>NC_137092.1:4832443-5365037 GCF_951640355.1 Cnephaeus nilssonii | reverse complement strand
CCATGCAAACCGGAAGCAGACACCCTAGCATTTGTCTCCCTGATTAATTGAAGAGTCAACTTTGATCCTGACTTCATTGTCGCCCTAAAAGGCAACGAGAAAGTCCCCTTCTACTTCATCCATGAGAAAAATAACTTACCCATTCCAAGTGTACTTCCAGAGCAGGTGACTGCAATAAATAAAAACACAGCATTTCACATATACTTATTGATATGTTTAAGGTGATACAACTTAAGAAAGAATAAAGGGAAAGTAAACCAAAGAATGAATGAGCGCCCAGCCGGCGTGGCTCAGTGGTGGAACATCGACCTATGAACCAGGAAGTCACGGTTCGATCCCTGGTCTAGCCCCATGCCCGGGTTGCAGGCTGGATCCCCAGTAGGGGGCGTGCAGGAGGCAACTGATCAATGATTCTCATCATTGATGTTTCTATCTCTCTCTCCCTCTCCCTTCTGCTCTGAAATCAATAAAAAATATATATATATTTTAAAAAGAACGAATGAGAACCAATCTGGGTGATGGGAGAAGGAGATAACTACTAGCAGTCTGACCTTGGGCAAGTCACTTAACTGCTCGGTGCCTCAGTTTACCTATAAGGGGTAAGAAGAAGAATGCCAACTTCATAGGGTTATTATAAAAATCAATTAATACATGTAAACCCTATAATAGTTGCAGCACATAGTCAATAGCTATTAGTCATTATTATCATTTACAATATTGTCCTAATTATCAGAGTAACGCATCATTGACACTGAAGAAGAAGGAAAAAAAACAACACAAAAAACTCTAAAAACAACACCAAAAAATGTCCCCCAAATGCATGGTTTTTACCAGGGAAACAGCCTTGAGATATTGAATGTGAAAATACTTGACACATTTTAAAACACTTGGTAGAGCCCTAGCCAGTTTGGTTCAGTGGATAGAGCGTCAGCCAGAGGACTGAAGGGTCCTGGTTTCAATTCTGGTCAAGGGCACGTACCTCAGGTGCAGGCTCCATCCCAGCCCCAGTCGGGGCACGTACAGGAGGCAGCCATCGATGTGTCTTCTTACATCCCTGGTTCTCTCTGTCTGTCTCTCCCTTACCCTTCCACTCTCTCAAAAATTAATGGAAAAATATCCTCCGGTGAGGATTAACAAAAAAATAAAAAATAAAGTAAAACACTTGATAGATTGTAAAACTTTATGCAGCTATAATGAAATCCTGTGATGAGCTGGAAGCTCTTTCTCCTAAGAGCACATCCCCACCCCAGCAACCTAATCCTGTCACTTCCCAGAGGGCCCTGCTTTGGGCCAGCACGTCCTGTGGACAAGATAATGAAAAAATAGGGAATCGGAGCATGACAGCCAAGGACAGGGAGGACGCCCCCGCAGAGGGCCTGGCCGGGCTCCATCCCCGGAGCCCTCCCGAGCCTCTGTCACCTCCACAGAATTGGACATTTCAGATTCTGCTTCTCAGCGAAGATCGCTGAGCCAAGATTGACTCCTCTTCCTGTGTTCGAAGGCTTCTTCGTCTCTTTTCTTTTTTCTTTCTTTTTTTTTTTAGAAGTTTATGAAAAGTGTATGAGTATGCCTGGGCACGGTAGCGGGAGGGAGGGGCTGGAACACGGGGCAGGGAACTGTGAGATGGCACTTGCTCACTGTTCTGATTTGTGATCACATACTGCCAAGCCCAGCTTAGGACTTAGGAATTCGTGTGTGTTTTTTTCTGGTCCCCCAACTCTTCCTCAGTCACAAGACTGAACCTGTACAACTAAAAGTTAAAGTGTCTCAATCTCCAACGCTCCGGGGTGTCTATCGTTATCTCTAAGACTGTGTTTTAAAAAAATCTGTCCCCAAATCTGAAAGCAGAAACTCGTTTAAAAATCGCCTTTACTATTTAAGCAGCGGACATCCGGTCCTTTTCCTGAAGGAGAGAGGAGGAGGGGAGACGGAGCGTCTCCCAATCAAATAACAACGAAGCATCACAATTCCCAGGAAGCCAGGGGTCCCCAGGTGCCAGCGTCTCCCTGCAGGATGTGGAAATGGCATACCCTCTTGTTAATTATCTTTTTAAATGTATTTTACAGAGAGAGGAAGGAAGAAGGAGAGAGAGAGAGAAAAAAACATCCATCGGCTGCCTCCTGCACGCCCCACACTGGGGATGGAGCCCGCAACCCGGGTAGGTGCCCTGGCCGGGGAATCGAACCATGACCTCCTGGTTCACGGGGTCGATGCTCAGCCAACTGAGCCACGCCGGCCGGGGCATCATACCCTCTTTGACCTTCTCTCCCAAGGATGAGTGGCCCAGCGTCTTCCTTCACAGATCGTGCTGAGGGTTCGTTTTAAGTCGAGTCCTACCTAACTTGCTCTACCTGAATATATTTTTTTGGGACAGAAGGTGAGCTTCAGGCCGGTCTCCGCCACCGGCGAGACCATCACGGTATACACGTCCCCGCAGGGTATCTCCGTGACGTCGCAGAAGCTGAGGCCGGCGCTGGGGGAGCAGGTGAAAACGCCTTTGGAGCCGTGGAGGTCAGAGCTGTAGTTGGTGGAGCCCCTGGCGGCTCGCCAGCCGACCCGGATGCCATTAGGGCCCAGCCTGTACAGTTTCACCCCCAGCGGGCAGCAGGCACCTGAAGGGGGACAAGAGACACACACACACCCCGCTCGTTCCCCCAGCGCACACACGTGGCCTTTATTGCTACGGGGAAACCGTACAAGCCGCTTAGGCTAAGGGGGATGTGAAGAGAGCAAGATTTGAAGAGGTACCGAGTTTTTCCCACGGTGGGCCACGTGGTTAGAGAGCCATGTGTAAAAACAGTTAAGTAAATGCACAAGACTGTAAGAAAGAAGAGAGAGCCCTGGCCGGTTTGGCTCAGTGGATAGAGCGTCGGCCTGCGGACTCAAGGGTCCCAGGTTCGGTTCCGGTGAAGGGCATGTACCTTGGTTGCGGGCACATCCCCAGTAGTGGGTGTGCAGGAGGCAGCTGATCGATGTTTCTCTCTATCCCTCTCCCTTCCTCTCTGTAAAAAAATCAATAAAATATATTAAAAAAAAAAAAAAAGAAGAGAGAAAAACAGACAAGAGGAGACATCCACATGTGTGGATTTTCTTTCCTTTTGTCCATCACCAGGGGCATGGATCTTTAAGAGAGCACCATGGGGAGTCCAAAAGTCACCCCTGGCCGATACGAGGTGTAGGTGAGTCCAGAGTTCTAAGTCAAAGGCACAGACCCCTTGTCAAGAGCCTTCCTTCTGCCCTAGTTTCAGATGCTTTCCGTGGGATTGGATTTAAACATCATTGGCTGCCTTCAGCTCTAACGGAAAAGACCTATTGTGCTGAGCTGAGCGAGGCCAGGGGAGCAGTCGCTCACACCACAGGCCAGTGAGCAGCTCCGTGACCAGCTCTGCAGGTCACACTTCCCCCGGGCTAGCCAGCGAGGCACTTGTTCCCTCTTTCCAAACACCCGGAGCGGATCACACAGCGGGTGTCAAGCAGGGCACCGAATGGCGGATTCCTCGGTAACTAAAATAGAGATGTTGTTGTGTAATAAGAAGAAAAATTCAGTTATAGCCCTAACCAGTTTGGCTCAGTGGATAGAGCATCGGCCTGCGGACTGAAAAGTTCCAGGTTGGATTCCGGTCAAGGGCATGTACCTTGGTTGCGGGCACATCCCCAGTAGGGGGTGTGCAGGAGGCAGCTGATCGATGTTTCTCTCTCATCAATGTTTCTAACTCTTTATCCCTCTCCCTTCCTCTCTGTAAAAAATCAATAAAAAATATATTAAAAAAGAAAGAAAGAAAAATTCAGTTATAGATAATCAGGCTCATTTGATTTCTTCTTCTTTTTTTAAAAAAAATATTTTTATTGATTTCAGAGAGGAAGGGAGAGGGAGAGAGAGAGATAGAAACATCAATGATGTGAGAGAATCATTGATCAGTTGCCTCCTGCATGCCCCCCACTGGGGATCGAGTCCACAACCCAGGCATATGCCCTGACGGGGAATCAAACGGTGACTTCTTGGTTCATAGGTCGATGCTCAACCACTGAGCCACGCCGGCTGGGCTGGATTTATTCTTCAAAAAAAAAAATTTGGGGGGGCAGATGAGTGTGAAGCTAAGCAAAGGGCCATATTCCCAGAAGTAGATATCAGGGTGAGAACTTAGGCAGCAAATCTAAGGAAAAGCAATGGGCCAGAAGACGGTGTAAACCACCTTACGTATTTGTAGCACGTTATATAGGCTTTCTCGTTCTGATTATTCCCATTCCTCTTCCCAATGTGGAAGCAGAACCAGGGAAGGGAAGGCGGCACAGCTTATACGAAGCCGTGGCGTTAGACTCCTCTCTGCAGACTTGTTCTCCGACCCCTGGGCTGGCAAAATTATATCTCAACTCTCCTGTCCCCGGCCCTACGGCAGACACGACTAACTGGTCATGGAGCTCTTTCCCAGGAGAAACGGTGTCTTTCTATGTGAGAAGGAAGGCTTACGCCTGGACTCCAGATGGATAGTCCAGGCCCTTATGGATGCCGTAGAGCTGGGTTGAGGATCCACTTACTAGAGGCATAGCGTTGGTAGGCGCAGTCTGCCGTCAGCCCAGTGGCGCTAATTGCTTTTAAGGCCACTGTGTAATTGACGCCACACGTGACGCATCCCAGGAGGCAGTGGTTTTGATGGGTGTGACACTGAGACTGTCCAGTGCGGGACGCCAGGACGGTCACGTAGGTGAGGGCCCCGGTCCCAACAGTCCAGCTCACGTTGACCACTGACTGGGTGACCTGAGTCACCGTCAGGCCGGCTGGACAGCAGGGCACTGACATGACAAAAAAGAAAACATAACGGAGGGTGATTTGTGGAAAACGACCAAGAATGGTATTCAGCCTGTGTTTCATCCAATAGCCTACATTCCTCAAACCTTCCATTTCATTAAAACGTCCTTTTGTCAAGCAAACTCTCATGTCCTCTGAGGCATCAGTTAACATCAACTGAATATATACACTGAGTGGCCAGATGATGATGATCTCTGAACGAATAATAATCTGGCCACTCAGTGTAAATCCTATATAATAAAAGGCTAATATGCAAATTGTCCCCTCGACCAGGAGTTCCACCAGCAGGCAGGCCGGCCAACCGCCCATGTCCCCTCCCCCTGGCCAGGCTGGCTGGACCCCACCCATGCATGAATTTATGCACTGGGCCTCTAATATATATATATATATTAGGGGGAATAGGACTTCAAATAAATGTTCTTGTAGAGTCTACGTATTCCCCTTTGATGTCAATGCATGAGTGTATTAGAGTCTCCGATGTTTCTACAGAGCCTGTGTTCAAATCATGAAAGCTTTATAAGACTGGGGCTTATATATTCATGCACCGGGCCTCTACCTCTAATATAAATACACACACACACACACACACACACACACACAGAGTGGCCAGATTATTATGCGCTCAGAGATCATAATAATCTGGCCACTCAGTGTATATAGTGGGTGCTTCACCCAAGAACACGATGCATTAACTGGCTGTGGGTAATACGAGGTTCCCCCCATTTTTTTTCAGAATAAGAAAATGCTTCGTTGCCCCCAGCATTAACAATTCCAGTTGCAAATTTCAAAGCAGCAGCTGCCTGCACCCCTCCTCCCAATATAACATTTCAGAGCATTTGTAATTAAATGCATTTTTCATTTATCATGCATTTCATAGGATATAACGGATATAAAAGCTTGAAATATTCCTAACAACCTAAGAATACCACAGCCAAGTCTCAATTTTCGTAGGGACCCATTATATAGAATATAGAAATCTCTAGAAACTTCCCGGTGTACTTGGCATTGTCTCTATTCCACAGCTTTTTATGTTCCAACTTTTTATAGTCCAAAGTGCCGACGGCAGTTGTATATAAGAGAAAATAATGTCCAAAGGCTTTAAGTAGCTTGCTAAATTTTGCTCACACACAATACTAAGAAGCAATAACCACTTTCTCTCATCCAGCTCTTACTATGCAGCAGGTACTATGTGGAGAGCTTTGCAGGATTAATTAATATTCACGACCACTCAAGGAAGCCATTGCCCACCTTTACATGTTAGGAAACGCAAAGACTCAAGAGGGCTGAGCCAAAGAGGTAAATAATAACCCAGCTCATCTGGTCACTTGTTAGTTGTCTTGGTAGATTGTGACATGGGGGAATAGGACTTCAAATAAGTGTTCTTGCAGAGTAAATGTATTCCGCTTTGATGTCAATGTATGAATGTATTAGAGTCTCCGATGTTTTTATAGAGCCTGTGTTCAAATGGTGAAAGCTTTATAAGACTGGGGCTTTTTTAATTGATTAGAGAGAGAGAGAAAGGAAGAAAGACAGAGAGATAGAGAAAGAGAGAGAGAGAGAGAGAGAGAGAGAGAGAGAGAGAGAGAAAGGGAGAGAGAGACATATCAGCTTGTTGATCCACCTATCTATGCATTCACTGACTGATTCCTGTCTGGGCCTTGACGGGGGATTGAACCCACAACCTTGGCATATTGGGTCGACGCCCCAACCAACTGAGCTACCCTGCCAGGGCAAGACTGGGGCTCCTGGAAAGTCCTCTGCGTTTCCTGTGTCTCTGTCACACGTAGGGCCGATCAGGTAAAATAGTTCATGTCTTAAGACAGTCCCTCGGGACCCCACCGATGCCGGGTGCCAGCTGGGGGCTGCCGCGTACCTGTCTCCAGCGGGACACTGTAGCTGGGCAGGCTCCGTCCCGCCTGCGTCTCGGCCACCGCGGTGACGGAGAACACGGAGCCGCAGGGCAGGCCGCCCAGGGCGCAGGCCTGGCCGGAGCTGCTGCACCGGTACAGCCCCTCGTCCCCCCGCGCCGTCACCGTGTAGGTGGCGCCCCGGTTCCTGGATGTCCAGTGCACGTGGGTCACGGAGAGGGCGTCCTTCGAGAGGCTTTGTATTTCGGGGCTGCAAGGGGCTGAGAGAGTTCAGGTTATTCACTGAGACAGGGAGAGTCAGCAATATCCCGTGTGCCCTTTGCTCTCAAACCGACCTCCTCCCCCCCAATGAGATCGGTGTCCCTCTCAGCCATCCCCGACGGGCAGCCCAAATTCACAGTCTTTGTGGGCAAACCTTGGCGCCATTGACAGATGGCTTGGGGTTCCTAGAGCATCCGACTAACCGGAAAATGCTACGTTTTGGACTCCAAAAGCAAAAGGAATTGAGCTTGGCTGGTGCGGCCCAGTGGTTGAGCGTTGACCCTTGGACCAGGAGGTCAGGGTTCGATTCCTGTCATGCCCAAGTTGTGGGCTTGATCCCCAGCAGGGGGCGTGCAGGAGGCAGCTGATCGATGATGTTTCTATCTCTCTCTCTCCCTCTCACTTCCTCTCTATAATCAATAAAAACCTATTTTTAGAAATGTAATTGAGACAAACATGTGCGGCCTGAACCCTCATGGTGGGAATACAGGCAGGAGCCCCAAAGGGAGGGGAAGTGAATGGCTGACAGGCAAAACCGCCCACCATCCCCAGGGTGTCCTCTTTCGTTTTCTTTTTCCCCAGCTCCCCTCTTCCACCCTCTCTCGGCCTCCCCTTGGTGAGACGAGCCCCAGTGGTCCCACAGGAGCGGCCGTGGGAGTCAGCCTCTCCGTGGCTCTTGCTGGAGGCCCACCCTGGGCCACACCGCCGGGGCGGGCGGGGTCAGCGAGCGGAAGCTAGCGGATCGCACCGGTGGTGATGAATCGGGACGCACAGGAGGTGTTGCTGCCGCGGGCTTCGCTGAAGGAATACACCGTGACGTTGTACTTGGTGTCGCACTCCAGAGCAGACAGGGTACACGCGGGGGCCGTGTCGTTGCACTCCACCACGTTGAACCCGTCGGCAGCCCTGGTTTCATAAAGTTCGGCACCCCGGACGGGAGACCAGACCATCTCCACTCTGTCGCTGGACACCAACACGGGGTTAATGTCGCTAGGACAACAGGGAGCTGGGCGCAGACAGAGAGAGGGGGTGCAGGTCAGTGCAGGAGCAGACCCTGACCTCCCCGTGCACGACTCTGTCGCTGCCCTCAAGTATTGCAAGACCCTCCTAGCCCAGTGGCCGGCAAACTCATTCGTCCACAGAGCCAAGCATCAACAGGACAACGATTGAGATGTCTTTTGAGAGCCAAATTTTTTAAACTTAAACGTCTTCTAACGCCACTTCTTCAAAATAGACGCGCCCAGGCCGTGGTATTTTGTGGAAGAGCCACACTCAAGGGGCCAAAGAGCCGCATGTGGCTCGCGAGCCGCAGTTTGCCGACCACTGTCCTAGACCTTCCAGCTCCGAGCGTGGCCTAAGACCCGCTACCTGGAGGATGAATCCTCTAAGCGTAGCATTCAAGTGCATTATGAGCTGTGCCCAGTCTGCTGTTCAGCTGCCCCTCCAGACTCCTGGACTCCCCACCACACACGTGCTCTCATGTCCCTGTGCCCCAAAGACCGCTGAGCCGTCTGCTGGAATGCCATCCCCCTCTTCTGTCTGACAAACCAGGCTCGGTCCAACTGCTCCACCCTATGGGTCTCTCCAGGCTCTGAAACAGATAATGCTGGGGGGCGGAGGAGGGCAGGCAGCAGCATCCTATGAGCAGATTTTAGAAGAAACCCTCCATTAACTCATGGACAAATTCTGACCAATGTCTGACTCAGCTTGGAGGGTCTCTGGAATGCTCATGCCCCTCCCACCTGCCACCCGTCCTTAAAGATCCAGGTCAAGGTCACTCCCTCTGGAAGACACTCCTGCACTCTTGAGGCCTCTTTCTCCAAATTCCAAGGCAGCGACGATTTGATTCCCCTCACCCTGGTAAAATGTATTGCAACCCAGCTAGGATCATTTTCTACATAATGATATTGTAGTGTTCTTATCTGCAAAGATAGTTGACTAGTTTTAAGTCGCTCACTCCACTCATTCTTCAAAAAATCGAGCATCTCCCATATCGAGCCAACCACACTCTGACAAGCATTGAGGATGAAGAGATAAATAAAACACAATCCCTGCCCCGGAAGAAGATGCAAGCCTAGTGGAGGAGGTTAATGATAGTAACAGGAATAACGATGCTAATAAACATGCTTGCATTGTGCCTTGTCACGTGCAAAGACCTTTTCATACTCATCTTCTCGTTATGTATTATTTGTCCCATTTGGCAGTGGGGGATACAGAGGAACTAGCAAGGTAGACATCATTGTCCCCATTTTACAGATAAGTTGGTGGTCAAGTTAGGACCTGAACCCAGGTGTCCCTCTGCAAAGCCCTCCACGCTATGTAGCATCTTTGCATCTCTGTTTCCTGCTTCGGGGGGAGGAAGGAATTCCTGAGACATAAGGATTGCATCTCCTTGGACATCTAGCACAAGAGCTGAACACCTTGGTGGAGGGGTCAAATTTTCAGAGCGGGGTTGAACAACTACATTCTTTCCCCTCTTTTCACTCCAAACCCTTGCATTCTGGTCAAGCTTTGGTCCAGGGAGCCAAACCTTCCTAGCCTGGGAAGAACGTGAAAGGAGAGATTCACTTTCCGTTCTTGGCCCTAGCGTAGCCCCCAGGGGGGCTAGGCAACAGGTGATCCATTTTACTGCGACGTGTAGTGGACTCGGATCCCCCTGTACAAGCAGCGTCAAGGGCGACTTACCTGTGGTGTAATTGAACACATCGCCCAAAGGGCTCTGCCCTGCCTTGTTGTAGGCAAAAACGCTGATGAAGTAAGTGAAGCCACATTCAGATGGGAAGTCGCACTGGGTGAGGGATGTGTTGCAGTGAACTTCCAAGCCGTCATCACTCTTCACAAAGGCCACGTAGTAATCACCCAGGTCCACATTGGACCAAGACACAGACAGGTGGCCAGGGGGGTCTTCTTGGAGCGTCACTCCTCCAGGCGCACAAGCAACTAGGAAATGGTGAACCATAAACAGGGGTGAGAAGTTTACTTTACTTCTTTGCAACTGTCCCCGATACCGGAGGCTGTTGAACAAGGAATACATTGAACAGTATGTGCAAGCCAATGAGACATTCTCACACGCCCTAACATTTATCTCACCCCATCCATGCTAAGACTGTGTTGGAAACAGTCACGGATTGTTCAATATGTGTTAAGACAATGCCAGGATCAGCACAGAATGAAGTCTTCTGAAGGAATGAATCAACTCATTCTTTCAAGCTCTAAGCTTCAGCTCATTCTTTCAAGCTCTAAGCTTTCAAAATTTCATTTCATTTTTTAAAAAAAATACTTTTAATTGATTTGAGAGAGAGGATGGGAGAGGGAGAGAGAGATAGAAACATCAATGATGAGAGAGAATCATTGATCAGCTTCCTCCTGCATGCCCTCTACTGGGGATTGAGCCCGGAACTCCGGGCATGTGCCCTGACCAGGAATCAAACCGTGACTTCTTGGTTCATGGGTCAATGCTCAACCACTGAGCCACATTGGCTGGGCTAAGCTTTTAAAACTTTAGTCATCTCTAATGGAAATCTTCCTAAAATATACTACACAATTCTCAGCCTCAGGAAACATGTAGAACTTTCTAAATATAGCTCTCTATATAAGTCAGGTTCTCTGATAAGTCAAGGCCGTTCCCATGATCATGTAGTGTTGTATACAAACTACAGTGGTGCCTCCTGGGCTGATGAGTGTGGGGGGCTATGTCTGTGGCACTTTACCCTGGAGCATGTTAGAACTGACTGGGGAGCTTTTACGAACTATTCATATCCAGTCTCCACTTCCAGCCACTCGATTTCACTGGTCTTCAGTGGGGCCTGGGTTCTGGACTTTATAAAAGCTCTCCGGATGCTGTTACCATGCAGCCAGGAAGGAAAACACTGGCTGGTTCTCATGTGCATTAGAGGACTAACTCAGAACTGCTGGGCTTTGCAAAGCGTTTTTCTTTTCTTTCCTTTTTTTTTTTAGGACACAAAATTTTATTTAAATATTTTGGGGGGAGGGGACACCACACTTCTACTTAATTAAGAGAAACATTTTTATCAGGACAGAGGTCTTTTATGACTATTACAAGAGGCCCGATGCATGAAGATTCGTGCAAGAATGGGCCTTCCTTCCCCTGGCTCCCGGCACTGCCTTCGCTCCGGCCCGGAGCCACCTTCCCACCTTCCCACGCTGCCCAGAGGCCCAGAGCAGCTGGGGAGGTGCAGAATGCCTGCGTAGTCGCCATGGCGGCGATGCAAGCGTCCAGCCACGCCCCTGGCCACTTGGTGCCTGTGTATGCAAATTAACCCACCATCTTTGTTGGGTTAATTTGCATGCTCACTCCTGATTGGCTAGTGGTGTTCACAAAGGTACGGTCAATTTGCATCTTACTCTTTTATTAGTGTAGATTATTTTCCACTCATCATGCCATGAATTCACAGGGAAGGGTTCCAGCAGCTCAGGCCCCTTTCCATTGGTCCTCACCGTGTTTCTCTGGAAGGAGGAGGCTGGCTTCCTTCTTTTTCTGATCATTTTCCTGTACACCTTTCAGGAAGCTGTCTTGACTCTTCGCGTGTGTAATATGCTCAATCCGTACCTTCATTCTCTTGGCAAGAATCTTGCCCTTAACTTGTTTGTTTACAACAATGCCCGCTGGGTGCCGGCTGACACTGTAGACTCTGCCAGTGTTTCCTGGTGGCATTTGTGGGGCGTTCCTTTCTCAACAGTGCCATCCTCTTGATATGTCTGCCATATCACCTTTCCTGTAGATTCGCATGTATGTGGCCAAAGGAACAGCTCTGTGTTTTCTAAAAGGCCTAGAGGACACACAGCGGGTCCTCTCCCCTTCCCCTTGGCGTTAGTCATTTTGGCCAAAAGAAAAGTGAAAGTGTATTTCCTCTCTCTCCCTCTCTTAGCTTCTCCTAATCATTTCCAATGTGACATCCACACTGAATTAGAGTTGTTCAAAGAGAAGCCAAGTCACCAACTCGTTAACAGCGACTTTAACATAATCATGATTTTATTTAACACACTTTCATTATTATTTTATTTATTTATGATCTGAAGAGGTGGCTATATTTTCCCCTCTGAAATTGAGTGTGCCGGCTTGGTGACGGCTCTCCTTCTCCCTGCTCAGAAACGTTTAGAATGACGTAATTCTGAATTTGGGGTAAAGTGGACATTCTTGCAGTTAGCTACATTTCCTTTGGCTTAGATTCATCAAATCAGGCAAACTCGGGCTTGAATTCCAGATGGTGCCGGAACTGAACATCACTGAGCCCTTGGAAAAATTACTTAACTTCTCTGAGCTTCCATTTTCTTATCTAAAAAGGAGATAACAGAACCTACCTCGTGGAGAATTAAATAAGAGGATGTACTTAAAATGCCTGGGACACTGTAGGTCTTCACCAGATGTTAGTTCCCATCCCCCAGACCCATAGCTATTTCTCAATAGAGGAGCAAACCTCCGCATCTGTATGCCTCATGTCTTCGATAAGAATGAAAACGGGAAGATAGCTGGACACCTATTCAGAACGACGGACAGCCCTTCTTTATCTTAAAAAAGGGCACCCCCAAGCCTGGGTCTGTGCAAGGCGATGCCGGGAAGAGGCCGCCATCTGTGCGGCACGGTCAGAGCTGAGCACGACTCACTGGTCGTAGGAACCGTGCGGCCTGGCAGGTGAGACGGGAACGAAGCGAGGGACGATCTGGGCTGGGAGCCGGGCCTCCTCTCTTCAAAGACGCGCTTCTCCCGATGCCCAGTATCTGGTTTCGCTTCCACGTTACTCAGCCGCATCGGCACGTCCAACTCCAGGCTTTCCTTTGGACCAGACTCTCCTGTTCACGTCACCTGTGTCCGCATGGCGGTCACCTTGGCTCACCAGCCCCACAGCGACCTCGCTCTTGGTTGCGCATCGTTTTTTTGTTTTTTAGGGTGTTTTTTTTGTCTTGTTTTATTAATCCTCACCCAAGGATATTTTTCCATTGATTTTTTAGAGAGAATGGAAGAGAGGGAGAGAGGAGAGAGAAAAAGAGAGAGGGGTGGTGGGAGAGACATTGATGTGGAAAAGTCACATTGATTGGTTGCCTCCTGCACATGCCCCAACCTGGACCGGGATGGGGCCTGCAACCCAGGTACATGTCCTTGACCGGAATCGAACCCGAGACCCTTTGGTCTGTGGGCCGACGCTCTAACTACTGAGCCAACCGGCCAGGGCCGTTACGTACTGGTTTTCAGGGTCACCGCTGACGCCGACCTGCTGGACCCGGCATCGTTCCTGGCCGACACGGAAATCAGGTACTCGGTCCCGCAGCGCAGGGCGGAGATGGTGCAGCCTCGGGCGGCCGTGCTGCAGCTCAGCTGGGAGGAGGCGCTCCGAGCCAGCGCCGTGTAGTTGGAGGCTCCTTCCGTGGGGGCCCAGGAAACCGACGCGGTCAGAGCCCCGCTGTCAAAGGAGACTTGAATGTCGGCAGGAGCCCGGGGACCTGCATTTGTGAGAAACAGTTAAGATTCGGCAGAAGCTGCAAGAACCCGAGTAAGATTTGGCCTAACAGGTGCTTAGATGGGAGGATGGGGGCCAGAGAGTGGCAGGAGGAGCGTCTACCCCAGGCTGGGGGGCAGGGAGAGCCGTGTGCAAGGGTGACTGGTTTCCCGAAGCCTTTCTCTTTGTTCATTTCCCCGGGTTTTAAGTTTTAGAGACTTCGGATTTAGCCTGACTTTGCTGGGGCTGCTGTAACAAAGTGGCTTAAACAGCCAGCCGGTGTGGCTCAGTGGTTGAGCGTCGATCTGTGAACCAGGAGGTCACGGTTCAATTCCCAATCAGGGCATATGTCCAGGTTTCAGGCTCGATCCCCAGTAGGGGATTAGGCAGCTGACCAATGATTCTCTCTCATCATTGATGTTTCTATCTCTCTCCCCCTCCTTCCTCTCTGAAATCAATAAAAATATATATTTTTATTATTTATTTATTTAAATATATTTTATTGATATTTTACAGAAAGGAAGGGAAAGGGATAGAGAGTTAGAAACATCGATGAGAGAGAAACACTGATGAGCTGCCTCCTGCACACCCCACACTGGGGATGTGCCTGCAACCGGCACATGCCCTTGACCGGAATCAAACCCGGAACCCCCCAGTCCGAAGGCCGACGCTCTATCCACTGAGCTAACCGGTTAGGGCAAAATGTATATTTTTTTAAAAGTGGCTTAAACAACAGAGATGTATTGCCTCGCAGACCTGGCCACGAGAGGCCTGAAGTCAAGGTGTTGGCAGGGTGTGTTCCTTCCGGCGAAAAAGGCTGCGTTCCAGGCCTTTCTCCTCGGCTTGTAGGCGGTGGCCCTGGGGTTCATATGGCATTCTCCCTGCGTGTGCATGTCTGGGTCCAAACTTCCCTCTTTTTATGAGGACATGAGTCATACTGGATTAGGGCCCATCCCATGATGTCATCTTAACTAGTTGCATCTGCTCTGAAATTAGCATTTCTTTGTTCATGCAGCAAGCATTTAAACTGCCCAGGGGGCCCAGGCAGGGAACTATAAATAAACTCATCATACATTCGAATAGCTGCTGCCAGCTGCTCTCCGCTCATCACTGAACCCGGCGCTGGATGGCTCCCAGGCACGGCCCCTCCGTTAACCACCAAGGAGCTTGGGGCGAGCTGGGAAGTCTCACCTGTTCTCTGGTTGCAGGTGGAGTCATCCCCAGGGGTCCCGTTGGCATTCCACGCGTAGGCCTTGATGGTGTAGAGAGTCCCGGCGTCTAAACTGGTGAATGTCAGGGTGGTGTTTGTGGTATTCTCCTTCCATATTCTACCCAGACCATTGGCTCGCATGAGGGACACAGAGAACCCGGTGGCCATGTACACGGCTCCCCACTGCACGAGAATGGAGTCTGAACTTGGAGAGCTCACCTCCAGAACCGGAGCGGCCAGCACTGCAAAGGCAGAAACACGTGTGTTTGCATTACAAAGGTTTGGTCCAGGAGAATTCTGATTTAGGAGGAAGTAGTCTGAGGTGGATAGGCCATGTTAGGAAATAATGATTTGCTCTTCAAAAAAGATTCAAGGCAGAGTTTCATGAAGAATTGCTGTTAAAAAAAAGAATTGCCATTTAAATAAAAACATAAGAATTGCTATTTAAATGTGTATTCATTACAAATAGTTCATCCCAGGAATGGGGAACAGAGAAATTCTAATATTAGGCATTACTTGAAGCTGGAGGATGGTGAGACATTAAATAAAACATCCCTGTAATCATCGCATAAGTCCGTGGGGTATAGAATGATTCGTTCTATTTTACTACCCCGACAACCTGTCAGAAATACGCCTAGGTGCAACTTTCAAATCTATTTTAAGTTATGCTGATGACAAACTCCACAAATGCTTTTATTCCGAGTAAGTCAAAGTGTCCTTTGTTCTCCCTGATCTTGATGGATAACAGGTTAAAAATAGAAATCCCTTTTTCAGAGATTTACAAGCAGGGATGCTTTTAAAGATGCCCAGGAATGCTTATTTTCCAAAGCATCTGGAGTTTAAATGCCACCTTCTCCGCAGATAACCACATTTCCAAAAGACGTCATTTTGTGGCTTTTACTTCTGGGCCCTGAATCATAGGCACTCACGCCACACAGAATTGCATCACGCCATCGCATCACGCCATCGCATCACACCATCGCATCACGCCATCGCATCACGCCATCGCATCACGCCATCGCATCACGCCATCGCATCACGCCATCGCATCACGCCATCGCATCACACCATCGCATCACGCCATCGCATCACGCCATCGCATCACACCATCACATCACACCATCGTATCACGCCATCGCATCACGCCATCGCATCACACCATCGCATCACACCATCGCATCACGCCATCGCATCACGCCATCGCATCACGCCATCGCATCACGCCATTGTAGCGTCAGTGTAACTGATCCAGGACACGAGCGATGGCTCAAAGGAGGCGGGGCGTCCAGCTACCTGTCTTTGCCTGCTTTGGAGGTGATGCCTGGCTTCTCCCAGCAGCACTGATGGATCTGACAGTGATTTGGTACAAGGTGGCAGCCTTCAGGCCCGTCACAGTGCCCGGGGAATTGGCCACCGTGGTTTCAATGACGGTGTCCCCATCTTTGGCCGCGAGGAGGTAACTGGTGGCGCCTGGCACTGTAGCCCATTCCACAGTGATACTGTTGCTGATTTTTGAGTATGCCTGGTCAATGGTGGGTATTTCAGGAACTGAAAGAGATTTTGAAGTTGACCGTTAGCTAGGACACCTATAAGAATGACTTCCTTCATCATTTTACTTGGCAAACTACACCATTTTTGCATCATCCTTCAGACACAGACTCTGCCCTGACTTCCCAGATTTAAGAAGAAGAAGAAGAAGGAGGAGGAGGAGGGGGAGGAGGAGGAGGAGAAGGAGAAGGAGAAGGAGAAGGAGAAGGAGAAGGAGAAGGAGAAGGAGAAGGAGAAGGAGAAGGAGAAGGAGAAGGAGAAGGAGAAGGAGAAGGAGAAGGAGAAGGAGAAGGAGAAGGAGAAGGAGAAGGAGAAGGAGAAGGAGGAGAAGAAACAGCCTGGCCCTCGTGGCTCAGTGGTTAAGTGTCAACCTATGAACCAGGAGGTCACGGTTCGATTCCTGGTCAAGGGCACATGGGTTGTGGGCTCGATCCTCAGTGTGAGGCATGCCGATCAATGATTCTCTCTCATCATTGATGTTTCCATCTCTCTCTTCCTCTCCCTTCCTCTCTGAAAGCAATAAAAATATTTATTATTTTTTTTAAAAAAAGAAGAAACAGAGAAAAATAAAGGCAAAGCTACTCTCCAGAAGAGAGCCAGAAAGCTCAACCTTCCAATCAGGAATGAGATTTCAAAGAGGTTTTTCCCACTTGCCTCTGGGATGGTTTGCACTTTCTGTATTTTTAAGAGTGAAATAAGAGTAGGGAATGATTGTGGGGAAAGATCTCTGAGAGGAGGGAGAGGGTCTTTGAGGGGCTTTATTCCAGAAGATTCTACTCTAGTTTGGCGTCCTGGTAATTTCCCAGCCTGCTTTGCCACTATCTCCACCCCCAGCCCATGACTACTCTCCACCGAGTCCAGCGAGAGTCCACTTCCCTCCCCACCTCTGCCGTGGCCGAGTCTCCATTCCTGCATGTAATCTAATAGAGGAAGCAGGGAGAATTGAGTTTTGTTGTATAACCACGCCATCGTATTTTCTTTCATATTATTCGAATGGGACCATTTTCAGGTTGTTTTATATAAAATAAAAATCAACTTGATTCGCCCTTTCTCTATCAAAACCCTGCCTCGGGCTGCCCTCCTCCCTCAGGCCTGGCCATGGTTAGCCAGGGAGCTATGACTGTTTATGTCACACGCTCATACAAGGCATTCCTAGGCTTCCAGCACGGGCTGGGAGACACAGCATGCTCATCAGATTTGCTGCTTTTGCAAAAATCCCACAGGCACAAAAAAATGCCCCGGATGTTGATCCCAGTGGAAGAAAAGGTCAAATAAAAACAGCTGGTTTGAAACAGGCGCCTGGCCTTTTCCGTGTAACGTGGAGCAAATATTTGCTGGGTAAAAATCACTACGTGCCAAACTCCAAACGAAAAGGCAAAACGTAGCCAGAGGGCAAAGAGGAGGAGGAGGAGTAGACACGGGCCAAGTGTGTGACTTGCCAGTGTCACCCCCTCCCCCGGCCGCCCCCGCCTGCCAAGCCCCCGTGTGCGTGGCACAGACACCCTCTCTTTCCGCACCAACAGCCCAGAGAGCCCATCTCCGGAACAGCCGTGCCGCAGGGTGAACAAAGTCCGCACTGTGCGCGGGCCAGGCATTCCTTGAACGTCACCCAGGCCTGGCCCCTCTGCCATCGGCAGAAAATGATGATGGTTCTTCAGGCCCGGGCGGGGGGCGGGGGGCGGGGGGAGAGGGGGTGTTGCCTGCCCATCCCAGCCATTTGCCAGCAGAAGCTGACTCTGCAGGAAGCGCCATGTCCCCGTTCCCCTCAAACCTCCCCCCCCCGCCCCCCGCCTGCAGCATAGAAAGTCCCAGCAAGGACTTCCTCTTTCTTTTCTTTTCTTTATTTTTTTTAAAATATATTTATTGATTTCAGAGAGGAAGGAGAGAGAGATAGAAACATCAGTGATGAGAGAGAATCATGGATCGGCTCCCTCCTGCACGCCCCCTACTGGGGATCAAGTGCACAACCCAGGCATGTGCCCTTGGCTGGAATCAAACCTGGGACCCTTCAGTCCACAGGCTGATGCTCTATCCACTGAGCCAAACCAGCCAAGGGTTTTTAAATCTTCATTGTTGAAAGTATTACATATGTGCCCTTTTTTCTCCCCATTGACCTCTTCTAGCCCACCCCACCCCCTGCCCAGGCCCTCACCATCCTATTGTCTGTGCCCATGGGTGATGCATCTATGCACACAAGGTTTTTGGTTGATCTCTTCCCACCGGCTCACCCTCCCCCACCTGCCCTCTGAGACTCCAAAGAGGGACGCCCCCTTTCATCCCTCCCATACCCGCACCCCTTTCCCGCTCCCCGAGTTCCCGGTCCTGTGTAATCTGCTGTCTTTCCTCTGCATTTGTGGTGTCTCTCAGCCCCTTCTGTCTCCTTTGTCCCCAGAGTTTATCTTCCACGTCAGCCAGCCTTGTTCCTGGGGATGGAGTAACTTCCTGGGAAAATGGCCACCACATTAGCCACTCAGACACAGGAGGCCTGAGAGCGCCTCCACGGAGAGAGGCTGGAGAGGAAGATAAACAACGAGTCGGTCGGAGACGAATTCCCTGCAGCCTGTCCAGGGCCGAAGCCTCCACGAAACCTGCTGAGCTGAGCCGGCAGCGGCTCAGCTGCCCAGGAGTCACACAGGAAGAGGGTCTCAGCAGCGAAGCTCAGGGCCGGGTGGGAAACAGCAAAGGTTTGGATTGGGGAACGCTGGGTTTGAGCTTTTTACTTTTCTTTTTTTAAATCTTCACATGAGGATATTTCCTCCATTGGTTTTCAGAGAGAGAATGGAAGGGAGGAAGGGAGGGGATAGGAGAGAGAGAGAAACATCGATGTGAGAGAGACACATCGACCGCTTGCCTCCTGCACGCATCCTGATGAGGGGCAGGGAGCGAACCACAACCCAGGTACATGCCCTTGACAGGGACTCGAATGTGAGACCCTTCGGTGCTCGGGCCGACGCTCTAACCACTGGGCGCACCGTCCAGGGCTGAGCCCTTTACTTTTGCTTGTGAACATGTACGAGTCATTTCACCTCTTCGAGTCTCCGTTTTCTCCCTGGAGAATGTGGAATATTAATAACTAGAGGCCCAATGCGTGAGATTCGTGCAAGGGGCTTGGCCCTCGCAGCCGCGCCTTTGTCCGGAAGGTCATCCGGAATGATGTCCGGAAGGTCGTCCGGCTGTCTGGTCTAATTAGCATATTACCCTTTTATTAGCATAGATACCTACATATTTAAATGCCTACATCTCATGACGGCTATAAAGATGAAGGGAAAGAGTGTATGTAAGGGGACTTTGAAAGGAAAGGTAGGAAGGGCGTGCGTGTGTGTGTGTGTGTGTACCAGGGTGAGCGAATTCTGGGTTTGGAAAAGCCAGTCCGCATGGCAGTGCCATGGAGGGGTGCCAGGGAAGGCGCGATTCTGGGGAGTCTGGGGCCAGCGCAGGCTGGAGAGACAGGCTGCCTGATGTGCCCATTTTTCACTTAGTTGTGGGGCAGGATCTGAACAGGCACAGCAACAAACGATCAACACCTCTGTCCTGTCCCCTGAAAGAGAAGGGCAGCCGGCGTGGGATGGTTCCACACACCAGCAGCCCTTCCCTCTGTGTCGGTTCTGTGTTTGGCCCACGGGCGCGTTGATGGGAGAGAAGACGTTTGTCAGCCATTCCCGTGAGTCAGAAGCGAGAGCCTGGATGCTCAGCAGCTGTGCCTTCTATTCTCCCAGCTCAGGGTCTGAGGGAGCCCGCATGGCCCCGGCGCCCAGACACAGATCACTAACAGCTGACGCCAGAGCCCGCGGAGACACACATCCGAGTGGAAACCGCCTGCCCAGTTGAGAACACACACCCATCTGAACAAAAGCCAGGACGAGTCAACGGACGCCGGCCACCATGAGGGACCTAAAAAGCGCCTCGTTCCGGGGTCTCCGTGAGTGTGTCCTGGGATCTCCAAGAGGCAGCAGCGCTATGGTTTGTCTACTCAAAGCGATGATAACACAGTCACTCTGTATATGGCTAGACCAGTGGTCGGCAAACCGCGGCTCGCGAGCCACATGTGGCTCTTTGGCCCCTTGAGCGTGGCTCTTCCACAAAATACCACGGCCTGGGCGAGTCTATTTTGAAGAAGTGGCGTTAGAAGAAGTTTAAGTTTAAAACATTTGGCTCTCAAAAGAAATTTCAATCGTTGTGCTGTTGATATTTGGCTCTGTTGACTAATGAGTTTGCCGACCACTGGGCTAGACAGTCCTTCTCATAACTTTCTGATCATTTCAGAAGGTTTTTCAAGAACGAGTGAATAAGAAGAAAGTATAAAATGATTTTTAAAAACCTATTGTACATGCATGCATTTTATGGCTCAGCCATATGTCTAATATCAAATTTGAAACTGCCTCATTTATACTTCCTTTACTGGGGTATAGGTAAAATAATGTTAAAATTGTTCTTGCCCGGCCGGTGTGGCTCAATGGTTGAGTGTTGACCCATGAACCAGGGGGTCACCGGATCAATTCCTGATCATGGCATCTGCCTGGGTTGTAGTCTGGCAGCTGATCGATGGTTCTCTCTCGTCTTTGTTTCTATCTTTCTATCTCTCTCCTTTCCTCGTTCTCTAAAAGTCAATAAAAACGTATTTTTTAAAATAATAAGATAAATTAAAATTATTCTTATGTTGAATTGGTGTGAGAGTTTACTGGTGACATAATCGATATTTTAAGATCCCTCCAGATCATCTAAATCCCACTGAATATAAATTTCCATTCTGGGGACTTAGATTTCTAGAATGCACAAGCTAGAAGAGGCCTTTAGGGAAATTATCCATGCATTCAATCATTTTTTTTTTAAAGGTAATAAAATAGTGGGGGTTTTTTTAAAGCCTTTTTCCAGCTCCACGTTACCATTGTCTATATTTTAAGGATGCAATATTAGAAGTGTAAAGTATTTTTCATTAAAGTGGAGAATCTTAAGATTTTAATTAAAAAACGTTTCTAGTTTTCTGCTCTAATTCATCAGAAGACAAATAAGAAGTTATATAAATTAGACTCCTCACTATTTATGACTGAAATTTTGTTATTTTTGACTGAAATAATGGTTTTGTAATATTTTACTACATGACTCTATACCTCTTAGTACTCAATAAGAACATCTTAAGAGGACTTATCTTTGTTTGTTCTTTTGTATTTTTTTTGACGACTTATTTTTAAAAAAATATATTTTTTTATTGATTTCAGAGAGGAAGGGAGAGGGAGAGAGAGATAGAAACATCACTGATGAGAGAGAATCATTGATTAGCTGCCTCCTGCACACCCCCTACTGGGGATCGAGCCCACAATCTGGGCATGTGCCCTTGACAGGAATCAAACCCAGGACCCTTCAGTCCGAAGGCCAACGCTCTATCCACTGAGCCAAACCAGCTAGGGTGAGGACTTACTTTTTAAGTTTGATCCATGTATTTGCCTTACCAGCTCCGTTCACAGACTGTGTAAGTGTTCAGAAAATGTTGAATACTTTTTTCTGGGAGAGCCTTTATATTTCAGGGTAGCCAAGAATGCACAATGAAAATTCAAATCGAACATGGGGAGGGGGAGCTTGCATTTTAGAAAACTGTACCTGTTTTTGCTGAAGCAACCTGAAAAGGAAAGTTGGGAAAATTAGAACCATAAAGAAAAACACCATTTGGGGAAATGTAAAAACATCAATCAAAGGGGTAATAAGTTCATCACATTTTACACACGATGTGAGCAATCTTTCGCTCCGGACACCGTGTTCATTTGCACAAGTCACTTCCGCACACTCAAACCTACCACAAAGCAATCCTAAATAGCATTTAGAGGCTGGAGACGGGTCACGTTACTATTTCATTTTTTCTCCCTGAATCTGCCTATTGAACTAAGTCCGTAGCTACTGACAGATTTTTCAGAAATCTTTGTTCTTAAAATACAATGATAATTTTGTTTTCTTTCGCTAGAAAATGGCATCACATTTCAAACACACAAACATACACAATCTTAGTATGGTTCAAGAGTATTTCGATTTCTTCCTCCTCACCCCCTGGGCCCTAAAAGAGACAGGTAATGAACTTCTTTTTTTCCCCCCTCTAAATAGTTGCAGGTAGCTCAGAATGATCAGCTCACCATTTTAAGGCAGAGAAGACTGAATCCAATCAAAACCAAACCTTTCTTGGGCCCACCGTCCATGGTGTTGGACACGGCACTCACAGGGCACACGACGGAGTGATGGGGTCCTCTTTGGTCCCCAGGAGGCACTGTGGGCCCCTGGGATGTAGGGCCCCGATGCTGGAACAGAACCTGGCAAGTAGCTCCTCCCCTTGGGCGTGCTGACCTGTGACAGGGGCCTGGAGACGGGCAGGGACAGGTACTGCAAAGACTGAAAAAGAGAGAGCTGAAGAAAGCCACGCCACGCCAGCCGAAAAGCTGCTGTGACCTGGGTTTGAAGGTAATACGCAGAATGCTCTCCTTTTCTCTTCAAAAAACATTTGCTTCTACATAGAAATGTTACAAAGCTGCGCAGAGAATTATTGAGATAGCGGGATGATCGTTTTCAACGTGGGGCTCCTGACCGGTTTTATTTACCCCTTTTCACCTGGGTTGTTGCTCTTGTCTCTGTAGGGAGTGATCAGCCTGCCGTCCAGGGCAATTTGCTGCCCAACTTCACTATGGAAGATGGCAGGGCAGGGGGCTGGGCTGGGGCACAGGGAGGGATTGCTGAGGGATACGAACTCACAAGTGGCAGATGAGTAAGTCCTGAGATCCAACGCATGGCCCAGTGAGTTCATCCACGATACCGCTTCATAACCCTCAAAGGGAAGAGGCTAGATCTTAGCCAGCCTCCACACAGAAATGACCATGCGGTGATGTGGAGGTGTTTAGCTGATGCTACTGTAGTCATCACATTGTGATATGTACATGTGTCAAACCAACACGGTGCGCACCTCAGACTTACACGTGTTGCATGTCACTTATATCTCAAATAAATAAATAAATAAATAAATAAATAAATAAATAAATAAATAAATAAGGATGAAGGGGCGGGAGCACGTCGCTGAGCTGGGAGAGCCGGCGGGAGGTCCTTGATGAGCGGAGTCAGTTCATCCATCCCCAGTTCCACCCTGCAGTTCCAATACCTGTTATTTCCAGAGCCCTCTTCCGTACGTAGTTCAGGCTCTTTTAAAAAAAAATATTTTTTTTATTGATTTTTGTTTTGAGACAGAGAGGAAGAGAGAGGGGGGAAGAGGAACATCAATGTGAGAACGGAACATTGATGGGCTGCCTCCTGGGTGTCCCCTACAGGGGATCGAGTCTGCAACCCGGGCTTGTACCTCGACTGGGAACCGAACTGCGAACGTTTCCGTGAACAGGACGACGCTCAACCAACTGAGCCACCCCGGACAGGGCCCTAGTTCAGCTCTTAATAATAATTAACATTTAATCCAAGCACTATAATATTTAATTCTAACAATAGACAAGTACATACATGACTAATAAGCATTATTAACTGACTTATATGAAATCACGTAAATACTAAATGGTCTGATCTCTGCTTCCAATCAAGATGGGGTAAAGAGGGCTGGACTGACCTTCCCTGACGTTAGGACTTCTAAAGCTACAGTAATTAAGACAAGATTAAATATAAGAATTGGCATCAAGATAAGGTAAATAAATCAATGAAGCAGAGTAAAGTCCAAAAATAGACCCACACATAGAAGGACAATTGATTTTCAGCAAAGGTGCAAAGGTAATTCGTGGATAAAGGATAGTTTCTGATATAAAATAGTGGAGGCCACTCTTTCCCCAGGAGTCCTCCAAGACCCAGCCAGGCTCCTTTCCAATTTCCTAGCCTGCCTTTTTTTTTTTTTTTTAATTTGTTTTATTTCAGAGAGGAAGGGAGAGGGAGAGAGAGAAACATCAATGATGAGAGAATCATTGATCGGCTGGCTGCCTCCTGCACAACCCCTACTGGGGATCCAGCCCGAAACCGGGCATGTGCCCTTGACCGGGAATTGAACCATGACCTCCCAGGTCATAGGTTGATGCTCAACCACTGAGCCACGCTGGCCAGGCGTCTGCCATTTCTTATTCTTGGTCTGAGATAAAGCTCCAGCTATCATAGCAGAGAGAAGGCAGCAAGTTGAGGGACTTTTTACCTGATTGTCTCAGTGTGTGAAGTGAGAATGAGCTAAGAAACTAGCAAAGATTTCAAGTAGCCATTGTAGGGGAAATAAGAGTTGTTTAGCGATGTAGAAGGAACATGGGGTAAGGCTGACTGTACAGGAAGATTGGACATTAGGAGATTGATGGTGGCCCTAATTCACACTCCGTTCTCCCACCACACCCAAATGGGACCTCTGTCCTTGGACAGACCATCCCAGCAAGGAAAAGCAACTGTATCTACAATGTGTTTTTCCACTTCTCCGCCAAGTCCAGTTCAGTAGATGACATTTCCTTACCGGTGCTAAGCACAGATAGATAAGAGTGAAGTTTCAAGAAAATGTCAGGAAGACCTTCCCTGATCAGGAATCCCTGACGACTACAGTAAAAGAATCCAGTTAGACTTGCGGATTCCCAAGAGAAACACAGACCATCATAAAAAGAAAAGAAAAAAAATGAAGAGAGAAAGGGCATCTTCAAACGTCAACTGTGCAAGTCTTGCCCATTCTATTGAGGACTGGACCATTTTTACTTAGTTGTCAGGCAAAATTCTAGGAGCCAGTCTGATTTGCTTACATCATTCTCAGCCTATCTGGTTGAGCCCTTTATACTAAACTACAGCAGGGGTTATCAACCAGCCTGAGGAGGGGCACCCTTGTGACTGGTATCTTAATCCACTGTAACAGCCAGGGGCCAGTCAGGAGACAGAAAACAGCAATTTGAACGGGGAAACTTGGATGTAAAGAATTACTAACCAGTAACAGAGGATTAGCTAAGGGTAAAGAGAATGCCTACGAATACAGGAATAGTGGCTATAGGAGCAGCCACCTCCTCTAGGCAGAGGATCCCAGGAGGAACAAATTTGGAAGAGATTCCCTTGCGAGACTCCCATTCAGACTTTGTTGGAGAGGGTGTGGCTGTGACCCACGCTTTGCTGAGGTACTGGAGTGTGGGGCTGGAGAGGAAGGGGTGTCAACAAAACTAGTTAGGAGGCCACCCACAGGGGTGCCATTGAACTTACTGGGAAGCACCAGAAAGACTCGCTGGGAAGCTGGCGGGGAAACCAGATGACTTGCTGGGAAACAGCCTCCAGTGAGGCGCCACCGGACAGGCCAAGGGTCCTATGCGCTTTAAATTAGAAAGCCCCACCAGAACCCGGAAGTGGTTTCCTTCTACATCCTCTGCTGACCAGTGTAATCCTGTGCCAGCAGGCAGAAATAGTAAAGGCTCACTCCATTACCACTATGTAGAGCAATGAAGGGGGACTTGGGAGCCGAGGCCAGCGGTTGACCTTGAACAGGTAGAACTCATGTTTGCAATAGGCTAAGACACCCCGGCCCCACACACCCACCCAACCTGAACACTTCACCTGTGCATTACATTACGGGTCATGGTTGTGTCACAGAAATGTAATCTCGACTATGAAAGTTGAGGAACAGAACAATGGGTTTGAAGTCAGCTATGCTGCTGGCATTTTTTCAGTTGATTGTATTCATGCTGTCATGTTCCTACAGTAACAAATGTTGACAGCCAGTGATCCTGAAATGAAAAATACCTCTTCAGCTGGTGGCTTTTAGAATGGAATGGAGGGATTTCAGAGACCAAAACTGTTGGGGAGAAATGTTTCCTTCCCCATAAAATCAGCTCCACTGAAGAAGTCCTGTAATTGGGTCATTCAAGGAGGAATTCAGCAGTTAGGACCGAATCAGATTAGGATCTGAACCAAGTTTAAGCTCATCAGTTGGCCAATGTAACCAGAGAACTGGTCAATGAGTTTAATCAAGGTCACACATTGGAATCAGTTTAAAAAAAAACCACAAACTGCCATTGTCTGGGCCTCATCTCAGTGTTCAAATAAACTACTTATATTCATAAAGGAAACTGTGTTGCAGAAGGGAAATAAGTGAATACCATTATCTTTTTTTTTCTAATTTCAACTTCCCCTTTCCCCCCCACCACAAACTTGTCTTACGATTCTCCCAGTAACTTGTTGGTAAAAATCAGTAAGTAGCCCTGGTCCGTTTGGCTCAGTGGCTAGAGCATCAGCCTGCGGACTGAAGGGTCCCAGGTTCTATTCTGGTCGGGGGCATGTACCTTGGTTGCGGGCACATCTCCAGTAGGAGGTGTGCAGGAGGCAGCGGATCAGTTTCCCTCTCATGGATGTTTCTAACTCTAACCCTCTCCCTTCCTCTCTGTAAAAAAAATATTTTTTTTAAAAAAAATCAGTAAACAGCATAAAAGCCCAAGTTTAGTCCTTTTGAAATTTTGTGTGAATTTTTGTTTTATATAGTTTGGATTTGTTGCTTCATCTCATGCATTCTTTGGTTGCTGCTTGTATATGCCCTGACCAGGGATCAAACCCCAACCTTGGCTTATCAGGACAACGCCCTGACCAACTGAGCTATCCAGCCATGGTGAACGCTTTTATTTTTCTAGACATGATCTGTAGCTTTCATTTGATTCCTAAAAAGGGACCTGTAACTCAAAGGTTAAGAACTAAGGTACTAAATTTAACTAAGAGATTGAGCATTTATATGGACATTTTCTATGAAAATCTCAAGATATTAGACTAACCCATGTATATAATTTAATTATAAACTGAACATTAGAAAACAGATGAAAGGTATAATAAATAAAGTTTGAAACCATTTCAGTTGAGAAAACTGGATGGAGGCTGCTAGTTATATTAAACTCTACCAAAAACTTTCCAAGTTTGTGTTGGAAGAATTAATCCTGAATATATTTGACATTATCTAGTATTATGGCATGTTCTCCTATCAAAATGTTCCTCAAAAGCAAACTTAACTTTAATGTCACAGGAAATTAAACGCAGCTTGTGATATAAACTTGCACCTCCATTTGAAGTAAGTCCTTTTCACATTTTACTTAAAATACACCATTGAATTAACATTTCAGGTAGAACTATATTCCAAGGAGTAGCACCTTTAATTTAGGTATACCAAAAATATTTTCCATGTGAGATATATCTACTGCTTTCCATTACTCAAGAAGAGTTTTCTAATTTCTGTGTCGTGTCAACTTGATCTCAATTTAAGATGACAATCTTCCCTTAAAAAAAAAAAGCATAGCATTTTCATAGAGAAATTTCTTCATTTAATGAGATTTTCCTGGAGTTAGGTAGGTACAAGTTAAGCCCACATATGAAGGGCTGGCTCTTCAAATATACTTGTTTGCTCCATTTAACACTTTTGCCAGGTGGCTTGAGTGCCCATCAGTTGGCCAAAAAAGGTGAGATCAAATAAATGTTAATACGATATGATTTCAGAAACACTCATGTTAGTCCTCGCACTGACTGAACAAATCACTTTTGAGCTTGTTTCTCTGCTCTAAAAAAAAATTAAATGAGTTAACTTATAAAAATTCTTTTAAGTCCAATTATGTAATCCAAGTACAAAGTACCTCAATAAGCACCTTTGATGTGAAACTGAGTAATCACCCAATCCAAAGAACAATCCAGTAATACAACACCCTTGAACAAAGGGAACTGCCACTAAGAACTCTAGTAAGTATTACGGAGTATTGACCTATGTCCAATTCTAGTCTACACGCTTAAAATTCACTGAACTATACCTCTACAGTGTGACTCTACCAACATTTTACCCATTTCCACAAAAATACTTTTTAAAAAATATTAACACATAGGGGAAAAGTCAACACCCAGGATAAAGGATTTAATCCAGTATTTATTCCACACTCATGATCCTTCTCTGTAATCAGAATACAAGTCATAAGAACAATCTATCAAATAATTTGCCAATAATCTTAAATAATGCAGCATAGCATTACTTTTAATACTTCTCTGTTCTACATTAAGTTTAAAAACTCAAACAGCAATCTTCATTATCAATAAAAAAGTTTTGAATTTTAAAAAAAGGACACTATATCAAGCTGTTTTATAATTTAAGTATTTTCCATTTATAAAAATGCTTTGGAAGCTTGAGGCTTGAATCTAGTTCTCTATTCATCTGCCCCACCCTCTCCCAATTTCATGTTAGTATAGGGTTGCTGCAAGAATGCTGGGCTTTAGACATTTTTTTCCTTTAATATAGTACTTTAAAATCTGAGAAATTAAAAAAAATACATGTCATGTATTTTTTCAATTAAAAAAACTAAGTGAATAAATTTTAGGCATACTAACAGTGTCCCTTTGAGGTAGAATGCTAAAAGGACTTTTGATCAAATCACAGCCTAATTTAAACCTCTGTATCAGAAACTACTCATAAATTCTCTCTAAAGTTAACTGTGGAGAATATTAAGTATAACATATTAACAAGAGTCTTCCAAGATAATATACAGTGGACAAGAATGTTAATCCTACAACTGCTGCTGCCTTCATGTACATCGAAAGCATTTTCCTATAATAAACATCCAAGATCCATTGTCAAAGTCTTTAGCATTCTATTACGAAAAGCACAGCCATGCTAAACTTCAGTACACAAACCATAATCCCACACCTACAAAACAAAAATAGAATTAGTGGCAGTTTATTGCCTTATACAAATTTAACCAACATGGCAACCATGCCAAAGAAATTAAAACATTTTCAGGACATATGTACAGACTGTACATCTCAAAAACTAAACAGTAAAAATGCAGGAACAATCTGTGCATCATGTATCAAACTCAACAATTGGGTGAAAACATCAATGCAATAAATGGGATTACAAAGGCACTTCCCTACACAAAAGAGGAAATGAAAATGCAGCCTACGGGAGCTTGAAGAGTACGCACTACCGCAACAATCTCAACTCGGGAGGGGAAAAAGCAGATTTAATCAAAGATTTATAGGTTCAATGTGATCCACGTTCACAGAGCATGTTCACACAGTCTCGTCTTTGTTTTTTTGTTGTTTTTCTTGGCTCTCGGGTTCTGCGCTTTGGCTCCTTCGCTCATCGTGTTGGTCAGACTGGTCCTTGCTATCGCTGTGATCCCGTTTGTGGGCACGTTCTTTGCTGCCGCTACGCTTTCTAGATTTATCTTTGCTGGGGCTCCGCTCCCGTTTTCTTTTTTCAGCACTGTCAGTTCTTCCTTGACTGCCACTCCGACTGCGCTTATTGGACTTCTCCTTGCTTTCGCTCTTGTGCTTACTGGATTTCTCTCTGCTCCTGCTTCTACTCCGTTTCCCTGCATTCCTACTTCTACTCCTACTTCTATGCTTCCGTTCTCTGCTTCTGCTTCTACTGTGTTTTTTCTCTTTTTTGGAATCTCTTTTGTCATCCCTGTGCCGCCTATCATCTTTGTCTTCTTTATGTTTTTTTTCTTCCACCTCGCCCCTACTTCTCCGCTCCTTGGACCGTTCTCTTGATCGCTCTTGCTCCTTTTCTCGGTCATTACTTCTTTCCTTGTCATAGTCACGATCGCGCCTTCTACCCCTCTCGTTTTCTTTTTCTCTTTCCCGATCCCTGTCCCTTCTATCGCCTTTCCTATCACGACTCCGACTCCGACTTCTATGCCTTTCCCTACTCCTGCTATGCCTTCGATCTAAGCCCCGATCAATACTCCGGGATCTTCGCCTTTCTTTCTCTCTTTCTTTGGCTTCACGCTCTAGACGCTGGCGTTCTTTCTCTCTTTCTAATTCTCGGTCAAAACTAGAGCACCCATGGCCCTCCCGATGATGGCTTCGACTTCTTGATCTTCTTGGGGACCTCCGTGGGCTTAGTGATCTCCTTGGAGACCTAATATTTAAGAAAGAGGGAGGAAAGAAAGAAAAAAAATCTCAATTAAAACATATTATAAAAAATTTAACTTACCCCAGTGTTATCAATTTAAATCCCTAGCTTACATAAATATATCAAGAATGATTAAAGCAAAAAATTTGCTTGTTCACATTTACAGATACATGATTTTGCTGAAGATGGCATGAAAGGCAGAAAATGACCTTTGGGGAGGAAAAGTGACAAACTCATAAAATGAACACTATAAACAGAACTTGCCACTGCTCTCAAGGACCTTTGCATAAACCATGTTTTTAAATTAAGCTTAATTCAAGAATTAATTACCTTGAACGCCTGCGTTCAACATGTCTGTCTATTTCTTCAGCGCCCTCTTTCCCATCTTTCTTGATTTTCCTAGGCCGGGTTTTAATCTGTTGATCGATATTCTTCTGAACTGGAACTGGGATTCTTGGAAACAAGGTAGAAAACCACTCCAATTTTGTGAGAAAAGACCGCAGCATTTCTCCAATGGTCATCACACAGCCTCCGCCAGCCTTCACATCCAGGTCCTACAGAAACACAAAAGATACCCTAGCCGTCAATAAAATTATTTTAACATGTTCATAAATACTATAAAAAAATTACCATCTTTGGATTCTCAAATACAAAAAAAAAAATCTAACAGGACAATTTTGTACCCTTCTATTCTGGTAATGAATGATAAGAGAAATACTCGGGCTTAAGTGTGTGCATGCAGGTACAAACAAATCCTGCAGCCTCCTGGGCAGAGAGAACTGAGCTCAGTAAGAACATGAAACAGTCCCTTACATTACTCAACTATGTGGAACAATCAACTTAAAATTGCATTCCACATACCTACTAAGTATACATTGCTTTCTGTGGAAGAAATGTTTGCACACATCATTCCTAGTGCTGTGACCTAGCTACATAGGAGCTATTCAGACAGTCCCTGTCTAAGACTATCTTTCGACAGCCCTAATATAAAATGAAGCCCTAATAAAGCTGGAAGCAATAGCAAACCAACTGCCATGAAGCAGTGAGGTTTCTCATTTAGTCATGTAGAAAATAAATAAATGGACAAATAATTGGAAACGCATAATCCATGATGACCATTGTCTCTGAAAAGGGTCATTACCGCATGAAGGCCTTCTTGCTATGCCCTCTCACAGCTCAGGACATGTTAGTCAGCTATTGTCAGTCCCAAACCTATAGTGCAAGCACACAAGGAAAGTGAGATTTGTTATCTAAACAGGAAAACAAGAGCTACAGGTAAAACTGCTTGCACTCACACACATTTAAGTGTTCAGATATACAGTATTTCCAAATATAATCGCTGCAGATATCTAAGGAAGAAAACAATAAGTTAGCTTAAATAGAGATCCTCAGATTTGTAAACACAATAAAAAACAGATTACACAGAAGAATTCAGAAACATACCTATTATGATACCAATTATGAAAAGGCACACACTTTTTAAATATAAAGTGTTTCAGCCTAAAAAAAATCTCATCTAAAAAGAAAAAGTTTAAAAGATTGTGGTTTATCACCGAACACACACCTTTTGCTTCTTCTGAAATACTGAACAACCCCGTAAATAGGCCCCAAAAAATGCAGACAAAACTTTTCCATGTTTATATGAGAGAATTTTTCTTTTTTTCTTTTTGGTGCACCGTTCCTGGAGGTACTGCAATACCGGGTCGATGCGTGGAGTGGACGGAGCAAGCTCCTATTCCAACTCCCAGCTTCAAAAATCCATTTAATATATTGTCCTCAGATAGAGGATGTATCAGATATTAAACTGATAAGAACAGACACTACACTTGATCTTAGCCAAAAGGCCGAGAAGCGATATATAAGAGAATTTTTAAGGTGTGTACAATAACCACAACTAGAAAGATTTCTATTACACCTATCCCTTAATTCAACAAATTCTTTAGCTAACCCGTAAAAAAGGGACCACTGACTTGTCCTGGCCTATGCTCTCTCTACTCCCCTCTGTTCCTCTGTAATAGGGAAGTCTGGCAGGACACACAGCATCCTCCCTCTCAGTTTAGGAGGGCTTTCCTGAATACAGGCTGGCTCTTAAAGGCACAAGGACAATTAAAAAAATATACTAGCCCTGACTGGTTTGGCTCAGTGAATAGAGCGTCAGCTTGCAGACTGAAGGGTCCCAGGTTCAATTCCGGTCAAGGGCATGTACCTTGGTTGCGGGCACATCCCCAGCAGGGGGTGTGCAGGAGGCAGCTGATCGATGTTTCTCTCTCATCGATGTTTCTAACTCTCTATCCCTCTCCCTTCCTCTCTGTAAAGAATCAATAAAATATATTTTTAAAACATACATACTAATAATAAAATAAAATAAAAAGGACTACTAAAACATAAAGCAGTGGTAAGGGTAGATATGTGGACAATAAAGCTCTGTTAAGTCTGCTTTGAGCTCTTGGGCTTCACTATGTAAGCATATTAATAAAACATTTATGATTTAAATCTGACAAAGTTTCCTAAAGTAACTCTTTTCATATATAACAAACTCAGTCTTGTTAAGCTTGAATGGCAAACTAGATTTATAATGAAAACAAAACCTAAAATAATTTTCAAAAAGACTTACTAGCTTTTAAGTATGTAGAGTATAACAGGAGTCAGAAAACTATAACTGAAATATTTTGGTCACCTTGAACAAGTCATCTTAACTCTTGGCCTATTTAAGTTTCACCCAGCTCTTCACTTCTGCACTTCTATGCAAGCGGGAACATTAATATTTGGAAGAAGTTAGAAGGTAAGAAGTAAAAAGTTTCAGGGAAAAAAGCTATGATTAGTATTCTATGAGCATGTCTTATCACTTTAATCTTGAGCATGGTCCACCTTAAAAAATCACTATCAACTGTACAAGTCAAGATCAATACCATAAACATAACATAATTAGAAAGAGAAAAATCTTAATAATCAAAGAACATTTAAACTTAAAAATGAATAAAAGTCAAGAAAAATTAACCTAATATATATAAAAGCCAAGTCTTAGTAAAAGGACATTAATTCCTAAAATATCTGAGTGAAATAAATTTAGCTACAGAAAGTTCCGGAAGGCATTATACCTCCAATAAATAAAAGATTAAAAACATGAGAGTATAATCAGAAAAAAAAAACTAATTATTACCCTTGTTGACATACCTCTTCGTCATCAAGGAAGGATTCAAACCAATCCCATAGATCTGTAGGGGGCTGTGTGTACCTAGAATTACAAAAGACAGATTAGGCTCATGTGAATTAAAATGAGATACTTATGAAAATGTAGATAAATACATGCTTACCTTATGTACATAAATCCAAGGGCTCTAATATATGGAGAGTCTGTGTGTGTTATGAGACCCATCACTTGCTTGCGAGTTAACTTCAGAGTAAATAATTTGTATAACAGGCAAAAAGCTGTAGAAACAATTCCTCCAGTTCCAACACCTCGAACCTTTAGGAAAGAGTTAAAAAAAAAAAAGGAGTAAAATAATTAATGGAGTTACTTAACACCAATTGAGTAATCCTGATAGGTATTATTAACAAGATATAATCCAGAACTAAGAATGGAACCTTAAAAAAATAACTTTCCTAATTCTATTCATATGACACTTGAATTTAGATTAAAAAAATAAACAAAACAAAAACCCAAACTTCTAAGATTTGCTAACTAACTATCATTAGAGCGTGTAACTGACTAAGTATAATCTAGTTCTCAGACACAGAAAAACTGAAAAATGCACGTACTTCTACTTACCCCTCCGCACATCCCTGTTTGGCCCGCTGTCTTCCTGCTTCCTTTCTCCCATGGTTCAACGTGTGTGACCTGAAAATAGAAAAGAGGAACACAACAAACATTCACACTTCACATTTTTTACATGTATAATTAAAGTAAACCCAATTCGCTGAGAGAGCAGCTCTTCCAAAAGTTTGGAATTGGGTATTTTGACACGATGTACATATTTTGTTTACACATGTTAAGCATTGTAAACCAACTTTAAAAAACTGCTTTGATGATATAGAGAGCACCAATAAGCTACTAGGGTTTAACAAAACGACAGCTTTACAGAGTAGAAATCCATTAGCTCTGTAGAGAGCTGGTGCACGTGGAGCCAAACATTTCCAGTCTCATGTAGTTGTAAAAGATATTTGATAGAATACCAACTTTATAGCTTCTTATGAGTTGCTTAAAAAAACAAAAATTCTCATTTTAAAATATACGTAAACTCCTAATTAAAGCAAAAAGTATTAATGATTAAGTATTTATTTCAAAAAACCTTTAAAATACCCTTAATAGTTCAACTTTATGGTGATACTAAAATAAAGAAAAATGACTTGAAGAAAGTATGCTAAAACAGTAACAAGTTATTTCTGATGCAAAATTTTGGAATTTCATTCATTTTTTAAAACATGATCAGACATTACATTCATTCCTAATTAAAGATAAAAATTACAGCCACACCTACAGAGAACATTCTTGCTGGTCAGTGTATAATTTATTTTCAACCTAATTATGTGAACCAATTAAACTGAATAAATGTGATTAGTCATTACACTAAGTACACCCAAAGATTCAGTGTCATCTTTGCTAAGGTGGGCACCCTATAAAAATCACATATTTTACCTAAAATATAACAAAGAAAGATTATTAGCTCTACAAAAGATAGAACTCAAGAAGGCCCTTTAGGAAGGTAAGAGCTACTGTTTCTTAAATGCAAAATAAAACCCTGTTCTTTCACTATGTATTTCTAAAACTCTCTTTCCACCCACGTTACATGTTAGCCTCTCTCGGTGGCTTCTGACGGAAAAGCAGGCATGTAGTGTAAAGGACTACTCTATTTTGCTCAGCTGGGCCCTGTGCTTTACTGCTTCATTCCCCCAGCTTGTGGCATCAAAGATGTTTCAATTCCTTAAAGGCTAGCCAAAGCTGGAGGCAATACAAAACAGACTTACAAAATTGTAAGCCTACACATTTCCATGATCATTGGATCTAATGTCTTGATAAGAAAGCTTTAGTTTTGTAACGAAATTTAAATAATTTCTAGTAGAATCTTGACGTGTTTCAAAACACAGTATTTGAAAACAAGCTCTTTTTCTATCACATTAACACTTGTCTGACATTAAACAGAACCTGCCACAAGAAGAGCAGGAACCCAATTTTCAACTGTTTGAAGTTTACTAGTAAATAAAGCTAAGGGTTGAATAGTCACCACACTGTATCCATGCTGAAAAAGACCTTACCTTTAAAAAAAATGAAAAAACCTAGTTGATAGTATTACAATACTTTGCAAAAGGCTATCAAAATTCCAGGGTACTTATTAGACCCACAGTTGAACTGTATTCTCAAGGTGATTTTTCTATAGAAAGCAACTGATTAAAAAGAATCTTTCAATAACCTAGTCACTTAAGTGGAAAAAGATGGACAGAACAGCAAATTAAAATTTTAACTTTTATTAACACCTCCACAGAAACGTTCAGCTCACAGAAAATACGTGGTCTGTCAAATGTTTTTAATAGCCAATACAGACAAAACGGATTGTATTATATTAGATGCTCTAGCTAAAATATTGAAGGATTGTCAAGGCTGTTATACTCTTTAAAATATAACCTTAGGAGGCCCGGAAGATTTAAAAAAAAAACAACACTACATAATTGCAGGTACGTGGAGAAAGCCTATCTAGCTGGTAAAGTCAAGACCAAAACCAATGGCCAAAATAATCTAATTAGCCGTCCATTTAACCCAGGGAAATGCATTTATGGCGATTGAGCATGATTAATAGTGCATACCTCTACCTGCGACCCTGGGCTGCTCCGAGCCTCGCTGCAAGACTGAGTCAATCCTGCTAACGAAACAAGAACTGAGACAAGAGTGCAGTGAGGAGGCGCCAGGTGAGCTCCCCAGCACAGCCAAGCCAGCACCGACCCTGCCGCAGAAGCCCAGGGCCCGGAGGATTCCAGTAAGCCCAACGCACAGGTAACAGAGACCACTTCCTCCTGACTTCCTGCTGGGAAAATCTCCAGGCCTTCCGTACACCTCTCGCCCCGGCACCTCTCCCCCCGCCCCGCTCCCGCCCCGGCCATTTCCCTGTCTGGACAGTAAATACCAACAACACGAGGCCAACACCGAAGTCAATACACGCCCTTGGCTCGGGGTGAGCGGGAGAAGCACCAACAAGTTGGCGCCGAGTAGAGATCCACCATCAAAAGGAATAGTTTTAAAGCTGCGAACCGGAGAGGCGTCCGTTCCTTTTTCCTGCTCTCCCCCACCCGTGTCGTCCAGCTCCCACCCCCCCCCCCAGGGGTGGGCAGGAGGTGCGGGGAGTGGAGGGGGGGTGAGCGATCACCAGCGGCGGCCTCTCCCCGGCCCTAAACATCCGAAAAGGAAAAGAGGGCGGCCCCCGTCTGCCCCCCTCCCCGGCAGACTACTTAGCCACCGCTTCCCCCCATGCCCACCCCACCTTCCCCGGACCCCCACGTCTTCAGACCTCGGGGGCCGCCTCCGCCCGTTTCCTCCGTGCGCCATTCTCCGAAGTTAGCCCCGGCCCAGGCCTAGACGCTTCGTACCTTGAAGTAGATCTCGTCCACCACCTCGTGGTAGGTCTTGAGCTCGTAGAGCTGCACTTTGAAGTAAGGCGACGACAGGATGTTGGTTAAGATCATGGGGTTGAGGTTCATCGTCTTCTCGTTGCCCCACAGCGGCAGCACGTTGCCCTGCTTGCCCGAGACCGCCGGCTTGGTGGCCCCGCCGCCGCCGCACGGCGGCTGCTGCTGGGCCGCGGCCGCGGCCGCCTGGTGCTGCGGCTGCGAGTTGCCTGTCAGCGCGGGGCTGTTGTTAGCCATGTTGCGGCGGAAGGAAGGAGGGAGGGACAAGGGGGGGGGGGGAGGGGGCCAAGCTCGATCGCTCTTCGGGACAACGGTCCGGGACCCTACTCCATGGAACGCCGTCGGGAGAGGGGGGCCGCCTCGCTGTGCCCCGGCCGGGTGACGGGAGGGCGACGAGGACGCCAACGAATGGACTCCGGGTCGAGAGCAGACGCCGAGACGCTTGGCCGCGAGAAATCCCGGCTGAAGGCGAGCCGGCGGCCGGGGGAGCACGATCTCTTCCGCCAACTGCCCCTGGGAACAAGATGGCGGGCCGGCGGAGGTGACGCCACAGGCCCCAGAGTTCCAAGCGTCGCCGGCAGCCAATCAGAGGCGCCCGGGTGGGCTGGCCCGTCCTCTTCCGGCTTCCGCCGCGCGTTCGGGGCTCGCTCCAGTCGCTGCGGGGGCCCCCTGGTCCCCCTGTTCCCGACGCTCACATTTCCTCTGGGAGTTGGGGAGTCCGAGGGAGGCGTGGGGGGTCCAATTCGGATATTTTCGAATATTTTAGTATCGGGACTGGGGTCCCGGCCTCCCCTCTCGAAACCGGGCACGGGAGAGCTCGCGTGACTATGTGCTTGCAAAGTCGCCCCTAAATCATGCCGAGTGTGTTGAGCCTCCCGAGGCCACAGTTTTAAGATTCTCTGGGAGGGATGGTGGCCCTCACGCCTCCCTGAGATGGCGATGCAAGGCCTTTTGCCCTCCCTCGGGCCGTACTGTCCGACCAGAGGTCTTGCTTTTGAGTCTAAATTTGTTAGTTAAACTGTAAGATCGAGATGACATCTTGCCGGGCTAAGCATTAGAAGAGCTGCTATACTTGGAGGGCCTAGTAGATGCGCCAGGCATTTTGTTAGATGCGTTTTCGGTCCTTTCTCCCCGAGTTCTTACCTTCTTTGGAGGCAGAACGAGTGGTAAACATTGGGCCAGGCACCGAAATGGGGCGAGAGAGGGCGGGGGGAGGTTGGGGGAAAAGTGTGAAAATGAATCAGAATCTGTCTTCTCTCAAAAGCGACTGTCAACCTAGAGAAGGTGCTTGGGAGTTAAGAGAAGGCTACAAAAAGCACAAGTTTCCACAGGTGGTAATGGACTGGGCAGTTTGATAGGCAGGGAAGAGGCTGAATATAGAAAGAAGTAGGGTAGATCAAGGCGTGTTAGAGAGTCCACATTCCGGTTGACAAGAGCCAGGAGATAAGCTTAGAGGGGAGTAATGGCTGGGTAGGAATTGGGCCACTGAAGCACTATGTTCTCTTTTGCCTGGCTTCTTTGACTCAGCATCATTTTGAAATTCATTCTTACTGATTGTATAAACTGGTTATGTGGTATTTGTTTTTATTACAGAGTAGTATTACATTGTATGGTTTTACCACAAGTTGTGCATCCAATCATCTATTGATGGCCATTCCCGTTTCTAATTTTGGGCTATTACAAATGATAGCTGCTATGGACATTTGTGTATTAGTCTTTATTCCGACATGTTTTTGTTTCTCTTGGCTAAATACCTAAACTTAGGCCCTGGCCGTTTAGCTCACTTAGAACTTTGTCCAGATACCCCAGGATTGTGGGTTTCATCCCTGGTCAGGGCACATACAAGAATCAAGCAATGAATGCATAAATAAATGGGGAAAAATGTTTCTCCCTTTCTCTAAAATCAGTATTTAAAAAAAAATTTAGCCCTAACCAGTTTGGCTCAGTGGATAGAGCGACGGCCTGCGGACTGAAGGGTCCCAGGTTCGATTCCGGTCAAGGGCATGTACCTTGGTTGCAGGCACATCTCCAGCGGGGAGTTTGCAGGAGGCAGCTGATCAATGTTTCTAACTATCCCTCTCCCTTCCTCTCTGTAAAAAATCAGTAAAATATATTTTAAAAAAATTTAAATCACTTGACCCACCATGTATGGGTTTATTTCTGGACTCCATTTTGTCCCATTAATCTTTTTACCAATATCAAACTATCTGGATTATTGTAGTATTATAACAAGTTTTGAAATTAGGTAGGTTAAATGTTCCAACTTCATTCTCTTAAAAATTGCTTTGAGCCGAAACCGGTTTGGCTCAGTGGATAGAGCGTCGGCCTGCCAACTGAAAGGTCCCAGGTTCGATTCCGGTCAAGGGCATGTACCTTGGTTGCGGGCACATCCCCAGTAGGGGTTGTGCAGGAGGCAGCTGATCGATGTTTCTCTATCATCGATGTTTCTAACTCTCTATCCCTCTCTCTTCCTCTCTGTAAAAAATCAATAAAATATATTAAAAATAAATAAAGTCAATAAAATACTTTTTAAAATTGCTTTGATTTTCCATCAATTTTCTTAGAAACAAAAGCCTAGCCAACAGGCAAGTAGTTGGTGTTCATGATTGAATAAATGAGTAAATAATTAGAATAATTGCCATGTGTAACTAAAATAACAAATGTTCTAGTGTTCTGAACGTTTTATTGTTCAAAACCACCATGAATCTAGAGTAACTTAAGAAGCCATTGTATAAAGTACCAAGAACTAAAAATCCGGCCCGATTGGTAGGCTATTCTGAATAATCAAAGGTATTGGATAAAGCTACTCCTGCTTCTTTGGTTATGATTGCAAAGGTATGAGTTAAAATTTAAGAATTATTTGGAGTTACTAGGCAAAGAGAGAGGAAAAGATAGTCTAGTTAGAGGTAGCCTGGGCAAAGGCTCTGAGGCATGAAAGAACAGGTAATGTGTACTGTTACTATTACAGTACTTACATTTGTTTCAAGGGTGCTAGGAAAAACCAGTAAGCCATACAATTTGCGTACTAGCTTGCCTATACTGTAGTTGTCTGCTTATTTGTCACCTGAGGCCACCAGAGGGAGGCTCTATACCTTCCCGCTAATCATTCCCAGTACTAGGCACAATGACTGACACTTAGCAGGTACTAAGTAAATATTTAAAAGAAAACTCTCTCACAAAAGTTAACAACAAATGTGTGAGGGCTTCTTTCCCCATACCAACTCCTTGGACAGATGGATGTGTCCTTTCGTTTAATTCAGTTCTGACATTAACAACTTGGAGTTAGACTGCACATGTTAAGGGCTCAGACTACCCACAAGAATACACTCAATCATAAGAGGTGGGTCCCCAGGTTATCCATATTTCTTCTGTCCTACTTGGATACAAATCGGGGGTTCCTGTTACCTCCACCCCCCCTCCCCAAAATCAGGCTAAATAATTTGCCATCACAGCTCACAGAACTCAGGACAACACTTCACTTATTATCACAAGGAATACTATAAAGGATATCCTTTATTATAAAAGATGCAAATTCCTCACCGGTTGGTTCGGTTGGTTGGAGCGTCATCCTGTACATCAAAAGGTTGCAGGTTCAGTCCCCAGTCCGTCTGCATGTGGGAGGCAACCAATTAATGTTCCTCCCTCCACTGATGTTTCTTTCCCTTCCTGTCTCTAAAATCAATAAACATATCCTTGGGTGAAGATGTAAAAACAACAACAAATAAACCTGAAACTCTGTGAACCTCGGTGCTCAGGGTTCTTACGGAAGTTCTATTAGCGACATGATTAAATTATGAGGTCACGGCCCAGCTGGTGTGGCTTCATGGTTGAGCATCAACCTATGAACCAGGAGGTCACAGTTCGATTTCGGGTCAAAGGCACATGCCCAGGGTTGCAGGCTCAATCCCTAGTGTGGGGTGTGCAGGAGGCAGCCTACTAGTATTAGTGATTTCTCTCTCATCATTGATGTTTCTCTCTCTCTCTCTCTCCCTACCTCTCTGAAATCAATAAACATATATATATTTTTTAAAAAAAGTAGGGTCAGAATTCTTGAGTATAAATTATACCCCACTGCTGTTCCAAACTTAAGGCAAGGGAGCTGGTTTTTATATACCCATACCAGTCAGTCATCAGTGAAAGAACGCTACCGAGGAGGAAATTCTCAGACACGCCCAGCTCTGGGGGTGTGGGCAAAGTGGCTTCAGGGGCCCTCGGGCAGTTAGCTAAAGTGCTCAACTGAGTCTGGAGGATTCATTTCCAAGACACGTGGCTGGAAGACAGGTTGGTGCTGGCAGCCTGGGGTGGGGGTGGGGCGCACTTGGCATCTCTCCACGTGGGCCTATGGTGGGGCTGCTTGTTGTGCCTGGCAGCCTAGCATCCAGATGCCAGGAGTAGGTGTTCCGAGAGACAGGAAGTAGAAGCTGCCAGTCTCTTCACACCTGGGCCTGAAACCGGCACTTCACTGGTGAAATCACAGCATCCACCCAGATTCAACAGATGAAGAGGCAGACCCCTTGTCTCAAAAGGAGGTCAAAGAATCTGTGTATCTTAACCAGGCACAAACTGTTCACATTCATTCCTTTTATTATTTTTTTTAAAATTTTTATTTATTGATTTTAGAGAGAGAAGATGGGAGATAGAAATAGATTGAGATATAGAGATGAGAGAAATGTCATTTTGTTGTTCCACTTTTTTTTGTTTGTTAATCCTCACCCGAGGATATTTTTCCATTGATTTTTAGAGAGAGTGGGAGTGGGAGAGACAGAGAGAAACACTAATGTGAGAGAGAAACACATCAATTGGTTGCCTCCTGCATGCGCCCCAACCAGGGCCAGGATCGAGCCTGCAACGTGTCCTTGACCAGAATCAAACCCGGGACCCTTCAGTCTGAGGGCCGATGCTCTATCCCCTGAGTCAAAACGGGTAGGACTGTTGTTCCACCTATTTATGAATTCATTGCAACCTTGGGTTGAACATTATTAGTGTGCTGCTCTAACCAACTGAGCTGCCTGGCCAGGGTTATATTGATTCCTTTTATATGCAAAATACAATTCTTTCTCCCAAGCTCTCTGAATATTTCATCCTACTTTGAGCATCAGGCTCAAGATAGTACATAGCATAACCTTTGGTCATTTCTTGCATGGCTGGCGCGCCTGCTGGACTGGAACCGTAGGAGAAGGACCTTTATCTGTCTTTTTCACTCCAACAGGTACTTGATCCACAATAGGTACACTATGCATACTTACCGAGAGTGTGTTACCTGATTTCTCATTTTCAGCGGAATGAATCAACACTCAGAGAGGGTAAATTTCCGAAGTTTAGCGAGGAATAGTCAAATTAGGATGTAAGGTCAGTTTGACTTAAAACTCATTCTGAAAATGTATAACATGGTCTGTATCTCGGTGGGACTTAGAATCTGGTGGAGGGAGGTGAGATTAGGTATAATGAAGAAATGAGCCGAAACCGGTTTGGCTCAGTGGATAGAGCGTCGGCCTGCGGACTGAAAGGTCCCAGGTTCGATTCCGGTCAAGGGCATGTACCTTGGTTGCGGGCACATCCCCAGTAGGGGGTGTGCAAGAGGCAGCTGGTCGATGTTTCTCTCTCATCGATGTTTCTAACTCTCTATCCCTCTCTCTTCCTCACTGTAATAAATCAATAAAATATATTAAAAAAAAATGAGATGACAAAGAGTAAGCTAAGGTATTAGCTGTAGGAAGGAACAGATGCAACTGTCAGCTTGAAGAGGTCAAGGTGTGGTGAATGTCCAGGTGTGATGAATGTCCAGGTGTGGTCATGGATAGAGCCAAGGATGACTTCCAGCCTCTTAATAATCAGTATTTTTATTGATTTCAGAGTGTAGGGAGCGGCTATAGGGTTAAGCCTCGGACTGACCTGTTGGCAAAGCCACAAACAAGTCCCAGTTTAGAGGACACAGCCCTCTTAGCATAATTAAGCTTGACCTTATGACACTCCCTAGATCCTTCCTGGGTAGCTAATGGGCTGTGGGAGGTGCAGCAAGTGCTGCCAAAACAAGTGAAACTCACAAGAACATTGTAACTATGGTGACCACTACCTTGTTTACCTCCGACTATAAAATAAAGGCTCAGCTTGCAGTCTGGATCTTTTTTCTGTGGCCTCAGCCAGGCACAGGAAGATCCACCTAGACCCAGTTTATTCTCTTTGTCTGTCTTTTCTACATCCTTCACCGCCCTCCTGACTCAGGCTCGCCGAACCCTTGGCTGTGCTGGCACGGCACATCAGAGAGAAAGGGAGAGGGAGAGATAGAACATCAATGGTGAGAGACAGGAGAATGATGAAATAGGCGCATTTGGAGAAAAGGCTGGATATGAGAATTCAAATTCATAGACGAGCCAACTAGCAGGTAAGGCAAAAACTCTCGATTCAGGAATCCTGTAGAGATCACCTGTTCACTTTAAAGATTTTAAATTGTGGCCCAGCCAGTATAGCTCAGTTGGTTGAGCGCTGTCCCATCACCAGGAGGTCACTGGTTGGATTCCAGGTCAGGGCACATGCCCAGATAGGGGTCTCAGTTCCCAGTGTGGGGTGTGCAGGAGGGTAGTCAATTAATGACTCTCATCACTGATGTTTTTATCTCTCTCTCCCTCCCCCTTCCTCTCTGAAATCAATACAAATACATTTTTAAAAAATGTCAGATATTGGAGAGAACTAGAGTTCAGGATCCAGTCCAATTTTTTCCTTTTTATTGAATTTATTGGGGTGACGAAATTATACAGGTTTCAGGTGCACAATTCCACAACACATCATCTGGTCCCTGTATTCTGTGTTCATCACCCCAAGTCAAGTCTCCCTCTCTCACCAGCTATCTCCTCTATACCCTCTTCCACCTTCCCCCGCCCCCCGCCAGGCTCCAGTCCAGTTTTCAGGTAGGTCACAAAACCTCAAAGGCAATGAATGAACAGGACTAGAATCTCATGTCCACAAACGTGAGCTACTGAAAATTATTTTTCCTACCGCTTCACTCCCATACAATATTTGCCTTTTTTGTGTCTGCCTTACTTCATTCAGCATAATGTCTTCAAGGTTCATCCATATTGTAGGATGTCAGAATGTCATTCCTTTTATTGATTTGATTTTAGAGAGAGACGGAGGTAGAAAGAAAAACATCCATTTGTTGTTCCACTTACTCTTTGGTTGCTTCTTGTATGTGCCCTGACTAGGGATGGGCATTGAACCCGAAACCTTGGTGCATCTGTACGACGCTCTCTACCCACCTGAGCAGCCCTTCCATGGCAGCTTTCTCTTTTAAAACAGGACTAATAAGTCCGGCCAGCGGCGGCTCAGTGGTTGAGCATCGACCTATGAACCAGGAGGTCCCTGTTTGATTCCCGGTCAGGGCACATGCCCGAGTTGCAGGCTCCATCCCTAGTGTGGGGCGTGCAGGAGGCAGCTGATCAATGAATCCTGTCATCATTGATGTTCCTATCTCTCCCTCTCCCTTATCAATAAAAATATTTAAAAAATAAAATAGAACTAATAAAATAAAATAGGACTAACCCCCCCCCGCCCCCCACCACCACCCAAGGCATCTTCTCCTCTTCCCCTCCTTAAAACTCTCCCATCACAGACAGGAAAGCAGTAACCGATGTAGAAAGGGTCAGGTTGCATCTCTGCAGGGGAAGGAGGGCCCCATGCAGTAACGCCTCCAGGAGACCAGACAGTTGCGCCCCCAACAGGCAGAAGGTGCCCGTTGCAGTTTGAGGGCTGCAAGCTTTGCTGAGTTTTTACCCAGCCCGGGCACCCCGAAGGCCCCCGTGGGCTGTGCTGGGGACCCGAGCGGCGGCTGCCTCGGACCCCTCGGGCTCCGCTGCCGGGGCCGTTTGCAGCTTTGGCCGCGCACGGGGGGGGGGGGGAGCGCCGCGCACCCAACAGCTCGAGGCCCGCGGACGCGCCGGGGCGCCCACGCCTCCGCCCAACAGCCGCGGCTAGAAATGGCTGCGGGCCGTGCGCCGCTGCGGCCGTTGGGGCACAAAACCGACGCCTGGCGCCGCGCGGAGGACCAGGGCGCGCCGGGAGCGCGCACCGCTTAAGAGCTGACGGCGCAGGCGCGGCCGCGCGCGCGGTAACGTCACGCGGCGAGACTGCGCGTGCGCGGCCGTGGAAGGCGGGGCCGGGGGGGGGAAAGCCGGGTCGCGCTGCGCTCTCTGCTCGTCGGCGGCTCTGCGCTTTGCCGGCTGCTTGCGCTTCTTAGTCGCAGGTAAGACTGGCGCCGGCTCCTGCCCAGGCCTGTGAGGCTGGGTACCTGGAGGGTTTCGGGATTCGAGTTGGAGAATAACTCGAAAAGTTAGGCGACTGACATGTTGCCTACATTTTATTTTATTTTATTTTTCCCGGATATTAAAAAGTGACACTGGTGAACCCCAAACAAATACCTCCCCATTTCACCTACCCTGCCCCGATATCATCACGGTCCTTGGTACCCAGAGAACAGACATGTCCCTTCGTATAAAAGTGTGTATAACAAGGAAGATGGTTCAGTGTATCAGGTGTTCTCAACCTCGATTGGTTGAGATTTTAGAAAGTACTATATGGTCAAGCCTCCATCCGCCCTAGGCAACACAATGAAATACTCCCTGAGATCAGTGCCTGGACATTGGTCATTATTATTTAAACTGGAGGCCTGGCGCATGAAATTTGTCCACTGGAGGCGGGGGTTTCCTCAGCCCAGCCTGCGCCCTCTCACAGTCCAGGAACCCTCGGGGGTCGTCCAACTGATGGCTTAGGCCCACCAGCTGTGAGCCCGGATCCCCGTGTGGGAGCACACTTGACCCTGGTGGTCAGTGCGCTTCACCGTGACTGGTTGTTCCGCCTTTCGGTCGATTTGCATATTAGACTTTTATTATATAGGATATCTGGGTGATTCTTTGTTTTGTTTTGTTTTAAATATATTTTATTGATTTTTTTAACAAAGAGGAAGGGAGAGCCAAAACCGTTTTGGCTCAGTGGATAGAGCGTCGGCCTGCGGACTGAAGGGTCCCAGGTTCGATTCCGGTCAAAGGCATGTACCTTGGTTTCGGGCACATCCCAGGTAGGGGGTGTGCAGGAGGCAGCTGGTCGATGTTTCTCTCTCATCGATGTTTCTAGCTCTCTATCCCTCTCCCTTCCTCTCTGTAAGAAATCAATAAAATATATTTTTAAAAAAAAAGAGGAAGGGAGAGGGATAGAGAGAAACATTGATCAGCTGTCTCCTGCACACCCCCCCACGGGGAATGTGCCCACAACCGAGGTACATGCCCTTGACCGGAATCGAACCTGGGACCCTTCAGTCCGAAGGCTGACGCTGTATCCACTGAGCCAAACCGGTTAGGGCAAGATTCTTAATGTGCAGTCAGGGTTTTGAGTCCAGTGACAAACTGGACCAATATGAACCAGATGCAACCCACCTTTTTAGGATCGTTCAGCAGGATTCACCAAGTTAGCTTGAAAACACAAAGGCCAAGTACTTCCTGAGAGGCTCAAGTACAGCAAGAAATAGGGGGGAAAGCAGAAAAAAAAAAACCAGACCATTTTTCAAATGTTTTCACTTCCTTAAAGCTCTCCTACATTGAAATCACACCTGTAGCAAGGCTTACTGTCCAACCCCACTCACTGGGCCAGACATCCTCGTGGTGTTAGCGGAAAACTGGCCCCTCCTGTAGCACACCACCTACACCTGTGAGTCAGTCTATCGGCCACCTGCCTACGTTTTAGCCCAAGTTGTAGCTGAGAGAGACAGGCGTGCAGTCAGAACCAGAACTTCAAGTTCATCGTGGATTATTGGATAGACGTTGGAGCATCCATAGCGTATTACGTGAGACACTTTCTCCCCCTCGGAATTTCATTTTGACTGTGTGTGAGCGGATTCCTGCAAGCCATTTGAATGAGATTGAGGGCTTTAATGAAATGTCAGACTGCTGGGTTGTTTAGTTTGTATCAAAGGAAAAGAAGAGTCAAAGGAAAGAATGGTACCTTAGGGGTACCCTGGGCTGCATTTAGCTGGGTTTGGCAGAGTGCAATTAGGTTTCTGAGCTGTTGGCTGTTGTCTGAAACAAAACGTACTGAGTCAATTCTGTGGACTAAATGCTAACACGGAAAGAGAACGGAGAAAGAACACTTGCTCCCTTTCCTACTGAGTTAGGCAGCTATTTCGTTCCACTTCTTTTGAGAACTGATTTTTTTTTTTTTTTATCACTCACCGTCCCTTACAACTGATAATTTTTAATTTACAGCCCAGTTGTTGCTGATTCCTGGAAGGATACATCTTCATTTTTGTTTCAAGGAAATTTGGAGAGACAAAATGGCACAGAGCAACAACAAAGAGGTAACGGCTGCCCTCCCTCACCTGCTTGTATGACTCTCAAGAGTTATTCTGGCAACTTTAGATATATTGCATTAATAAAATATTACGACTACGCTTTAAAAACGTTTTTTAAAAATAGGCTACAAGGGAGTTGCATATTTGGCTTGAATTTTATTTCTCTTGGACAGAAGTGCTTTCTGGACTGCATTCCTTTATAATGCTGGTATTTAGGGGCAGGAATAGCTGTTAAGGCTTAATCATAATTCCTTTTTCCTAACGGGGTCATGTTAAAGAAACGTTCTGGCACCATCATTAGGACTGTTGCAGTAAGCGCATTGCAGTTAGGGGAGAGACTGGGCTTAACTCCATATACAACAAAGACTAATAATGGATTTACAGCCTCTGAGCAGAGTGCGGGGCGGGGGTCAGTGGATGGAAAAGAGAGTAGACATGAAGAGTTTGGGGATTCTTGTTAAACGATTTACAGATTTAACAAGATTCTGGCTGAAGGCAGGCCACAGTGATCGGATATCCAGGGTGGGAAATGAAGACCTTAATCAGAGATAGGGTTTGGTCACATACGAAGGGTAGGGGATGCTCTCTAAACTGACGTAGTAGGAATCTTGCTAACACTGGGCTCCACAGGGTCTAGTCAGAAGAGGTGGCAGAGGAGCCTGACTTCCGGTTGGCCAAGGAGAGACTGTCAATCATGAAGAGTGTCCAGCCTCCTGCCTGCCTGGACTCCAGGCCTTGGAAGTTCACGAAAGATCCCTTGTGGCCGGGAGGCTGATAGTAGTGACTGTTTTATCAAATGCAGTTTTCCGTTCAGCTGACTCTGAGCGACAGAAAGCATCAAGCCAGGTTCTTAATAAGGGAGGAGACTCAGGTGGCCTGTGGAGGGAATGCATGGCCAGTAATGACTGCAGTGAGAACAGAGGTGGTCGAAGGGCCGTTCGGTTCTGCCAGTTCATTGGCGGAAATAAAGCTCTTTTCTTACCGAATTCCCAAAGTCTTGTATGACTTAAAACACTTTTTGTTTGTAAACTTTCAGGGCCATGGTGTGGTGGGTGGTCATTTTGATCTTCCCGTCAAGAAGGCGATTAATTTTTCCCCTCCGCTGTACAGACAGCGTTACAGCTTCGTTAACGACCTAGTGAATCAGCACAAACCCAAGAAGGTAGGTTTTAGTTTCCAAACATTTCATTAAAACTGTCTCATAAAATGTTTTGTAGAATGCAGAAGTCTTGTTTAATAAGTAACCAGAGACTGTTTGGAAATACCCTCGCTAGGAGGGCGAGGGTCATAGAGAGAGAACGAAGCTGGGAGGAGCTGGAGGAGCGAAGTGGAGTGAACGAGCGCTTGGTTAACATGGGAAGTTAAACAGGACTTACTTCTCCCACCCCCCAGGCTTATAATGTCTCGAGATTTAATTTCCTCTCGTGTACTTGTTTTCTGCCCAAGAGATCCTTCCATATGATGTTTTATTATGGTTTCACTTCTGATCCCCACTCCCTGTACATGTCTTTGGTCACACTTGACTTCCCTGGCTATAAACGTCTTTGAAATAACATTGGTCTCATCTACAGGTGGCAGACTTGGGGTGTGGCAATGCTTCCCTCATACAGATGATTAAATCGCACAGTTGCCTGGAACTGATTGTTGGAGTAGATATCAATAAGGATAAAATAGGATCGCAGAGGTAATGCCTAGTTTCTGGAGGAATTGTGCATTGATCTAAAACCAGTGGCACTAGTACACATGCTTAGAGGAAGTGTCCATGTTATGCCAGATTTACAATATGTTAAATGTTAAAATGTGTTGTACATTACACACCAAGAGAGCCTCGGGCTCTCTGAGTAATGGCTATGCCCTCGTGGTAATTAGCTGTATACGTTGTGAATATGTAGAAAGTGTAGAAAGTGGAGTCTCAATTAAGTAATTAGAATAGTCAGCGCACGGCAAACCCAGTTTCAAAGGGCGAGAATCTAATTAGGTGGATGCTGGACGCCATGGTAACGGCAGAGCCCAGGCCGCCATCCCCAGTTTGAAGCAGAGCAGCTCTCCAGTATCCTGTATGTATTGGATTTCCACCGATTGTCTCAAAAGGGTGTTTCTTTTAAAGGACAAGAAGCGGAAAATCACTGATCCAAAGTGAGCTGCGAGACGAAAAGTACTAAAAAATGAGAGCAATGTCACATATTCAGAACCTTGTTCTGATTGGCCAGTTACTTCCCCCACGAAAGGAAGTTACTCTGGTGTCTGTGGTTGGGGTAACTCTAAACAGCTGTCCTCAAATGCGCTGACGTCTACAATCACCCTTTTGCAGGTGTAGGTTGTCTCCGTTCTCGGGGGAGTATCTGAGCCCCCGGGATCTGAATTTGTCCATCATCTTGTACCACGGCTCTGCTGTGGAGAGAGATTCTCGTCTGCTTGGGTTTGACTTGGTCACGTGTATCGAGTTGTAAGTATTAAACGCATTCCTTCAGTATAATTAGAAAAATTTCACTGGATTAGTCTTAGGAAACTCTGTTCCCTGAATGTAATCTGGATTTTTATTTGTAAAGAGAATTGCTTGTCGGTTGGGACTGGCCTGTTACCACCCCGTCTCCTCCGGAATGGGGGGAAGGGGAGGACGAGGCTGTGTCAGGTCACTGGGACATCCTCCAAGGGGGGGGGGTACATCAACGGGGAGACAGACACCGTTTTGCTAAGTCAGCTGGGGAAATCGTGCAGGTGAAGCTCGATTTCACGCCATCTTTCCCCGCCGGCCCTTCCAGAATAGAACACTTGGATTCCGAGGACCTGGCCAGGTTTCCCGACGTCGTGTTTGGGTACCTGTCTCCGGCCATGGTTGTCATCAGCACGCCCAACTCGGACTTCAACCCCCTGTTCCCGGCAGTGACCTTGAGAGATTCCGATCACAAATTTGAGTGGAACAGGAAGCAGTTTCAGACCTGGTGAGCGCCAAGGTGTTTTGGCTTCTCGGGACCCCCCACGGACGGGACGTTTCAAATCCTGGGGAGTAAATCTCCGTGGATCCGTGACTGTCGTGATTTGCTTCCGCAGAGCACGTGCGGCCAAGCCAGTGGGAAGTTCGTTTTCTCTCAGGTCTCAGGCGGGTGTGGGAAAGGTGTGCCCACCAGGTGTGAGGTGTCAGGAGTGTGGGTGTGGAGGTCAGGAAACAAGACCGAGGGGAGGTGTGGCATTGAGAGGGGTGCCCTGGCCCAGGGGCATCTCCCAGGGGGCTCCACGGGTTCTTGGCACAATCCCAAACCCACATAGGAGTTGGGATTATAGCCCTTGTGGTGTCCCTGTCCATTCCTCTGCTCGGTCCCACAACATTCCTGTCTCCATGTCCTTGTGGTTCGTTAACCTCGCAGTCATTGCCTGAATGCCCCTCAGAGAAGCAAGCAGACCCCACACGGTGGCACAGTGTGATGTGTAAGAATCTTTTGGTTCCTCGCATTGTTCGCGTTCTGTTCTACCGGGAATTGCCGTCTATGGAACAGTAGTTCGAGTTTAGAAAAGACCCTGATCTCCCTCGTTTGGATTCCAGGGCCTCAGGGGTGGCAGATTTCTACAATTACTCCGTGGAGTTTACAGGCGTGGGGGAGCCCCCGGAAGGAGCTGGGAATGTCGGCTACTGCACCCAGATAGGGGTCTTCCGGAAAATCGGAGCGCCGGCCACGGAATCGTGCGTGGCAGAGCAGTGTGGTCAGCACGTTTATAAGATTGTGAGTGTTTTTATTTATTTTTAAAATTGATATCAGAGAGGAAGGGAAGGGAGGGAGAGATAGAAACATCAATGACGAGAGAAAATCACTGATTGGCTGCCTTCTGCACCCCCCTGTCCTCCACTGGGGGCCAAGCTTGCAACCCAGGCATGTGCCCTGGCCGGGAATCGAACCATGACCTCCTGGTTCATAGGTCAATGCTCAATCATTGAGCCACGCCGGCCGTGTAGATTGTGAGTGTTCTTTGTGGGGCAGCTGTCAGGACAAGAAATACATGTACCTCGAAGGTGAACTCTTCCTTATCAAGAGTCCCGCAGCAGAGAGGAGTGAAGGCCTGATGATGAGGGGGACCCTGGGAGAAGCCTGCATGCCCCACCGCGGTCAGAGCTTTGGTGGATGGTCTTTTGAGCTGTTGGGCCAGCGGCCGCCCTTCTGGATGCGTCGGGGTCCTCGGCAGGAGGAGGAAAGCCAGCAGACATCTCACTGCTGGGCTCAGGACATGATTTGGCACTGAGCCTCAAGCGTCTCAGACCCTTTGGTTTCGGGGAAGAACAAACACATCTCCCTTTTTAATTAGCAACACTTTGCCTTTTTGAGCCCATGTGTCAGTATTTACAATTAGTAGGGTTTGACATTTGCACATAGTTATTCTTTTTTTTTTTTATCCTCGCCCAAGGATATTTTTCCGTTGAGTTTTTAGGGAGAGGGCAAGACAGAGAGAAACATCGATGCGAGAGAAACACATTGATTGGTTGCCTCCTGCACAAGCCCCGACCAGGGCTTGGGCCAGGGAGGAGCCTGCAACCGAGGTACGTGCCCTTGACTGGAATCGAACCCAGGACCCTTGGGTCCGCAGGCTGATGCTCCATCCACTGAGCCAAACCAGCTAGGGCCATACCGTTAATTCTTCATGTGGTATGAAGTTACTACTCATGGCCTGGACCATTGTCCTACATCCTAAGTGGTTTTTTCCCTCCCGGCTTCAGGTTTATTCCGTTTCATATCCGAGTTTACAGCAAAAGGAAATCCGCAAACTCGCGTTAGCCAATGAGGTGTCTCGCCAAGTCCAGAGCATGAGGCAGAGATACGTCTCCAGCCTGCGGATACTGCGGCGCGGCGGTGGAGACGGCCACCGGGTCAGCGACACCGGGCTCGTCCCCTTCTCCGGACCGGTCTTCACAGAACTTGAAAAACGCAAAATCGAGAAGTCTCCCGAACCGTTCCGCTTTGGGAATAAGCTCTACGTCCCACTGGAGAGGCTGCTCGCCTATCCCAAGGTGAACCGCCTGTGCGACAGCGTAGACACGATGAGAGCGCTCATCGCCGACACGGTGAGGCTGAGCAGGGACGGGTCCGCGGTCAAGGTCGACCTGCGCGATGCCAGTCCGTGAGCCGGCCGTCCTGAGAGTCGGGGTCTCAGCCAAGGGAGGGCTCGCCGAGGACGCTCTGGTGTAGCCATCATCCCAGTAACGTAACTTTGAGATGACTTGACACGTTTTTTGAATAGGTTTGTTTTGTTTGCCAGTGTTTGTAGAGAGTTCCTGATATGCTTGGTTTTGGTTGTTGTTGGCATTAAAGAATGTTAAAGGCAGTTGAGCGTTTACAACTTTTTCCCAGGGGGCAAGGGTAGCTTTAAAATCTCTCTAGGATTCGCTACCTCCTTTGGGCTCAATTCTGATCTCTCACAGTTGGCCTAAAACATCATACAACACAGGAGAGCAGGTGACGGGGGGGAGGGAAGCTTCGTGATCTGGACACTGTCTGTGGGTTTGGAACGCCCCCTCGGGCAGCTTGCTGGCTGGAACTGGGGTGGAGATAGTGATGGAGGACAGAGAAGCACCACTTCAAGCGATGGGGGGGAACAGTGGTTTCAGTGCTACGGCTAACGTGGTTTACCTCGAATGTGGGGCATGCCTTTGGGGATATCCCCAAGAGGGAACACCTCGTATTGCTGAGATCCCACAAGCTGGTAGGGTCGTGAAGTCATACATGTATACAATGGGAATTTCACCTTGCAAGTCATCTTCAAAGCTGGTGGCATGCCAGTTAGGCACTGTTCTTGAAAATTAGCTCAGCCCCCTGCCTAATGGCGTGTACTCTTTGCCTGCATCGCTCCCTTCATCTCTCCCCTCTCCATCCCACCCTGTCCGCTGGGACCCTGGCTCTGATCAGTTCGTCTTTCCCAGAAACACTGCACTGTTCCAGACTCCCACACCTCAGCTTGGACTCGGCTGCTTTGCTTTCGCCTAACAGACGGACTTTCCACTGCTGTGTCTCTGTCCAGCCTTGTCCATCTGTCTGTTTATTTATACTGATCACCCAGACCTTTCTCATAGGAATCCTCATGAAAGTGAATTCACTGAATCTTTCATTAATCCCATACTAAAGGGAAACACTTTTACTCTGTTTAAGCAAAGTATGAAAAACTGCTTCAAAGTATTTCAAATGACTTAAAATTAGTACTGACAAAATTTTCCTTTGGCCCAGCTGGTGCTGGCTCAGCGGTTGAGTGTCAACCCATGAACCAGGAGGTCATGGTTTGATTCCTGGTCAGGGTTGCAGGCTTGATCCTCAGTGAGGGTGTGGGGGAGGCAGCAGATCAGTGATTCTCATCATTGATGTTTCTGTCTCTCTCTCCCTTCCTCTCTCTGAGGTTGATGGAAATGTATTAAAAAAACAAACAAAAAAAACTTCCTTTGATCATCACAACATGGAATATGGGGAAAGAAGGGCAGGCACAGGATCACGTGGGAGAGGTATGTTTAAACGGAATCACTGAAGCTCAATACCAGAAGGTGGCACACTTTCCCACTTAAAGTAAATGCATTCTTTTGCTTTGAGGACTCCCGATATAAGATGCAAAACAATAACAAAAAAACCCACAACAAAACAAAACAAAAAAACACCCCAAAACGTAGTCATGCCAATTCTCCATAGAGGCTTGAAGCTTTGCCAGAGGAAAGCGCTGCTGAAACGATGTACAGATGTAGTAGTGAAGTCAGTGTCTTCAGAGAAGTGGTTCAGGCGACAGCTCGGCCTGCCTGAGTTGTAACTGCATAGGAACGGGGTCTGAACTGACTCACACAGGAAGGCCTGGCGTTTGCTTAGTACCTGGGTCCGTCTGGAATAGAGATCACCACCACCTCAGGGAATGTCTAAATTTAGGCCTTTTCTCTTTTGCGTCTTGTGTAATGTGCGATGGACTGACTCACCAGAGATTTCCTATCAGGCACATGGAAAGATTTCATTTCCGTATATGTGCTGCTACCAGGTGTATGATGTACAGAGAGGAAGAGGTAAATTAAGGTGAAAGGGGAGGGGATGGGGGAAGGAAGAGAGAGAGAAGCACTAAGCTCTGAGTCATAATAAGAAAGCTGGGCCTGGGAGCTCATCAGTGTTTCTCTCTCTCTCCCTCGCCCTTCCTTTGTCTCTAAAATCAATAAAAATGTTAAAAAGGAAAAAGAAAGACAATAGGTTCTGAAGGGCATTTGGATTCAGACTCGGGTCTCCTGTTGCAGGCCATGGCTGGGCACTGCGGGAGCTGCCTCGGGGTGCGGAGTGTCTTTTGATGGGAACCCCCAGGGAAAAGTCACATACCGGTTCTTTCACGTCTGTTTTCTGACCTTGGCAAGGGACAGAATCTTTAACTGAAATTTTAAGCTTTAAGATATGATTTTTATTGAACATGTATAGGATTCACCTTTACATTATTACAAATACTTTACAATAAAAAATTAGTTTCTGTAAAAAAAAAAGGGGGGGGGACATTTCCTGGATTTATAGTTGTGCAGTTAAAACAAAGAAATGTATAAAAATGAAGGTCATTCTCCAAGTATTAGAACACAATACTAATGGAATCACTTCAATAAACATTTTTGCATAAACATTGACATGACTACTCCCACTGTATCAGCTTCCACAAGAACAAACGAATGCACAAAACGAAGGTAAATCCCCAACATAAGATTAAAAAAAAAAAAAAAATCAAACTGAATGTACCCGAAATGTCTTCCTGTGATGGGGTTTGGTCAATGACTATCGTCAAGAGACAGACATACACATTTGTAAATGCAGAGCCTGTAGCCTGCGTAAATTACAAAATCTGCCAGCTGTGCCATGCGGAGGAGGAGCTAGAAACCACCTTCACAGCCGTGTCAAATACACTGTAGACAGGGTGGGGCAAAAGTAGGCTTATAGTTGTGAGTACTTGAAACACAGAGTTTCTTCTATATTATTATTTTTATAATTTAAAACCTTTTATTGAATGGGAGAAGTGGGAGGAATTAGAATACCTATTATTTATTAATTGTATTTTCCAGATGAACAACTGTAAACCTACTTTTGCCCCAGCCTGCTTATTATCTTATGGAAAGTCACACATGGAAGGGAATAATAAGGCCTTATTTCCAGAGCAGTCTTAAAACAGGGTTCATATAGGCATATTTCATCCTTTCTGCTTTTGAATTTCATATTCTTCAACATCTCAGCTCTTACAAGTATGCACAGTACCTAAGCCAACGTATAAAGAGTGATACGATGCAGTTCCAGTACCTGATTATAGTCACATGACGTACCATCTAGGAGAACTGACCGAGTACAGTTCCTGAACCGCCCCCGTTAAAGACCTGCCAAAATAAAACACAACGCCATCACGTGAGCCCAGCCTCTCGGGAGCGCTGTTATATGTCCCGGAAGCCTGACTCTTCAGAGTAGTTCTTCAGTGAAGCGTTGAACAATACTGTCAGCCTGAGCTTGCAAAGTGGCCGTTAGCGTGGAAATCTTCAAGTCTACCCTTATGTCTGGCTGTTTTCCAGGTATTGAATCTCATTGCTACCTGAATATGTTTTGACTGGAGGCTAGTAGATACTGGAAGCATCTTGGTCAAGACTTTGTCAGGTTATAAAAAGGAATCCACGTGAGGTGCTTGTATACAGAGCCTTCAATGCCACCGCACAGGGAGAGCGGATGGCTCAGGCCTTCTCTGTCCTTGGTTGCCCTTCACATCCTCTCTGGTCTCCGTCACCAGCACAAATCACAGGAAGTGGGCTCCTGACCTGCTTCTTCTGTAATTCCCCCAAACAAGGTATTTAAGACTCTTCTCAGAAAGATGTCTCTTTAAAATACCATTCATCTTTTTCTCTAGCACAGGGTTAGGAAATGTTACAGATGTACAAATTCTCCAAGACTAGGGGACTTGAAATTTGAGTCTAATACTTAGAAGTCAATGTATTAAGATCTACTTTTTCAAATTCGATTTTCTAAATTCAAAACGAAACCAAAAGTAGACTTAGTATAGAATAAGCAGATTTACAGGCTCCAAGAAAAGAAGAACTTGGAAGTCAGGCAGACAGGAGGCAAACTCTGACATATTTTTAGGGACTGTAATGAAATGTGACTGCAAAGTGTGCTGATGGGACACAAAACAGAATAAAATGGATGCAGAATTCACTGACTATGTAGGACACTGCCATGTCTTTTCTTCCTATGTTTCCATGTATTCAGATGTTCTGTTGACTCATATAGAAATCATGATGTTATCTGGTGGCTGCTAAATTTATACAGGCATGATTTTTATGCTCTTCAAAATTCACATTTTGTTGTTAGAAAAGAATTCTGTGTCATTTTCAAATTCCAAGAGCCCGTCTCGCATAAAGGTCTTGGACAAGGGCAGCCAAGGATGAGTAACGGCCGGTGTCCGAATTACAGCACCTTCGACATAGCTGGGGAATGTGCTCACGGGACCTGGCCTACGGTCTAGTTGTTAGCATTTCACAACTGCAAAACCATTTGCAGAAGTGCCCATCAAAAATATAGCTTAGGAATAATATTTTGAAAATAGAAAAATAGGTTTTTAAAATGTCATAGTAAATCTCTCTCTAAACAATATCTTCATATCTCTATTGAAAACTTTCTTTGATTCTTTTCTGTAATATACAACAAGGGGGTCATTCATTTGTTTAGTCAAAGACAACAAGTCTTTACCACTTGAGGTAACATTTTCCTTGGCTGGACTTAAACCTTCAGGTCAATTTTCTTTTTCTTCAAAACAAATCTTAGAAAGGTAAGTGACTCAGAAAAAAACCCATCTGGGTGTCATTGCTTTAAAAAAATCTCAGAATCTATTTGTTAAAGTAGTTTTGGATTCGTTTGGAATACCCAATCCTTGAAATATTAAAAACCACATAAAAGCCCTAACATGAACTATTTAAAGTTTCTTCAACCTCTCAATTTGAATATTAAAATAATATTTTTTAAAAAATACTCCCCCGCCCTATTTTGCTCACATGAAAATACATAGACCAAAGGAATTCTAACATGTTATTTGGACATGGTTTTGAAAGTAAGGAGTGGAAATTACTGGTTGTATAGAATCTACATTTTTTTTCAACAGATTGGATGATTCCAAGAAAATTAAGATCTAGTTCTGGCCGGTTTGGACCAGTGGATAAAGCATCAGCCCTCGGCCTGAAGGGTTTCAGGTTCAATTCTGGTCAAGGGCACGTACCTCGGTTGCAGGCTCAATCCCCTAGTCGAGGTGTGTGCAGGAGGCAACCAATTGATGTTTCTCTCACATCAATGTTTCTCTCTCTGTCTCTCCCCCTCCCTTCCACTCTCTCTAAAAATCAATGGAAAAATATTCTAGGATGAGGATAAGAAAGTTAAGGTCTTTCCACACAGAAACTGTCACATAAAACCAGAAAAAACTCTTCAGGTTTATTTGCTGTTAACCTGGATCCAGGTCAGATATTCTTACTTTATTTGTATTTTTTTAATTTAAAGGGCTGGCAGGCACCCTCAGGTCTCAAACTAACCTCGCAAGCAGGAGTGGTTGGCAAGTGACTCAAAGGAACTGCTGAGCTCAAGCCAGCCCCAGATAGTCTTACTTTATTTTTTAATATATATTTGTATTGATTTCAGAGAGGAAGTGAGTGGGAGAGAGAGAGAGAGAGAGAAACATCAATGATGCGAATCATCGATCAGCTGCCTCCCGGGATTGAGCCCGCAACCTGGGCATGTGCCCTAACGGGCAATTGAACCATGACCTCCTGGTTCATAGGTCGACGCTCAACCACTGAGCCATGCTGGCTGGGCCAGCTATTCTTACTTTAAACGCTCTGTTTGATGTATGTTCTAGTCTAATCTTGCCTCAAAACAACCAATTTCTGACACAGTGAGAAGAGAGCAAGTATCTGATGGGGGGAGGAGGGCTGAGATAGAAGACCACAGGTCCCTGTCTTGCCCACTCCCTCCTTGGAATCATTTTCCATTTCAGAGAAGTGGGAACTTAAGAGGAAGGCTGCTCTGTGTCTCATCATATCACAACTTTCCTCCAGTTGCTCTGAACCAACAGACATTGTTCAGTGCGTTAAAACAGCTTGTCTGTGAGGGTGTGTGCGGGCACGGCAGCCTAACATGGAACGTGAAGCTTCCCATGGGTCTGACACAGTGCTAGGGGGTTCTGCAGCACCTAATACTAACAAGTAGCAACACACACTGCCTAGTAACGGCATCACACCCATTCACGGAGCTCAGACTCAAATACACTTGTTATTCGACTATGACTGATACGCTTACATTAAGCATTTTACTGCAAGGTTTCAATTGTAGTATAGCTTTTCCCCAAAGCATGAACACCCACACTTTTTTATACCAATTGTATCAAAATGAGTTAAACTTAGTACAATACTCTAGGTAGTATAATATATGCAAAATTCTCTTAGCAGGAGTTACAACTATCTTGACAGAATTTATAGGGTCTTTATCGTCATGTATTGTCTCTCAAACATAAAATTAAGGAATTAGAATCTGTTGCGCACCTCGACCGCAGGTTTTATGCTTCAACACTAACTAGACCCAGGTGCACAGTGCTGTTTCCCCTCCAGGGGGTTCTGAAAGAAAAAGCAGTCTTTGCATGATCTCGGGCAGTGACCACGGAAGCCGGGGACTTCCACACACACGACACGCGGGGCCCCGGCACTCCCGTCTGATGGTCCCTGTGTGCGCTGGCTTTCCTTGGGACACACGGACACGCCTCCTTTTTCAAACGGATCCACCTTCTCCCAGGAAAGCGCCTGACAGCTCAGCTGCCCGCCTCTCACACCCGCAGGGAAGCCGCCGCTCGCCAGCTGGGCGTCTAGCGTTTGATCACAACTTGTTCGTAGGCTCCGGACACCACTCTAAACAGCAGGGGAAAAAAGGTCAAAATTCTGAGTGGCAGCATTTGAAATCGTCCCAGTTAACCCTGGCTCTGAAGGGAGAGCGGTGTGTTGGGCATTTTCTACTAGATCTGATTTCCACAGGGTTTAAAGGCATCACAGATAGAAAATACTTGAAATATTCACTGTTTGCCCTAACCGGTTTGGCTCAGTGGATAGAGCGTCGGCCTGTGGACTCAAGGGTCCCAGGTTCAATTCCAGTCAAGGGCATGTACCTTGGTTGCGGGCACATCCCCAGTGGGGGGTGTGCAGGAGGCAGCTGATGGATGTTTCTCTCTCATCGATGTTTCTAACTCTAACCCTCTCCCTTCCTCTCTGTAAAAAATCAATAAAATATATTTTAAAAAAAGAATTAAGTTACATTCTCAAGATTATATAATTAGTAAATATCAAAGCTAAAAATTTATAATAAAAAGAAAAATATTCACTGTTTATAATGACACTGGATTGGTCCAGTGTCCGATCCTCTCGTACTAACTGCTTAGATCAGTGTTCCTCAGCCTGTTAACCTTCACCCTCTGCTCATGGGATTTAAAGGGCGAGGCCAGTGCACTCTTTACTTGAACAAGGCCCTGGGGCTCCTTACCGGCTGGGAGGATGGTGGCTGCCGAAGGTCGTCCTTCCTCCAGGGCCCACGAACAGCCGCAGTCCTTCCTCTGCAGAGACAGCAGCGTTGTGGGCAGTTAGTATTGTCCAGTAACATTCACGGTGTCATAAATCCAAGCTTTACATTTCCGTGTTATTAAAGAAATTAAAAACTTTAAAAAAGCTATAGACATGTTATTTCTATAACGATTATTTCTAAATAATAGTTATTTCTCCTCAACTTTCCTAAAGCTGTTTTTCTTAAAACTGAATAAAGAAGACAGCTCATCCTACGAATTTCCACGAGAGGCTTAATGATTTCTCTTTACAACCAGTCATGCAAGGAAACCACGCCCGCTGTTAAACTGCTCTCTGCTCACACCAGCAGGAATAACTCCACCTTTCAACCGGTGGCATGGACATTTTCAGTTTCAGTGCAAATGCTGAGGGAGCGAAGGATTCTGTTATTCACTGTCATTTCAACTTTACCACCCAACCTTCCACACTGCAACCTTCCGTAACTGGACATAAGTGCCTTGAAGTTTCAAGGCACTTATGTCCAGTTATGACAAAGCAGATGTAAATATCCATCATAAGGTATATAAACATGGTAGACATTGACGCATAATTAAAAAATACAGTTAAGAGCTTTCTTTAAAATTGAGCTTTTAAAAGTCCATTTTTGCCCGGCCAGTGTGGCTCTGTGGTTGAGCCTTGACCTATGAACCAGGAGGTCATGGTTCTATTACTGGTCAGGGCACATGCCCGTGTTGTGGGCTCAATTCCCAGTGGTGGGCGTGCAGGAGGCAGCCAATTAATGGTTCTCTCTCATCACTGATATTTCTCTCTCTCCCCCCTTCCTCTCTGAAATCAATAAAAATGTATTTAAAAAAATTTTAAAAAGCTTGTTCTTTACCAAATTTAATATCCATTCTTAGAAACAAATGAGCTATAAGGTTATCTTCGGATTTCTTTGGGCATAAAGTGCATTTCAGCAATGTGCCCAGACAGTGTGGTGATGTGTGCCTCCTCCCGGCTGACCCGGCTACCCTGGCTGGGCTGGCCCACGGCACATGCGCCCGATGGCCACCACGCACCTTCCGCACTGGAGTCCAGGCTGAAGTCTTGGCTTTGAAGTATCTTCTCCACAATGTCGTCGGCATCCACTCTGGTGTCATCGACTCGCTTCAGCTGAAATTCTACAGAATCTTGTTTCACCGGGCACCTTTGGAAAGAATGTTTAAAAATGTCCTCCTTTATATTGTGTTGTGACCCCCCACCCCCGGCTCCATGGAGCTGAGGCCCGAAGGGTACCTGCTGAGTGTCTCTGAGGCTGAGTCTTCTCTATCAGCTGCATCGGGATTTGGCTCAGCTCCTTTCTGCTCAGTTTCATCACATGGCTCTAGAATACTTTCCACGCCCGTCGATGTGCTTCCCACAGAGGTGTTTCTCCTGTGGCAGAGCTCAGAGAGACTGGATGATCGCGAGTGGCACGAGCTGTACCCTGTGGTCAGAGAAGCTCGCTCAGGACATGACGCCCATCCCAGACACTCTGCGACCAACCCTCTCCTCCCGCACCGCAGCCACTGCTGGTACCTTTAGAGCAGGGGTGGGGAACATCTGGCCCGCGGGCCATAGAAGGCCCGGGACAGCATTGGGTCTGGCCCTGCCAAGGCATCAGGGGTGAGTGAATTAAATGTCTGACCAAATATAGCAGGCTAATTTTTCGGTTGATAATTCTGGAAGGTCCAAGAATGATATAAATATGTGGCTCAGTGGGTGAGCATCGACCTAGGAACCAGGATCAGGGCTCGATCCCCAGTGGGGAGCGTGCAGGAGGCAGCCAATCAGTGATTCTCTCTCACCACTGATGTCCCTATCTCTCTCTCCCTCTGTCTTCCTCTCTAAAATCAGTAACAATATATTTTAAAAAGTAAGTAAACACCCAAATGGCCCTTGGCAGGAGAAAGGTTCCCCGTTCCTGCTTTAGAGCAATACAGGCCCGAGGAACGTCACGTCCAGCCCCTACCTGATACTTTTGACTGCTGGCTGGCATGGCTCGACGTTCTCGAATGTCCACAGGCTCCGAGCTCATCCGGAACAGAGGCGCTCTTTGCTGAGAGATCTGCAATATGTCAGAACATCATGTTCCTGTCACTGCTCACAAGACAACGGTCAACTGCATTCTAATCTGCGGGTTTTATCAACTGCCAAGTTCATGATCAAGAAAAGCAAACTGCAGAGTGAAAGAGATTCCTTGAAATCAGCGCAATGTAAACAACCCTATTACAAGAAAATGAAACTTAATACCTTAGTTTACTGAAGAACTATGGTATTTTCATAAGATTTAACAGAACTCTACCTTAAATAAAACTTTGTTTTTATTGTATAGTATTTCTAATAAAATGGGTCAAGTGACATCCCCACAGGATTTTAAATGTGGGAGGGATCATGCAAATCTCACCAATTACAAACCCAGTGAACAGCACAGCCATACCTGCTATTCCAAGATGGATTTTGAGAGTTTCTCCTCCTTTTCTGTCTTCTTCCAGAGATTCGGACTCACCGGCAATCGGTATTGACATGGACGTAGAAGGAGGCCTGGGAATAAGCATTTCTAAGGATCAGAACCTGGTTTACGGTGAGAGACTGGTTGTGTGGTCAGTAACCGGCCTCAGGCAGGTGCCTGTAATGTTACCTCTTTGAGGGTAAAAGTAATAAAAATCAACAAGTAATGTATGAGCATCCTCAAGACCTGAATAAAATTCATGGGGGTAGGGAGAGGTTCTTCTATACAATAAAAAATGTGAGACCTGTCTGGCCACGTGGCTCAGTGGTTGAGTGTCAACCTATGAACCAGGAGGTCACAGTTTGATTCCTGGACAGGGCCCATGCCTGGGTTGCGGGCTCCATCCCCAGTAGGGGGTGTGTAGGAGGCAGCTGATCAATGATTTTCTCTCATCATTGACGTTTCTATCGCTCCCTCTCCCTTCCTCTCCGAAATCAATAAAAATATATTAAAAAAATCAACATCAGTGAGATCAGAAGGGGAGTCCAGAAAAGAGAAGGGCTCTGTCTGTGAGTCCCCAGCACTATTTTTAAAAAATATATATTTTTACTGATTTTAGAGAGGAAGGGAGAGGGGGAAGGGAGAGAGGGAAAAAACATCAATGATGAGAGAGAAAGGATCATTGATCAGCTGCCTTCTGCATGCCCCACACTGGGGATCAAGCCCGCAACCTGGGCAAGTGTCCTGACCGGAATCTAACCGTGACCTCCTGGTTCATAGGTCGATGCTCAACCATTGAGTCATGCTGGCCAGGCCCCAGCACTATTGATTGGAAGGTGCTACATCTGTCAAATGGAATCGCAGGGGAGGCAGGGAAGCATCTGGGAGATGATTGGAGGGGATACTTCTGCCTCCTACCTCTTGCCTCCGCTCTCCGGTCAGCTCCACTTTTTTTTTTTTTTTTAGTATGCTTTTTATTGAATTTTTAGAGAGGAAGGGAGAGGGAGAGAGAGATAGAAACATCAATGTGAGAGAAACATTGATCGGCTGCCTCCTGCACACTCCCCCACTGTGGATCAAGCCTGCAACCTGGGCATGTGCCCTGATCTGGAATCGAACCAGCAACCTCTTGGTGCATGGGTTGATGCTCAACCACTGAGCCACACTATCCAGGCCAAAAGCTATATTTTTAATACAGCAAGGCCTCACTTAACATTGTTGATAGTTTCTGCGACTTTAAGGGAAACAAGACCAATTTTACCATAGGCCAATTGATATGAACAAGAGTTAAGTTCCTACAGTAGTATCTCACCGATGTTGTAACAAAACCATGTTATTTGAGGACCTGCTGTAATGTAAAATAGCTTGGCGAAAAAAACCTGCATTCAATTTTCTGTAAGAAAAACTGATGTAAAAGAAATACCCTTCCACCCTGGCTGGCTTGGCTCAGTGGATAGAGCATCGGCCTTCGGACTGAAGGGTCCCGGGTTCGATTCCGGTCAAGGGCACATGCCCAGGTAGCAGGCTCGTCTTCAGCAGGGGGTGTGCAGGAGGCAACCGATCAATGATTCTCTCTCATCACTGATGTTTCTCTCTCTCCCTCTCCCTTCCTCTCTGAAATCAATTAAAAAAAGAAAAGAAATACCCTTCCGAAGAATGGCGTCTACAGTCATGAATCATGGATGGTGACTCAGGCCTTATGTCTACATGCTTATCTTTCTCATGCCAGCTCCTTCGGTTTTCCTTTCTCAGACGGCCTGATGGCAGTCTCTCCAGCCTTCCACCTCGCAGACCTGCTCCCCAACCCTGTGGCACTCCCAGCCCAAGGCCTCTTCCCTCTCCATCAGCCTCCCTCGGGCTCCATTCTTTCCTGCCGGTGTGGGGCCTGACTTCAGAGCCACACGCTTTCACAATACCTTCGGTTTGGCACCCCTCGATCTGCAGTCTTTAACAAACTAGAAGAAACCGACCCTTGATAATTTCAGCCACTGCACCAGCCGCTCTAATACTGGGGCCACGGAGCGTTAGGGAGGGAATTCATCCGCACGGGGATTGGTATTAAGGTGAACAAAGAATCTAAATCTTAGTCGTCCCTAGACGACTCAGTTGTGTTGGATAACTAATCCCCGATGCCTGTCACACGCCAGCTTTTACTCTATTACCCTCTGTTCTGATGTTTTGTGTCCCTTATCAGAAACTGTTTAATATGGCTCAATCACAGAACAAAAGAGATGGGCTTGTGTTTTTGTTGTTGTTGTTAATTCTCACCAGAGGATATTTTTCCATTGATTTTTTTTTAAAAAGAGAGTGGAAGGGAGAGGGAGAGACAGAGAGAGAAACATTGGTGTGAGAGAGACCCGCCAATCGGCTGCCTCCGCATGCACCCGGCCCAGGGCGGGGATGGAGCCTTCAACTGAGGTACAGGCCCTTGCCCGGAATCGAACCTGACCCTTCAGTCCACAGGCCAACACTCCATCCACTGAGCCAAATTGGCTACAGCAAGGGCTTGTTTTGTTTTAGTTTCATAGCACTGTTAAAAGCACGTGAAAAATAACCTCTAAAATGACAATTTCACATATCCAAAGAGAAAACAAATATTTTTACATATCTTGTGATGAGGTAATGCCTGTTTATTCTAATAAATTATAAAAGTCTCCATAAGTATCAACTCGAGATTGTCAGAATTATATTTGTGGAGATAACACAGGACATAAGGTGATCTATTTTTTAGTTTTTCAGTATCTGAGTTTCACAAGCAGGGAGAGGAAATGGCAGAAAAAGGGCCAGTAAGACTATTCGTAAAAAGTTCACAAGAAGAAATGATTAATTCATTTTCTTCTACTAAGTTTTGCTGCCACTTTTTTGACCCAACAAACCAAATATAGTACAGTGAAAATGGTTTAGTCCCAAGAGAACAGGAAATGAAGAAAAAAGCCAGGAAATTATGGTCTGAGAGAAGACAGCACAGGAAGGCTAAGAGAAGAAAATGCATAGTTTTAATCAATAATTGATTTGTGTTAAAGTATGTGTTTTCGTCCTTACGAAACAGTTCGTAAGGAGAAAACTATATAGATGCTGCTATTAAAAACATGAATGATGCATAGGGTAGTAATTAATGTTTTCTTTACTTTTCTAAATACATTTCTCTCAGATATTTAAATAATGATTAATTAACTTTCAGGTTTAATTATTAAGTGTCTTCACATCGCTGACAGGCAATCCCCACTTTCTCCCAGCTGGTTCCCTCGCCCTCGCTCTCAGAGCCTTTTGCACATCTTTTCCTCTTTCCCCAAACCCCCAGCTCTGCGTTTCATGTCCTTACTCTCCAGTGATCACCTGGCTTCCTCGCTCACTAAGAAACCAGGGCAATTAAAAAAAGTATATATGTATATATATTGAGTTCAGAGAGGAAGGGAGAGGGAGTGAGAGAAACATCCATGATGACAGAGAGTCACTGATTGGCTGCCTCCTGCACACCCCACAGCGGGGATCGAGCCCGCAACCCGGGCATGTGCCCTGATGGGGCTCGAACCATGGAAACCAGGAGCAGTTTGAAAACAACTCCCACATGCTTCCACTTCTCCAACATCTGCACCTGCCCCATGTTCTCTCCTCACGCTTCATCTTTCCCAGGGGGGACACCCCTGCCTGCTCCACGTAAAAGAGAAACACCTCCTGCCGGGGTCCCCCGCTTTGGTTTTCTCCAAGGCACCCACTGCCATCTTTACATCATGTGTTCACTTGTTAGTCTGCTGTTTCAGAAGATGAGCTCCGAGGTGTCAGGACCTGGTCTACTTCTGCCTGCTCTCTGTCATGGCGAGAACAGGGCCTCGTACATGGTAAGGCACTTGCTAGGTATTTGTGAAGACATGACTGAGTCCACAGAGGCCTCATTCATATCATTTCACCCCAAACCTGAAGATGACAAGAGCTGAAACAATTCAGGGTGTGGAGAGCTCGCTGGGTGATAGGTAATAGTAACTTCTACGAGGGTCAGGTCAGCCACAGGAGAGAAACTAGCCCTTCCCTGGGATTAGCCTGTAAACACTATGAAACATGAGCCCTGGCCAGTGTGGCTCAGTGGATAGAGCGTCGGCCTGCGGACTCAAGGGTCCCAGGTTCGATTCCGGTCAAGGGCATGTACCTTGGTTGCGGGCACATACCCAGTGGGGGTTATGCAGGAGGCAGCTGGTCGATGTTTCTCTCTCATCGATGTTTCTAACTCTCTATCCCTCTCCCTTCCTCTCTGTAAAAACTCAATAAAATATATTTTAAAAAAACACACTGAAACATGAATGGAAAACTTGAAACAAATAAATGACTATTATACTTTCAGAGAAATGATGCATTTATTGTGCATCGACTTACGTTTTAAAACATGGGTCACCAGACATCAGCTGCATACTGATGAAAACCTACACGTGAGCAAGAGGAAGACTGGTTATAACAGGTCTCCTCAGAAGAGGAGCCGCGTTCTGCGAATGCACGCCCCAGCCGCAGCAGCCGCCCGTGCTCGCCGCTCAGGAAGGACTGAACAGAACGACTGCAAGTTGGATTCCACCCAGGATTGCAGCGCCGCTTCCTACTGGAGGGCTGCTGAGTACTTTGGGGTGTCCTCAGCATGCGATCTCAGTACTGAGTCCCTCCTTGCCCTTGACAGTACGTCCCCTGCTTATTTAAAGGCAGAGAACCTCCTGTGTTGACATGTAAATCTTGACCCGTGCTTACTTTAAGGATGGAGTTATCCTGTCTTGTATTTTTGGTATTGTAGCCTTCCAGTAAACAGCGACGAGTGGTATTTCCTGATCCAGCAAACTCTGCCAGGTTTAGATCTGCAAAGCCCAGCTAGGAAAAGAAAAAAAAGTATATTAATAGAATATCTATTAAGCTTCCATCACGTTCTCCTTAAAATAAACATTCAACCGATGCTCTAGTTATTTCAAACTTCAGTCAATTGCAATTTTTGCCATCTTAACAATACCTGTTGTATTATTTGCTTAACCTTTTGCACTCGGATGTCGAGTGTGACTCGACACGGTTAGCATTGGTAGCAGGAATCGAGAAAAAAGCAAGTGAGTGCAAAGGGTTAATATGTCTTTAAATTGGCTCACTTTTGGTAAAAAATTTATTACTTACTGTTCTCTCTTTTTTTTTTTTAAAGATTTGTTATTGATTTTCAGAGAGAGAGAAAAGAAGAGGGAGAGAGCGTGAGCGAGAAATATCGATGTGAAAGTGAAACATAGGTTGGCTGCCTCTTGCACGCCCCCCTACCAGGGATCGAGCCTGCAACCCAGGCATGTGCCCTGACCCCTGACCGGGAATGGAATCAGCAACCTTTTGGTGCTTAACCAACTGAGCCACACCAGCCAGGGCTGTACTCTTATCTTAAGCAATGCAATCTTAAGCAATGAAATCACAGATTTGATATGCTAAATATATTTGATCTGCTAAATATAAACTATGTAACTGTTGAAGTAAAAATAAAGGATGCATATTGAGCAACTAAAATCACTGTGAGCAGGAGTACTTGCACTAAGGGAAATGCTAGCAGACCCAAGATCATCTGCATACACATTCAAACACTGACCAGACTTCCTCCTCCCTGTCCCCGGCTGGCTCAGCTCCCAGTTAACGCCTGGGGGCTGCAAGCTGCGACAGGTTATTACAGTCACACTCTCCACGCAGGAACGAGAATGATGCGTGTGTCACACACTTTTCTTGGTACAAGCCCCTTCTCCTCCAGCACCTTCCATAACCTTGCCTTGCTGATGACTCTTGAGCTGAATCTTTCTTTAAAACCCTACTTCCTCCCTTCCCCAAAGCTGAGCCCCACACCAATGCTCTCGGCTGCCTCCAGAAGTGCAGCTCAAACCTAGTCCTCCTTATCACCACCCAGGCTTGCTCCCCGTTTCCTGCAGCTACCAGGTTGCCCTCCAGTCTTTCCTCTGACGTGCTCAACCCTAATTTTTGTTTCCAAGTGGTACAAGTTAACCCCATTATATCGTTTGTTTTCAATTAAAAAATGTTTTAAATTGATTTTTGAGAGAGAGGAAAATTATTGATTTGTTGTTCTACTTCATTAATGCATTCATTGGTTGATTCATTTAAAAATTTTTTTTTATTGATTTCAGAGAGGAAGGGAAAGAGAGGGAGAGATAGAAACATCAATGATGAGAGAGAAGCCACATCCAAGGGAACATCTGGGGACCCCTATGGCTGTCTGATCACACATCACCCACACGCCCTATTTCAGACCTTATCTTTTCTCTTTAAACCTCCAACACCTCCTTCACACCTATACGCCGTGCTAATGCCTTTCGTCTTACTTCACTCAAGAAGGGAAGAGCAATCAAAAGAGCACTTTACTTGCCCTCGCCAGTTCTGCTCAGGGATAGAGAGAGCATCAGCCTGCAGACGGAAGGGTCCTAGGCTCAATTCCCGTCAAGGGCACATGCTCAGGTTGTGGGCTCGATCCCCAGTAGGGGGCGTGCAGGAGGCAGCCAATCAATGATTCTCATCACTGATGTTTCTCTTTCTCTCCCTTCCTCTCTGAAATTAATAAAAAATATATTACATATAAAAAAAGAGCACTTAACTTTCATAAGCTCTTATCTCCAGCCACATCCACTCACCTGCCTGCATCTGTGCCCGCAGGTCTGCTTCCCACTTACGGGAAGGGAGCTGGCTGTGCTCAGACTCAAATTCACGGCTCCAGGAACTCGGCCCTGTCTTGCACTCTGCCTTTTCTACTGGATCATTACCACCAGCACACAAACATGCTGGATCTTCTCCGCCTTAATGAACAAAAGTAGCCCAAACCTCATCCCGCGTCTCTCTCTGTCTATTGAGCTGTTTTTCTGCTCCCCTTTTATTGCAAAGCTCATTGAAAACACTGTCCACGTTGACTGTCTCTGGCCCCTCGGTCCTTGGCCATCTCTAGGCGAGGAGGCTTTTCTGTTATTTGTAGCAAAGAGCATCCTAACTGACTTTAGGATGTCATTAGGCCAGACTTGTTATCATAAATGGGGTTTATAGGACTTCTGAATCTGGGGCTTGATATTCTTCAACTAGTTTTCTGGAGTTAGGCAGATGTGATGGCTGGGACTAGTGCCCGGTTCTTGGCTCAGATGACTGACAGATGGAGATACCATCACAGAGACTGGAAGTAAGAGTATGTGGGTTTCTGGCACCACTTCCTTCCATTCAGCAAAAAGGTGAACACATTCTTCAGTAATTCCATACAGGTAATAAAAGAATAAAGGATGGTAGAGATCATGTCTACACAGAGGGTAAGAGGACACAGGGAGGGGTCCTACTCTCCCGGGGGGAGGGGGGACTGGGACTACTTCCCGGGGAGAGTGATTACTTAATGCAAACCAGAAATCATCTTCTAGTCCGGAACCGACACTGAAACTTAGAAGAACAGCCCACAATCAGCATTTAGAAAGAATGTGCCTATAATGTATTGTTGAAGCCAACTGTTCAATCTCCAAGTTGCTTTGTTTAAAAACAGCCCTTTTGAACAGCAATTAGAAGAGCGCTCTATTTAATTTTTAAGTTTATAAATGACACACTCCAAAAGAGTTAAAGACCATTCACTCACCTTTGCATAAGCTTTTCCACCTTTTAATTCCTGCCAAACATAGAAAACACAATTAAGTATCGTATGATTAAATATTTAAAATGAAATATATGTCAAGTAATTCTGAATTAGACATTTACATACTGGCAAATATCTATACTAGTATATATAATCTATAATAATAAAAGTATAATATGCTAATTAGACTGGACGTCCTTCTGGACAACTTTCCGGACAAAGCCGGGGCTGTGAGGGAAGCCCGGGTCCTGGATGCCAGAGGGAAGCCGGGGCCAGTAGCTGGGGGAAGGAAGGCCTACTCTTGCATGAATTTCATGCATCAGGCCTCTAATCTATATATAAAAGGCTAAGTGACGGTCCATCCATCTGCTCGTCTGACCATCCAGTATGTATGACGTGCACTGGCAATTTAATAATAAACGTTGACTTGCGCATGCTCAATACATACTAAGCTCTCGCTAGCACCAATTGCAAGCATGTGTTTCGATCTGTCATTGTCAATCATGAACTTGGTTGTTTTTGTTGACATTCAACATGAACCTTATCTCGATTTATTCATCGACTGTCTGACCAGCTGGTACATATGACGCACACTAGCAATTTGAAAATAAACACTGACTCGTGCATGTGCGATACATATAAAGCTATAGTTGGCACCAATCGCACACATGTTTTAATTTTATAATACTATATTATAAATACTATTTTGACATGTAATTTTTTGCAGTAACATAATTACCACATGAATCTTTCTTCTAATTAATTTCCTTTCAATGTGCACAAATCCGTGCACTGGGCCACTAGTAGATAGTATAATTCCAATGATCTTAAATCTAACTATTTAGATGCTCCTCTCCAGAATTTTTATTTAGAACTTAAATCTGAAAGCAACAAATGGTGAGAAGACAAGCTAATATTTTATCTATTTGCTGAAGAAATTGCCAAAAAGGTCTGACATATTCCAAGAACATTAATCACCAAAGAAAGGTTAAATGTCTTAATTACTTAGTTGAGCATATTAGCCCATTGTACAAAGATTTTAATAAGAGTCAAAAACCCCGTTCCAGAGACAACCACTGTCATTAGGCCAGACTTGTTATCCTAAATGGCGTTTACAGGACTTCTGAATCTGGGGCTTGATATTCTTCATCAGGTGAGAAGATTCTCAGCCATAGCCCCTCCCCTCTCCCTTCAGGGTGCCAATTACACATATGTTAGCCCCTCCACTGCTGCCCACATCCTACACTCTTTTCTGTGTATCCCATCCTTTTTCTCTCTGTGATTTACTCTGGATATTTTCTTCCATCTCATTTTCCAGTTTTCCAAAGCTCTCTTCAGTTGTGGTAAACCTGCTGTTAAATATACCTGCTTAGGTTTGTCTTCATTTATTTAGCTTTACATTTTAATTATTGTATTTTTCAGTTCTAGGATTCCATTTATTTTTTATAGTGTCTAGTCCTCTAGTGGAATTCCCCAAATTGTTCACTCATTATGTTTATTGTATAAGTTTGTATTTGATCTTCCCATACCTTCCATGGGTCTCTTTTTATTATTTTTTCCCTTTTATTTATTTATGTTTATTGTTGAATGTTCTTTAATTGAACATCAAGCTTTAACTGAATTAAAAAATCAGTTCTTTAGGGTTGGGGCTGAAATATGAGTGAGCCCTCTCATTCTCTGCCCTGTGCACCGTGTTTTCTGCCTCTGTTTTCCTGGGAAGGAGAGGGACAGAGCATGGCCTCTGCCCTGCTGAGCCCTCTCCCTATTTTTTCCTTTTGAGTTCTGGTCATGCCGCCATGCCTGTTGGTATGCTTGGTAACTTTTGCGCGTGATGCCTTGAAGAAATACTTGGACGTTCAGAGCTATGTGAATTTGGGCAAGTAACAACCTCTCTGAGCCTGAGTTTTCCTGAAAATGGAAAAAAATAACACCCACTTTCGGGATTGTCATTAGACATCATATATCAAGTCCCTAAAACAATACCTAACAAAGAGGAAGTAAATGCACAGCAGGAGGCAGACATACACAGCTCCCCAAATAATACAAATGAGGTTAATACTTAGATGTATCGCGAGAGTGAGGTAAGTTTCTTGAATCATATTTTAATTTATAACTGAATTCAGATTCTTCACCCTGGTTGTCACAGTGATTTGAATTTCTGCTGCAAGTGTGAAGGGAAATGGCATGTAACAGCTCTAAGGACCAAGCAGGGCTAAATAAAGTGCGTCGGCATGGAGGGGGCTAATTATGGCTCCTGAAAGGGGAGCCGCGGCGGCTATTTTTATACCTTGCGCACAGACACCCTGTAGATGCAGGGGTCCAGGATGCCCGTGGCAGCGCTGGCGCTCATTTTGCACATAAATGAGAACTTCTTCCTCCAGTGAACACAGTTCGCTTGCACCACCTCCCTGAGGGGGGAAAAGAGCCAGTTAATGAACCGTTACCGATGGCATGACAAAAAGGCACACGCTCCCCACCCAGGTCTGCAATGCAAAAGCGCTGTGTTAAATGCCAGTATTTGGAAATAGCCAGGAAGCAAACACATTCCTAACAATGGGATCCGAAACATCTTGGAAGGTTGTAGTTATCCACAGACGCTGGAAAAAGGTGAGTTCACTTATCAATTCAGTCTCTAAGTTGGAGCTTCACTGATCATTCATTCCACACACAATGAATCAGTGTCACGCCCGGCCACTGAGGACCAGGCCCAGCTACCAAGTCTTGTCGCTGTTACTTCACAACTGTTCCTGAGTGAACCCCCTTCCTCTGTCTGACCACCACCCTAAGCCAGTCCCTCAACAGATCCTCTCTGACACACGGCCACAGCCTCCTAAACGGTCCCCGCTCAAACCTACCTTCCTCGCTGCCACCGGAGGCCGCCTTCCTCTGTCTAAAATCCTTCGCTGCTTCCCCAGATCTGAGGGGATCCGGTCCACGCCCCTGCCCATCTTTAGTCTCGTCTCTCCACCCTTTCTGTCTCATACTGCTGTCATTCAGTCCCCAACAGATCATTTCTGTCACACTATTTCTCATTTGTACACCTTTGTTCGTAATGTTTTCTCTCCCGTTCCACTTCCCTTATTTACCAGTTTAGCTTTTTTTTTTTTTTTTTAATCCTCACTGAGGATATTTTCCCACTGATTTTCAGAGAGAGGGGAAGAGAGAGGGAAAGACAGAGAAACATCGATGTGAGAGAAACACATTGATTGGTTGCCTCCTGCACGCACCCTGACCAACCTTGGTACTTTCCCTTGATAGGAATTGAACCCAGAACCCTTCGGTCCCGTAGGCTGATGCTCTATCCATTGAGCCAGACCGGCTAGGGCCACCAGTTTAGCTTTAACTCCTTTAGTTTAGTCATTACCTCCTCTAAGAATCTTTCCCAACTCAGTCTGCAGGTGAAGGCCCAGTGTCCCGTATGACCGATGACCTGGGCTGCCTCGATTCCTTGAATTCCTCAGTGTCTGCCACTCCCCATCCTAGAACTCTGGCCACCCAGGGAAGGCTGGCAAGAACCAGCTGAAGTGGCTTCCCCCATGGTTCCCTAAGTCCGCATTCCTTAGGACGTCCTGATTTCCTTTTCCCTGCCTTGCTTGTGGCAGAGTCTCCTGTAATTACATACCATGTATTTCAAATGAACCAATACTGTGAGTGAATTTTGTTGATGATGGCCTTCATTAACAGGAACTCAAGTAGAAATAGACATGTTAATTTAAATAATCTTCTAGATTTTGTAATATCAAAATAATAGCTTCGGAATATTAAACAGTATCTCTAAATAAATAAATTTTTCTGTGTCTAAGGAAATTACTCAGAATTTTTTTGTGATAAAAATCTTTAATACACACACACACACACACACACACACACACACACAGAGCTATTAGAAGGCTGTCCAAACTACACACACAAACAAAGTAAGTGGCAGTTAGTTCTTGACAATTTGTCATACTGATGGGTTACCATGGAAACAAACTCAGACTTCTTGGCAACTGAGACAAAAGTCACATTAGTAAATGCTTTCCGTTACATGAGTCATCAATTTCCTATGAGCTTTATACGGTTGCTTAACCACTTTCAAGAAACAAAGCAACAGAATATGATTTGTGTTGATATTGTGGAAAGCTAAGTACTTCTAAGATAAAATGACAAAGATGCGGATTGTGACGTATGTAAGCAGAGGAATTAAAAGCAGCAAAATGTTGCTATGGTTATTGTTTATGCTTCAAAGGAGCAAAGGAAAATCTAAAAGGTCTTTAGAAAATAAGAGTAATATAAAATAAGATAAAAATTATGGATCTATTTTTTGTGACGCCTTAGTTACTGTATTTGCAAACTGCATTACTTAGTAGCGTAAGAATAACTTGCATATGTATACGTGAGGCATATATTTAAAATCATGCCATGTCCTGGTAATTTGAAGTATTTTTTAAATATATCTTTATTGTTGAAAGTATTCCAGATGTCCCCTTTTTTTCTTCCATTGACCCCCTCCACCTCCCCCCACCGCCTCCCCAGGCCTTCACCGCACTATGGTCTGTGTCCATGGGTCATGCATACAGTATATGCATGTAAGTTCTTTGGTCAATCTCTTCTGGGGGGGCGGCTGCCCTTCTCCCTGAGATTCGTCAGTCTGTTGCATATTTTTAACTTTTTAGAAACGGTGATAAAGAAAAAACACTGCTATGAGGAATGCAAGCTGTTCTGCCAGACAGTATTACTGCCGGAGGTTAAGAGCTTGTATCGGAGCCAGTCGTTTGGGTTCAAATCGTGCCTCTGCTACGTGGCGGCTGTCCCACTGCACACAGTCCCTAACCCTCTGTGAAACAGGGAAGGTGACAGTGCCCACGCCTCGTGGGGATTTCAGAAAATCAAGTGAATTATTATCCCGGTGTCTGGAACAGCGCCTGGCTTATAGCGGATCTCCACAGTAAATGTCAGAAGTTGTTACTATCAAGGACCTAAGCAGTTCTGAGTCCACTTACATTTGTCCTCCCGGGAGAAATAATGGTTACATTTACAAGTACAGACTTTGCTTCATCATCAATTTCTTTTATGAAAGATATAAATTCCCGAGAAAACAAACCTGTGGGAGAGGAGGCAAGACCAAATGTTTTAAGACTCCAAGGATAAATCAGATCTCTACAAGTGTGGCCCTTAATGACAGCACGAAGGACAAATGGATCTCCCCCCCAGAGGCACTTGTGGCTGGAGGAACTGGGTGGACAGGTATCATTCAATGGGAAACATCTGAACCCCGTTTCTCTCCTCCATGCACTGCCAGTGGTGTCAGCGAGGGAAGCCACAGCCCAGTTCTGGGCACTTTCCGGCGGAGGAGCCTGCGAGGCCCTCGTTTGGACGCACAGAGACCCGGAGCTCACAGGCGGGGCTGCAGACACAGGGAAAGTCCTCGGCATGTGAATGTGAGGCGGCCATGGCATGGCCAGGCCATTCAGGGGGATGTGAGCGGAGCAGGAGGGAGGAGGGCTGAGTCGGAAACACCCGAAGGTGCTCAGTGGAAGAGGCAGGCACAGGAGACCCGCGGTCAGCAGAGAGAAGCAGAGGCGTCCACGTTACCACGGAAACCAAAGCAGGGGAGAAGCCTGCAAAGCGGAATAGCTCAACCATGTGGAATGTGGCCGAGGGGGCAGGTGAGATAAAGACAGAAGTCACTGCTAACAGTGGTAAGTGCAGTTTCCGTGGGAGGAAAGGCGGGGGTGGAAGGCAGATAACTATGGGACCTGGGACTGGGAACACAGACCGTTGTTTTCAAACATTTTAGTAATAAAGGGGAGAAGGTGAGGGTGGCGGCCAGAGGGGCATGCGGTGGAGGGGGGATTTCATTTTAATATGCGTCAGCTCGGACAGGGAGGAGCCAGTGAGGAGAAAAAGGCCCAGATCTGACAGCGTGTGCGTGCTGGCGCCCGAGGGGACCCTCCCTGAGCATGGCCGCGGGGAAGGCACGCAGACGACAGGTGGGCGCTGGCCGGGACCGGAGGAGGGGCGCCGCTGGGGAAAGACAGGCTCTCACATGGGCAAGTCTGTCAACAGACACTGTTCGCTGCCTGCCTACATCTCTTTTTGTCGTTTTTAAAATATATTTTTATTGATTTTAGAGAAGGAGGGAGAGAGAGGAACATCAATGATGAGAATCATTGATCAGCTGCCTCCTACACGCCCCCCACTGGGATCAAGCCTGCAACCCGGGCGTGTGCCCTTGACCGGGACTCTTCAGTCAGTAGGATGACGCTCTAGCCACTGGGCCAAACCAGCTAGGGCCTTTATGAAATGTTTTGTAGTCAGCTACGAATTGGGAAACATATGTTGCTGAGTCTATAAAATGGTAGAAAAACTTACTTCAAAGGGTGGTTGGAAAATGAAATATGTAAAGCACTGTATAAACCGACAGGGTGCTATGAATCAACACTTCTCTCCAAAGCTTTTTCTGTGATACATTTCCTGAGTCATGGGGCATAATAATTCCCTTGTTCCCATAAAGTCCTGGCACATTTTCTTTCTTTCATCTGTTTGTTAATCTGCACCCAAGGCTATTTTTTCCATTAATTTTTAGAGAAGGCTGAAGGGAGGGAGGGGGCGGGAGAGAGAGGGAGAGAGGGAGAGAGGGAGAGAGAGAGAGAGAGAGAGAGAGAGAGAGAGAGAAGAGAGGCACATTGCTTGGTTGCCCCCACATGTACCCCAACTGGGGCCAGGGATGGGACCTGCAACCCAGTAGCTGCCTTTGACTGGGAATGGGACCCGCAGCCTTTGGTGCGTGGGCCGGCCCTCTAACCACTGAGCACACGGGCCCAGGCCTGGGTCATGTCCTACGTACACCCGGAGTTGCCCTGTAAACGAGACACTGAGACAAGAGAAAGGGGGCTTGCACGGCTCTGCCGTGTGCTCGGACTCCCCTGCTCGGGTGTCTGCACCGGCGCAGCCACTGGGCGGGACCGGCGCTGTAGGCTCAGAGGACGTCCCTGTACAGCGACGAGCAGCCGTCACTTCCAGGGAACACGCCAGGCGCCGAGGCCTATTGGGAGATACGGATAAGGCGGGGGGGGGGGTGGGGGGGTGGGTACTGCGAATGCTCCCATTCCTGAGGTGGAGAGTGAAATGAGTGGGACACGACAAAAGAGCACGAGAGGAAGAAAACACAAAAACCAACCAAACAAAAAACACAAAAGAACAAAATAGCGCGAGGACATTTATTACTCGCTGTCTGGTGAAGGCTCTACTCAGGCTGTCTCGGTTATTATTATTATTTTTTTAAATATATTTTATTGATTTTTTTTACAGAGAGGAAGAGAGAGGGATAGAGAGTTAGAAACATCGATGAGAGAGAAACATCGATCAGCTGCCTCTTGCACACCCCCTACTGGGGATGTGCCCGCAACCAAGGTACATGCCCTTGACCGGAATCGAACCTGGGACCCTTGAGTCCGCAGGCCGACGCTCTATCCACTGAGCCAAACCGGTTTCGGCTCGGTTATTAATTATCCTCAGAGTGATCGTAATGACAAGACAATGAGGAAAAATGCAAATGAAGGGAGTTAAAAGGCTGAGCACCAGAGTCTGCTCTGAAGGGAGGTCCAGGGACCGGCAGCGGGGAAAGCGTGAGGCCACAGGGGCTGGATTTAAGGGCTGCACTGAGCACCCGCCACGCTGGGGGGAGGGGGGGTGCTGAGGGGCGCAGGTCTGCGGGGCCGCTGTGCTGCCTGGAGCAGTGAGTGTGGACTTCAGGTGGTGCATGACCAATGCACAACTCCACATGGCTGATGCCCTCCCTCACATGGAAGGGAACCCGGTGGGAGCCGAGTAGGCAGGAAAGGCAGCAGGCATTTGAAACAGGCTCGCCGTGGTTGTGTGTGCTGGCTTTGTACGGGCCACCTTGGCAAGAAGAGCTCTCAGGTTCACTGTACTCCCAGCTGCTACCAACGTCCGGTTCCTGAAATTAGGAAGTGGCAACCCTGCAGTGATGCATTACCGAGCTCCCGGTTGCTCCGGGAAGTCTCACACTTCATTGTTGTCATGAGAGAGTTTGCCGTTCTCAACTGTATGTAATTGCAAACGCCTAGTATCTGTATTACTAACTTAATAATTGAGTTTATTTTTCCTTTAATACAGATGCATTGATGGAAATTATAAAGGTAGCCCTGGCTGGTGTGGCTAAACAGTTAAGTGTTGGCTCACGCACCAAAGGGTTGTGGGTTCGATTTCCAGTCAAGGGCACTTACCTGGCTTGTGGGTTCCTTCCCTGCCCCTGGTCGGGGAGCCTGGGGGATTCAACCAGTTGATGTGTCTCTCTTACATCGATGTTTCTCTCTCTCTCCCCTCCCCTCCCTTCCACTCTCTCTGAAAAACAATGGGAAAAATATCCTCAGGTGAGGATTAACAAAAAAACAAATAAATAAGAGATTATAAAGGTAATTTGTGGTTGCTTATATAAGGTTCTCTACTAATTTGGCCTACAAGCAAAATTTTGGAACCAATTCCCTTCTTTTGCAAGGATTATGAACAACCTTTTTTTTTAAAAAAATAATTTTTTATTGATTTCAGAGAGGAAGGAAGAGGGAGAGAGAGACAGAAGCATCAATGATGAGAGAGAATCATTGATTGGCTGCCTCCTGCACACCCCCCACCGGAGATCGAGCCCGCAACCCGGGCATGTGCCCTTGACCAGAATCGAACCCGGGACCCTTCAGCCCGAAGGCCGACGCTCTATCCACCGAGCCAAACCGGCCAGGGCGAACCATCTTTTCTAACTCCCTTCCTGGGGCTGTTGTTTCTGAAACTGCCTCTGCCTTGTCCACAGAGGAAACAGTGATGGCCACGGGACAGGCCCGGTGAGACAGATACTCATCTGCACCTTCAGGAAGTCACTGCCTCGGGAATGACCGAAGTGGGAAGACCTTCGTGTCCAGGACGGTACCCGGGGGCGACGCCTTTAGAAACACACCACCCCAGCAGGTCCTGAATCGGCCTCCGAAGGGAACCACAGGGGCTAACATGTTAGCAGCTTCGTGTTTAGCCACTGGCACTAGAGAATTCCCAGAAACCGCTCCTGAAATGTGGCTGCAGTCTGCGAACAGGAAACATAAAATTCTGACTGGGAAGAAAACGCCGATAAATGAGTTCAGTTGAATGCTATGCTACTGATGACTCGCAAAAACGAAATGAAGCAAACACGTCAGGTCCACAATCAATACTAAGGGTAGTTCCTGGTCTCCTGGAGATGAAATGAGCCGTGGGTGTAAGATGGTTTCTGAGCCACAGTGCTTGGAAATACCACTGGATTAGGAAAAGCCTGAGGAATTTCTTCTAAAATAGTAAACAGGTTCCAGGACAGGAAAAGAATGTTTTTCCTCCGTAAGACAACAGAAAGATAGACTTCCAGGCATGCGTTTGTTTTAATATTCGCATCCCTATTTTATCTTATACTATTCCTTCACCCCACCCTATAATCATGTTCAAGTCTCTGTCCTGAAAATAAATACATGAAGTCCAATGGCTGTTGTTTGTTCTGCTTCCCCCCTTTTACCTAATTCTACTTTGCCCCTTCTTTTTATTTTTATTTTTGGTTAATCCTCTCCTGAGGATATTTTCCTATTGATTTTTAGGGAGAGTGGAAGAGAGGGGGAAAGACAGAGAGAAATATCGATGTGAGAGAAACACATCGATTGGCTGCCTCCCCACGAGACCCGACCAGGGCCCGTGCTGGGAGGAGCCTGCCACCAAGGTGCGTACCCTTGACCGGAGTCGAACCCGGGACCCCTTGGTCCGCTGCTCTATCCACTGAGTCAAACCAGCCAGGGCTACTTTGCTCCTTCTTTTCATGAACGAACTTCCCAAATTGAGGACAATATACTCAATGCTTCAGCTGCTCACTCCCTAACCACTTGAAACCTGGCTCTGGCTCCTGAAAACAGCCCTCTCAAGGTCACCTCTGGACAGCCACGTGCAAAGAAATAAAACGGCCGGGCCTCCCGCTTAACCGCACACAAAGGCTAATCAACTTCCACTCAAGACTTGAATGTAAGCACTGAAACCATACAACTCCCATACAGCGTGGTGCCAGGCTGTATGGAAGTTGTATGGTTTCAGTTGTTTGTTTTTCTTTGACACCAAAAGCAAAGGCTTGAGGCACCCGACCTCTGGCTCTGTCACTCTTCCGCTCCTAGTTAAGGTCCCCGGAAGTACCTGTTCTTCCCCCTCTCTCTCTCTTCACCCCAACACCTGCAATCACACTGCGCGTAATCTAACGCCCTAGACTCAGTTCTCTGTCCTCTGCTCTCTCCCCACCTCCAGGGACAGCCACACCCTGGGCTTGGCAGCTCCCGACCGCTCTCCTGAAGACTCTCAAGACCTCACACCCCCCTCTCTGAGCACATCGCCCACCCCATCAAGGTTGGCACACATTCCTTTCCCAACATTCTACATTTCCCACTTTATCTTCCTGGCCTGGTTTCTCCCAGGAATGACTCCTTAAATCCCTTTCTCATCAACGCTTCATTCCCTTGTTTCTTTGTTGTTGTTTTTTAAATATGATTTATTGATTTTTTACAGACAGGAAGGGAGAGAGATAGAGAGCTAGAAACATTGATGGGAAAGAAACATCAACCAGCTGCCTCCTGCACACCTCCTACTGGGGATGCGCCTGCAACCAAGGTACATGCCCTTGACCGGAATTGAACCTGGGACCCTTCAGTCCGCAGGCTGACGCTCTATCCACTGAGCCAAACCGGTAAGGGCTCCCTTGTCTCTCTGGCCTCTCCCCCTACAAAGGCTGAGCCTGAAATGACCCCACAACCCGTTCTCCCCGTCTCAGACCCAGGGGCACTGCCTGAGGAACACGCAGGAGCATGCTGGGGCTGGAATCCACCAAAGGAATGGTGAAGAGGCAGGAGAAGGAGGGAGGGCCAAGCAGACAGAAACGCACACACATTTGGCGGGTGGAAGCTGGCCGGGCTTGGCTGACACTGGAGGGTTGGGAAGAGCAGTATTAGGAAATAAGATGTAAAGGCCTGACGAGCCATCTAAGTCACCCCTCCTTCTAATGAAGGAGAACATTCCCGACAAACGGACAAGGCACTGAGGGAGCCTATCCACTATTGCACTCTTCTCAATGGGATACTGAATATTATCCCGTTACTCTGCATGTTACAGCTAAATGCTATCCTGAATAGAACATGCCTTCTTTAGCATCTTCCCAAGCAGCATGTCTATTCCCTCCTTAGGGGGCACATCTTGCACTGGACTGATGTATGACCTTCAACAAATGATGTCACTTTTCTGAGGATCGACTTTCTCATCTCTAAAAAGAGGTGTGGCCCAGCTGGCGTGGCTCAGTGATCGAGCATCCACCTATGAACCAGGAAATCATGGTTCGATTCCCAGTCGAAGCACATGCCCGGGTTGTGGGTTCGATCCCCAGTGTTGGGCGTGCAGGAGGCAGCCGATCAATGATTCACTCATTGATGTTTCTCTCTCTCTCCCCCTCCCCCTGCCTCTCTGAAATCAATAAAAATTTTTTTAAAAAAATAAATAAGTAAAAGAGAGGTGTGGCAGAGGCTGAGTGTCCCCTGATATCTGTCCTCCCCGTCTCTTTAAGGTCACCGATCTTTCTCTGAGCACATGGACGCCCGGCATAGACGACACTCTCAGCCTTTCTTGGGGTGGATGTGGCCTTGTGCTTGTGTTCCGGTCAATGAACTGTGAGCAAAAGGGACTTCCCCTTCCCCTCGCCTCCTCCCAGAGGCTGGATCGGATGTGGGTGAGTCCCTGCACGTGAGAACAATAAGCACCCTGGGCATGACAGAGCCACGGGACAGAGAGTCGGGCCCTTGACCGCTTGACGGAGCACAGCCCTGCCTCAGCTTGCACTTCGTACGAGAGAGAAACAAACTCTTATCTCATTTAGGCCCCTTATTTATTTTTATTTTTATAATGTATGTGTTACAGCGTGTGGCATATATCCTAACCCAATAGGAGGCAACATCTCTATATAAGAGGTTTTGTAAGAATTAAATGAAATTAGGAATGTAAAATATACATATACACAAGCTCATTTTTTAGTATTTAAAAAACCACCATCTTCTCTCTTGAGACTCACCTTAGACCCTATTACTGACATAATTCAGGATCCCCAGAATCTTAATGCAATGCCCTGGATCTCTATCTGATAACACCCCTCAAAGGCTGACACCCCAAACTGAACACGGGGGAAGTGTATACAGTTCTATGTACACAGCTTATAAAGAACTGTAAACCGGATTCTTCTAAAATTAACTTTCATTGATAATCTTATAAAGAATTATAAGCGTATACAGAACAGTATATACTTCCTCATATAATTCCCATATATTTAATTTTGGGATCTCTGTGTATTTATTATCCTTAGCAAAGCGACAATAGATCTTTTCTCCCAATATCTGCATGCTTTCAAGAAATATTTATAAACTGCCTTCTGTGCAAGGTTTAGTGACACAAAAACTTACTGGTGTAAAATGGCATTCTTATCATTTTCACAAAGTAGTTATCCAGGGATGGAGACTGAATTCTGAGAACTATTGAAAAAAAGTCTGTGCCTGTGAGTACTGTTTTTCTTATCTCTCACATACAATAACCTCAGGGGAAACCTAAAGGGGCCAGGTCTCGTGACTTGTCTAGTGTGTAAAATAATAATGGATGTGCATAAAACTTGGCTATGAGGATGCTCACTGTAGCGTGTTTGTGAAACAAACATGCAAGTACAATATGATCCCATTTTGGTTTCTCAAAAAAAGTATATGGTGTGTGTGTGTGTGTGTGTGTGTGTGTGTGTGTGTGTGTGTGTATGGATCAATAAAGACTCCTAAGTTATATACCAAAATAGTAATAATCGTGATTATCTCTAGTTGGTTCATTTCTATGTAATTTTTGCTCTTTTCGTTTTGCTTTTATATCTTCTAAGTTTCCTACATGAATCTATATTGCTCTTGCAATAAGGAAACAGGTTATTAAAAGGAAGTACACGATGTGCAGTGAACTAAAATCTTGAAAACATGAGCACATACTCTGGCCAAAGACAAGAAAGAAATCCCTTCGGCTTGTTTATAACGTAAAAGCCAACACACAGATGTGCTCATGGGTTTCCCGGACACGCCCTGAATTCACATGGGTTTTTGCACAAGCCCATGTGAAGCCTAGAAGAGTATTCAATTATGGGCGCCAAAAAAGATGGACAACATACGGCAAACTTGGGAAGCCCCCAAAATTCAGGAAAATTTTCTTATTATTCCTTTTATTACAGCAGACCAGAAATTAAACCTGTTCTAGCAGTCTTAACAAACCTAAAAATGAATTGGACACTTTTACAAAGCAAGAGTGCTCTGGAAAGATTTAAATAATGTAGCATTCTGTCTTTGAAAGTTCTTCAAAACTTTTCATTAGGCAATAATCTGCCTTCAGTTTATTACAGTCGAACAATGTGTTTTCTGAATGTTTTTGCTGTTGTTAAGCCTCGCCCAAGGACATTTTTCCACTGATCTTTAGGGAGAGTGGAAAAGAGAGGGAAAGACAGAAACACCGATGTGAGAGAAACACATCGATTGGTTGCCTCTGGCACGAGCCCCGACCAGGGCCTGGGTTGGGGAGGAGGCTGCAACCAAGGTACGTGCCCTTGACCAGAATCGAACCCGGGACCCTTTGGTCTGCAAGCCGAGGCTCCATCCACTGAGCCAAACCAGCTAGGGCGTTTTCTGAATGTTTTATTAACTATGGTAAAATCTGATCCCTTTAGCAACATTTATTACAAATAAATACCTTGTAGTCTTTATATTTTTCCTAACCTCCTCCCTGGACATACCTTCTCAGGAGACACTGGATCCTTCTGAAATTAACGATCACTAATAATCTTTAAAAAGGTGAAACAGGGCACTGATATAATATTGTATACCAACTGTCATTGAAAAATAAATTACATTTAAAATAAATAAGTAAATAAAAAATAAAAGGGCAAAATGGTGTAAGGGAATTCTAGAGGAAAAGTTCAGGAAGCAGGCTTACTTACACGAGACCACAATCTTAATCCACAGTAACTATTCTCACCAGCTGTCACTCCATGTAGTGTGTTAAATACATAACTCACCGCCTCTCCTCCTCCCCAATATATTCCAGTCCCTCAACGAAGCAAAGTCAAGCCAAGATGCTTCTGGCCTTTGTGACTGTCATGTCATCAGGGCATTGGTCACGGCGTTATCATTTCATCAGCCACTGACAGAGAGACCTCCAGTACAGGCTCTTATTAGCTCCTGCCTGGGTGACTTTAAGACTCCTAATTTGTCCCCCCATTTTAATCTAGCCCCAATCGAATCCAAAGACCATCCGCACACAGGCCAGCTTAAGTGCTGCTCTGATGGATACCGCTGTAATTAACTAGCTATTAATAACAGGAAAGGGCAAAGGGAAAGCCACACATTACAGGCATGCTCCCTGTAAAACACTGTGGGAAGGGGACTGGACAGGGGGAAGAGAGACACACGCCCAGTAAAGTCGGGGGAACTTGGATGGTGCTGCCTGTCAATCACACCTGGGACGGAGATGTTGGCCAGAATGGGTGTGGCCATGGCAAGGGCGGAAGACGTGGGACACGTAACCCCCAAACGAAGGTTCACTCTTGTGCTCTTGGCTCTTGGGACTCGTGGGACTCTGGGCTTGTGGGTTCTTTTGCTCCTGCTTCCCTGCAGTCGCCCCACACGGCCCCGGGGACCCCACAGGCGATGGACTAATGCACAGGAACTAGCCCGATGCTGCACTGGGCCCGGCTCCAACATGGATACTGGCTTTGCTTCTAGCTGTACTGAAACCCCACCTGTAATTCTATGGCTGGACTAAGGAAAATGGGACTTTGGAAACCCAGGGATTTAACTCCACAAAAAATAAAACTTTCGCCGTGACCGGTTTGGCTCAGTGGATAGAGTGTCGGCTTGCGGACTGAAGGGTCCCAGGTTCAATTCCGGTCAAGGGCATGTACCTTGGTTGCGGGCACATCCCCAGGAGGGGGTGTGCAGGAGGCAGCTGATGGATGTTTCTCTCTCATCGATGTTTCTAACTCTCTATTCATCTCCCTTCCTCTCTGTAAAAAATAAAAAAATAAAAAAAAAATAAGTAAGACTTTCTATCATAACTAACCCTCCAGGGGGACTCCGGAAATGCTTATTCCTGTGGTACCCCAAGAACCCCACTCCCACTAGCAACAGGGAAAGACGAGGCACGTTTTCCACTGATAACACAGTCACATTACAGTTTACCGCAAGAATCTTAGATGAACTCTTATCTACGAGCAGGGGAAAGCAAACTGTACGACGACATTCAAAGTCTTTGTCTTCTGCTCTGTTCAATGGGAACTCGGCAAGCAGGCTGACCTCACCAACTCCCATTGGTGACTAGCGCCAGCTGCCCCCTGTCAATGCAAATTCATTCTCCCAGCATGCTCCCCAGAAAGGCTGGTAGGTTTTCAGTAACCATTACAGCTGTAAATGAGCTCTTTAGCTTCAGAATTTCAACACTCACAGATTGTCCGATCCATTGGTCATACTGTCTAAATCATACTGTCTCCTATTGTCAACAATTACCCGTCACCTATGATCCAAATTAATTAATAGAGGTAACTCCTTATGGGCCTTTATATTTGCTGTACTTCTCACAGCCCCTGACAGATGCTAGAGACTGGATAAATCCTCAATATCTGGTGAACAATGGATAACAGCATCTTGAGCTTTTGCACAAATATATTTATAATTTCCTATGTACCGCTAAGGCTTTTCTCTAACAAAATAAATTACTTTTTTATGTAGGCTCATGCATCCAGGGTCCCCAGGACCACTCCCAGGGTCAGTGATCCAGTAGGAGGACTCAGAGGACTCAGCATACAGTCAGACTCATGTCTAAGATCTGCTACAATAAAAGGCATCAAGCAGAATGGGCACAGGAAAAAGGCGCCCGGGGCAAAGTCCTGGAAACCAAGTGCGAGCGTCCGAGAGTCCTCTCCCGTGGGGTCCCTGGAACCATCTCTCCAGCATCCAGTTGTGACACAGGCACTGTCCCCCAAGGAAGCTTGTTAGAGACACGGTGCCTAAAGCTTTTTCATTTTTTTATTTTTTAGGGCTATTCACAAAGGCACCCTCTGCCTAGCACAACTCAAAATCCCGGACCCCAAGAAAGTATTCAGGGTAAATCACACTGCAGTCTAGGCCCAGCGAGCCACTCTCAAGTTTAACACCAAATCAGTGTAGGGAACTGCTGTCCATTCAGGCTCCCAGGTGCCTGCAAAAACAGCGCAAGCAGCCTTTTCTAAGGAAAGCGGTCTTGGGCCTGCTATGTAGTTCATCTCCTATATTTGGGAGAAATATTTCAGTTGTGAACTATATCCTATATAATAAAAGCCTAATATGCAAATTGACCGAATGGCAGAATGACCGGTCGCTATGATGAGCACTGACCACCAGGGGGCAGACGCTCAACGCAGGAGCTGCCCTCAGCCAGCAGGCCCCAGGCCAGCCAAGGCCGGTGGGAGCAGGGGGGACCCCCTAATCACCCCGCTGGTCGCCCCGCAGAGGGAGGTGACCGGCAGCGGTGGTGGGGGGCAGGGCCGGCTGGTCGCCCCACAGATCAGCCTTGATCGCCAGCCAGGCCTAGGGACCCTACCCGTGCACGAGAAAATCGTGCACCAGGCCTCTAGTTTGATTTATAAGAGACAAAGTGATTTCTTAAAAATTAAAATGATAGCACTTAATTACAGATGCACTGCCTAGACTGGCACCTCGGGATGAACATTATGCAGTTCTTAAATCATGCACATCCTTCCGGCATTTTGGGTTTTCTTTCCCCTGTAAAACGAGGTAACTATTCAAACCTAAGCTTCCGTACCTGTCGGGATAAGGGAGGGAAGTGGAACATCGGGTTCTGGAAACAAACGCTCCGGGCCAAGCTCCTGGTGCTCTGAGTGTTAACGGGGTGCCAGAGCACTGGGGGGCCTCAGGTACGTGATCTTACAAAGCCCTCCCCAAAGCCCCTCCCGCCAGCGGTGGTTTCTAGTTTACAAATGGGAGCTTGGGAGGCTAAGTAACCACCCAGGTTTCCCGCGGCCGAGCTAGGTTTTAGGCGAACATCCACCTAATTCCAAACCTTCGCCCTTAGCTTTCCACCAACCACCTCTACCTCACCAGGCACAGCCTCCTTATCACGGATCATTTCCCTCCTAACTCAATGGGGGTTTTTGTTTGCTTGGTTGGTTATACAGAGCACTAGTCTTAACCTTACTGACTTGGATTAAAGACAAAATTTCAGTTGGAAGAGGAAGGGGTTCAGTGGAACCAAGATCCTCACCTTTTCCCTTTCCAACGCATGCAAATTACAAATCAAATTATACCCCTGGCTTGTTCACACCATTGGGAACCTCCCAACTCAGCCGAGCACACAATTTTCTCCTTTATCCGGCACAAATCTGTTTGAGATTAGTATCGGCGTCTCGGCATTTCACTTACCAGATATGGGGACCTTGGGAAAGTTAGTTATGCTTTCTGAGCCTCAGTTTATTCATCCACAAAATGGGGAATCCCTAGATCATGGCCTTGCTGTGGGAATGAAATAAGATGACATTTTTAAAGGGCCCGGCCTATACATGATTACCTGCATCAGAATACCGACTGATTTGAGAGAAGCGAGCCAAATCACTAACCCGAGGGAGGAAGGAGGTGGTAGGGAAGGACCCTGGCCACCAGGTGTCACCACTGGCCCAGAAGCCAGAAGTGCTAGGAGGTGGCGTCAGCGAAACAGGGTGAGGGTCAGGGGAAGACTGCACCTACAGGACATGCAAGAATGGACTTGGCCTTCAACACCTTCACAGCTGACACAGTATTTGTCGCACCGTTCTAAGTTACACTGTTCTCTTACCTGTGTTAAAATTATTGCAGTATAATCAATTAGCTGAATAGCCACAGGTTTGTCAGAACAGTTTAATTTTAAAAATTACCCTCAGCTAACCATGGTTTTTTCCCCCCGTTTGTTTTTTAATTGATTTCAGAGAGGAAGGGAAAGGGAGAGAGAGAGAGAAACATCAATGATGAGAGAGAATCATGGGTTGGCTGCCTCCTGCATGCCCCCTACTGGGGATGGAGCCCACAACCCAGGAATGTGCCCCTGTCTGGAATCGAACCCGGGACCCTTCAGTCCACAGGCGGGCTGCTGCATCCACCGGGCCAAACCAGCTAGGGCTGACCATGTTTTAATTCTGAGACTCAACAGTGCTTCATCCTTGGCTTCGGCCAACGACACATTACCATTTCTGGCTTCCGAAGGCTTCAATATTGCCACGGCAGACAATTTTCTGGCCCCAATTCCACAACCTATTGACATTATGTCCTTTATGTTATTAATAGGATGGCAGATAAAAGAGAAGCAGAGTATTTTTAGGGTAAAAATAAAGTCTATGAACAGTAAATTCAGGCAAAAGAAGCATTAATTATTAACCTTTTTTCCTGGATCGCAGGAACTTAAAAGTTCGTTTTTGAAATGCTGTACATGTCCTGTTTTCTTCAGGAACACTAGCTTGGGGTAAACCTGTTCACTTACGAGTAGCCCAGAAATTACTCAAGAGCGACTCCTGACTTGCTTCTGCAGCCTGCCAACGCCTCTCCCCGGGGCCCAGGGGTTCGTTTCAAAGTGGGGGCAGGGTCTGGGCCCTCGCCCTGGCGCTGGGTCCTCACCCCCAGAGCCACCGGTGGCCACTTGGAGAGGGGGGTCCTGCAGGGGCCGGCGGCGCAGAGCTGGAGGCACAGACTGCGGCCCCCGCCCCGCAGAGCACCTGCCTCCGGCCCAGCGCCACCAGGCCGGGCCTGGGCTCCGGTGCCGGGACCGCGGGGAGGAGTCAGGCTCAGCACGGGCTCCGGTCGGAGCCGCTGCTCTCCGAGCCCAAGCACTCGGGGTCGTTTCTGTGAGTTTTAACAGCAGCCCAAGTTCCACGGTGCATTTCGCAAACATGGAAACGTCTTAAGAGAAACCAGCCCGAGCCGGTTTGGCTCAGTGGATAGAGCGTGGGCCTGCGGGCTGACAGGTCCCAGGTTCAATTCCGTTCAAGGGCACATGCCCGGGTTGGGGGATCGATCCCGGGGGTGAGGGGGGGTGCAGGAGGCAGCCGATCAGTGGTTCTCTCTCATCATTTATGTTTCTCTCTCCCTCTCCGTTCCTCTCTGAAATCAATAATGAGAGAGAGAGAGAGAGAGAGAGAGAGAGAGAGAGAGAGAGAGAGACACCAGAGCATCCTCTTCCTCGGGCCACTGCTCGCCTCCCTGGAGAACCGAGCGGATCCCGGGAGCACCGGGCCTCGGGAGCCCAGAGGAGCCCAGCGGGCTCTGCAGACCGATGCCCGCTGGCCGGGGGCAGGCCGGTCCCCGGAGAGGCGCTCCCGGGGCCGCCGCGCTCGGGCGAGGCCGGGCCGGAGGTGCGGGCCTCGGGGGCTCCGCGGGCGCCTACCTGGGGGACTCGGCGCTGAAGCTGCCGCCGTCCAGCAGCCGCATCTTGCAGAAGAGGACGCCGTTGACGAAGGGCACGGAGGAGAGCTCGTCGAGCTCGAAGTCCACCTTAAACTTGAACTTCTTCTTCTTCATCATCCTGAGCGCCAGGCGCCGGCGGGCGGGGGGCGGGGGCGGCCCCAGGGGGCGCGCGGGCCGCCAGCGCGTCAGCTCGGCCGGACCCCAGGCCCGCGCAGCCCCATGACCCAGGCGGCGAGCGGCGCGCGGGGGCGCGGCCAGCGGGCGCCGCGGGAGGGCGGGGAGCGGGGCCGGGGGCGCGGCCGCCGCCTCTGGCCGCAGTCCGGGCCGGGGAGCGCCGCGGGTCGCCGGGGCGGTGGGCGCCGTGTCGGTGCGCTGCTCGCCGCCGCCCGTCTGAGACCCGGGAGGCGCCGCTCCGGGAACCGCCGCTCCTCGGGCCCCGGGCGCCCCCAGCGGCGGCGGCGAGCGGCGCAGCGCCCGGCGGAAGCGGGGGGCCGGGCGAGGAAATGGGGGGCGGGCGGCGCTCCGCCGGGAAACGAGCTGCGAAAGCAGTTAGGGCGTCACGTCGCCCCGGGGTTCAAAAAAAGCGAACCCGACCCGAAAGGAGCTCCCTCTCCCGCTTCCTCCCGGCCTTTCGTGCAACGTTACTCCGCCTCCCGCCCGCCCGCCCCTCCGGCGGGGATTTCCCCTTGGGATGGACAGTCTCGGGCGAATAGGATTCATCAGAATCTCCAGGACGTTGTTTCCACCCAATTGAAATCCTAAAACTAAAATTCGCCTTAGGTACTCAATTCATGTAAGATGAGGACACGGGAGGGAAAGGCAAAAGCATGAAAATGTGTTGGGGCCTACCACGCCCAGGCGCTGGCCTGCTCCAGGCGGTGTCTCTAGTTTCTACTGGAAATCTGAAGGGGTTAAAAATAATAGCTTCTCTTTCCGGATTCGGCTGTGCACACCCAGAACTAAAAAGCCTAAAAGCATAAAGGCTCCCTAGCTGCACAGCAATTACCTGCCGTCTATAGGCAGGTACATGTATTTTTCAATGTATGTTGCCTGTTTGGTTACATGTTCGTTTTCAAACCCAGTTTTACTGTCCTTTTAACTCAGATTCCCTGTTAGTAATCTCTGAAGGGGTCTAATTGAAGAGGTTCTCTTTCCCAAGTCAATCATTTATTAATGCATTCATTCATATAAAAAACATATATTTGTTAGTCCTCACCCGAGGATACATTTATTGACTTTTAGAGAGAGAGAGGAATGGAGAGAGGGGAAAAGAGAGAGACTTTGATAGGCCACCTTCTGTCTGCCCGCCCCCACCAGGGATCAACCACAAGCTAGGTGTGTGCCTCAACTGGGAAACGAACCCTCAACCTTTTTGGTGTAGGGGAGGACACTCCAACCAACTGAGCCACCAGGTGGGCTATATAAAAATACTAGAGGCCCGGTGCACGAAATTTGTGTACTGGGGGTGGCGGGGGAGGGGGGAGCAGGGGGGGGGTGGTTCCCTCAGCCTGGCCTGTGCCCTCTCGCAGTCCAGGACCCCTCGTTACTTACCACCCGCCTGCTCGCTCCTTACCGCTCAGCTCGCTGCTCCATAGTGCTGCCGAAGGAGAGGATCCCGCCACCGCAGCTACACTCACCAGCCGTGAGCCCGGCTTCTGGCTGAGCTGCCGCTCTCCCTGTGGGAGCGCACTGACCACCAGGGGGCAGCTCCTATGTTGAGCATCTGCCCCTAGTGGTCAATGTGCATCATAGCGACCGGCCCTTCTGGTCCTTCTGCTGTAACGGTCACTTAGGCTTTTATTATATAGACTAGTGGCCCGGTGCACAAAATTCATGCACATTAAAAGGGAATTAATTAGAGGAAATATTTTAATATTGCTATTTGCCCTTTCTCTATAATAGAAGTGTCAGAGATGAAAGAAAATTAGTAAAATGTATATGAAAATCTCCCTCCTGTCAGAGTCTGGGACGTGTCACAGGACCCAGAGTCAAGTTCCTGCCCACCTGCATATGCCTCGAAATCTCGTGAGACCCAGACTTGGCCGGCCCCAACCCCGTCAAGCCCCGCAGGGCGGGGGGGCTGGTGCAGCCTCAGGTCCCCTGTCAAGCTCTGTGCGGTGGGGGCGGGGTGCAGCCTTGGGTCCCCCATCAAGCCCTGTCGGGTGGGGGGCGCGGCCTCAGGTCCCCCGGCCTTGGTGTGAGGGTGCGAGGGCACAACAACCATTTTCATATTAGCTCTTTATTATATAGGATTTCTAAAATAGTATAAAAGACCAATCACTGGCTAGACCCAAAGATAAAGAAACAAAACAAAAGCCAGCCCTCAAGAACTGTACAATCCGTGAGGGAGCCTTATGTAAACCAGTCATTAGAAAACAAACCTAGCATCAGGGTGGGCTTCTTCAAAACTCAGAAGAGGAAATGATTAATTTAAGTGAACCATGTTCTGAATTTCAAAGAATCCCCGGGACTTGGCACACAGGGAAAGGGTGTTCCATGTGGAAGAAATAGAAGAACCCAGAGGCAGAGTTAGGATTTGGGGGTGGGGGTACGTAGGGGGTAAAGCTGGCTGCTCCCAGGTCAAGGGGGAAGACAGTGGGAAGAGTTAAGGGGACATTTAGGTTTATAACTTGGACTAGATGGCTGTGCATTCCATTGAATGAGCTTTGGGCAGGCTGGGAATGGAAGAGATAACGAGCGCTTGAACTGTCTGAGAGACACTCAGGAAGAGAACGGCAGCCTTGGGTCAGGTGAAAGGTTAAGACTGAGAATATGCATTTGGGAATTAGAGTGTTTCCTGTTGGCTGATGCCCCACAGGTGGATACAAATGAGTTACCCTGAAGAACTTTAGGGGTAGACGGAGGAAGAGGAGCTTGTGAGAGAGCGATTAAGGAAGATGGCCTGGAAGCCAACAAAGAGTTTTCATCACTTAATGTTCATAGTTACTAAGACCTACTATGTGCCAGGCGCCAAATGAACAAGACACGGGGGTGGGGTGGGGCGTGGGGGTTTTTATAAATGAATGGAGGATAGCACAGATGTGCAAACAGATCAGAGGGAAGGAAAGAGAGAAAGATAGAGATAGGAAGGAAGGAAGGAAGGAGGGAAGGAAGGAAGGAAGGAAGGAAGGAAGGAAGGAAGGAAGGAAGGAAGGAAGGAAAAAACTTTTCATGATCCGTGGAGAGCAGAGGAAGAAATTTCCAGAAAATGCTGCAGAGAAATTCTGGAGGATTTGGACTGAGTGGAAGCAGAGTTTGCCACTCCAAATTATGTCACTTGGGATATTAATTATTTTAAGCTGGTTATCTTTTAAGAAGCAAAAGACTCAGAAAGAACCTTTGACCGGGCTCCCCCTTACCTGCCTAAAGGAATTCAGACAGAAAAGCCTAGTTTAAAGGAAGTGAGCTATCACCTGATCTTAAACTGAGTGTGACAGAAAGGGAGGAACTTAGCAACCTGGGTGTCTCCTGGTCTCTGGGTGGCCCAGCAGGAATTTCTTTACCAAAGGCTTGCTCTTTCTCACCTACCTTCCCTCTGAAGTCCCAGACCGCTGCCTCCCTCCCGTTAGTCCAGAACAGCATCTGTGCCTTAACTGCCCTATATGTCCTCAGGGTCCCATATTCTATGGATCCGTCTGTATATATGTAATAAATTTCGTTATTTCCTCCTGTTAATCTCTTGTGTTAATTTGATTATTAGACCAGCCAGAAGAATTTAGATGGGTAGAAGGAAAATTGTTTCCTATTTTACAACGGGAAAGAAGCTGTTAAACTGAAGGTAGGTCATTGATAAACTTTGTAGAAGTCTCCATAAGAGGTTGGTGGCAAAGTAAGAGTAAAATGGTCTGGGAAGTAAATGGAAGGTAGTAATGAGGAGTGCATTATTTTTTTCTGCTTTTTGTCATTGAACGCAAAGAGAGAGGACGGTAGCTGGAGGAGGCGGGCTGGAGCCTTTTTAAAAATATATATATATATTATTGACTTTTTACAGAGAGAAAGGGATAGGGATAGAGAGTTAGAAACATTGATGAGAGAGAGAAACATCGATCAGCTGCCTCCTGCACCCCCCACTGGGGATGTGCCCACAACCAAGGTACATGCCCTTGACTGGAATCAAACCTGGGACCCTTCAGTCCGCAGGCGGTCGCTCTATCCACTGAACCAAACCGGTAGCATTCAGGAATTACCTCTCCAAGATTCACTGAGAGCCTGCTAGGGCCAAGCACCCTATAGTCCTGGAGATCACCATCACTGACTTAGAGCCTGCTAGGGCCAAGCACCCTATGGTCCTGGAGATCGGAGATGCAGTGCCTGGAGGATACTGGAGCCAATGTAGCAGGCAGTTGCGGTCCATGTAACCCAGAATTCTGTCCATGTGTGATGGTAAATAGAGGCTGCTGTGGGAGCGTACACTGACATCTAGCTGGGAACGTAGGTTGTGGAACTTGCTGGGTGGGTGACATCTGAGCTGATGTCTGAATGATGAGAGTGGGGGTGGGGAGCGGTTTCCAGGAAGAAGCTACTGCCTATGCAAAGGCTCAGGGGAAGAGAGACCATGCTGCAGGAGGAAGTGAAAGTAGTTCAGTCGGGCTGCAACTCAGAATGGGGTGCGGTGACGGGGTGGAACAGGGATCCCCTGAGGTCTTAGAACAGAGGAATCATAGATTCAGATTTGCTTTCTTTTCTTGATCCTCATCGGAGGATATGTTTTTATTGCTTTTAGACAGAGAGGAAGGGAAACATTGATGTGAGATGGTTGCCTCCCCACCTGGGATCGTACCTGCAACCTGGGTATGTGCCCTGATCAGGAATCGAACCCACAACCGTTTGGTGTACGGGATGACTCTCCACCCAACTGAGCCACTGGGCCAGGGCCAGATCTGCATTTTATAAAGATCTCAAGCGGCAGTAAAACTAGGTAGGAAGAGTCTAGTCCTCTTTTCGACTCATGTTTTGATTATTAAACACCTTGTATGAGTTGAGGTCTAGGCAAGAAACAGCACCATACTCAAAGTGTTGAAATAAGAAAGTTGAACGAAAGGACTCTGTACAGGGCAGGGTAAGGGACCCACAGTCTGGTGGTGTCTCCTTTATCCAACCGAGGCCAGCGGGCAATGGAACCTGGAAGATGCAGTTGGTAGAGGATGCCCTCCTGGGCACGGAGGAGTGGAGAGTGGATGGAGGTGAGGGGACAGAGAACTACCAGCACACACCTGATTCGGGCAGTGCTCACCAGAGGAACCCGAAACCATGAGCTATTTCCAAACACAGAGGGATGTCAGCCAGGCAACTCAGAACTTCAGAAAGCCTCGGAAGGGCTGGAGGAGTGGCCGTCAGACTGCTGAATTCCAGGTCACATCACTTGTGGCAAACATGACAGTGTTCACTAATACCTGGTCCTCCTCTACTCCCAGGGCAGAGGGGAGTTTACATTTCTGGATCCCCTCGTAGTTAGGTGGGGCCAATGACACGTGAGAAGTAATGTGTCACTTCCAGGAGACAGTGAAAGCCTTTGAGCAGTTCCCTAGACTTCCTCTTCCTTGCCACAATAGTCAGGGAGGAAACCTTGGGTTAAGATGTAGGAGCCATAAGACTGAAGCAGCCCAGATCGCTGAGTCAGCACGCGGACAACTGCCAACACCAGCAGTATACTGCCCCGCTCCGTTTCATTGAGATATAATCCTATATAATAAAAGGCTAATATGCAAATCAACCGAATGGTGGAATGACTGGCCGCTATGACAAGCACTGACTATCAGAGGGCAGATGCTCAATGCAGGAGCTGCCCCCTGGTGGTCAGTGTGCTCCTACAGGAGGAGCGCTGCTCAGCTGGTTCATAGCTGGCGAGTGCAGCAGCGGTGGTGCGGTGGTGGGAGCCTCTTCTGCCTCCACTGCAGGCAGGTGGTAAGGAGCGAGGGGTCTAGGACTGCAAGAGCCCCAGACTGTGAGAGAGATGTCTGACTGCCAGCTTACCAGTAGGCCCGATCCCCTGGGGGGTTGGGCCTAAGCCCGCAGGCAGACATCCCCCAATGGGTCCTAGATTGTGAGAGGGTGCAGGCCAGGCTGAAGGGGACCACCCCCCCGCCATGCATGAATGTCATGCACCAGGCCTCTAGTTGACATATAACCTTGTATTAGTCCAAGGTGTGCAGCGTAATGATTGGATATAGGTGTGGACTGTGAAATGATCGCTGTCATCACTTTACTTAACAGCAATCACCTCCCTCTGCTCTGGCACCTACTGGTTAGAATCTGATGTCCAGGGAAATATTAGAAGTTACATGGAGAAGATGACAGAGGCTCTATGAGCCTGGGTCCTTAGAGACTCTGTGGCTAGAGTGACTCCCTTGCATTACCTCAATATGGAAGTAGGGCGCTGTCGTAAAAATCTAAAGCTACTCAGGCAGGCAGTAGACAGCAAAGAACCATCATTAGCAGGTGGAAAATGGAAAATGGAAATTCGTGGCAAGACATTTGGTAAAAGAGTTGCCTGTGCTAATCAGAAGGCCAGTAAGTGCCTACAAAGCCCATAGCTCTAGAAGAGGTTGGAAAATGGCACGTTAGTGGGTTATGCTTACTAGCTGCATTTAGCAAGATATTAGAAAAATGAGGTGAGCTCATGCAAAAATAAGCAGGTTTGCATGCATAAATAAAAAGGAATATAGAGAGTACAGGCATTTGGAGCCTCGAGGGATTGGAAAAACTGGCTGCTCTATACTGCAAAGTATCGGAAATGAGATTGGAAAAGCTTTTGAGCAACACGGTCCATTAAAACTCAGAGATTAGAGATTAGATTTAGGGTGTAGCCTTCCCATTTAAGTCTGATGGTACTTTAAATTGAGAAGTAGAGGTGTGAAAAAACAACAAAATAAATTAGGATTGAGAATTATCTCTATAAAAGAACTTTAATGTTACTGGCATATGAAACTGACTAGACGGCCCTAACCGGTTTGGCTCAGTGGATAGAGCGTTGCCTGCGGACTGAAGGGTCCCAGGTTCGATTCCAGTCAAGGGCATGTACCTTAGTTGCGGGCACATCCCCAGTGGGGGGTATGCAGGAGGCAGCTGATCGATGTTTCTAACTCTCTATCCCTCTCCCTTCCTCTCTGTAAAAAATCAATAAAATATATTAAAAAAAAAAAAGAAACTGACTAGACGAAAACAGATCAGAAGTCTTTCAGTTTTTGAGGGAGTGGAATGCTAAAGAAATCACCGGCCTGTATTTAAAGCTTTACTGTGCACAAAGAAGCCATGCTTCCCAACACCCACTTCATTGTGGGCTTAGAGGGAAAACTCCAGTGGCCACAGAGGACAATGGACAAGGGGGTTCCTGAGAGAAGCTAACATCGGAGGCCCATGGCATTTTTTTCCTATACATTATTCATTTTTGAGAAACACTGCTCTACTGGATTGTTTGGAAAAGCATATATTCTAAGAATGTTAAATACTTGCCTTAATTTTCTGTTGCCTAAAAGCAAACTAGACTAGAGCCACTGCGGAATGATTATAGGAGAATGACACAGGAGTTTGAATCATAACATTCCCAGCCAAGCAGAAGCTTTTGAATTTCACATCAAAGGAAATTCACACCCTCTTTCTTTGGTCCTGCGGTTAAATCAGGATGGTTTTGATACCTAAGGACTGACATTTAATTGCCTGATGGAAGAATAAAGAATAAAGGGAGGAATCACATTACTGTCTGACGTGCCTCCTTTAATTCTAAAATGTGATCTCCCTCATCTCTAGTTCTGGTTACCTTTTTTCAAATTTATATGGAAAGATGGTAGATTGCCTTTGTGCTTCTCAAAAACAAACACTGAACTGTATGCTCTTCTATCAGAAATTACAATGTTTATTCAACAACTGCATTCCAGTCGGGACATAGCGAGAGCGGGTTACAAAGGGCTCTTTCCTTTAGCAAATGTGATAGCCCCAGTACCCTAGACTGAAAGCATTTGGGGGACACTTCAACGCCCACCTGGTCCTTCCTTTCCTTGCCTCCTTGGACCTAATGTTAGGGTACCACTGGGAATGGTCACTTCCTCACCTCTCTAAAACTAGTCCCATCAGGCAGCACTACATTTCTCTGTCCAGAGAACACTAAATACGAATTTCATAAACAAATGCATTGTGGAAGTTGTAGGAAAGAAAGCTCTCTTCGAGCATCTTAGAAATTACTGATGCTCTCAAAAAAAGCTGAGGAAATCTTTCAAAAAACTCAAACCAGCCTGTCTGGGAGGCTCAGTGGTTGAGCACCAACCTATATACCAGGAGGTCATGGTTTGATTCCCAGTCAGGCACATGCCCAGGTTGTGGTCTCGATCCTCAGTGCAGAATGCAGCCAATCAATGATTCTCTCTCATCATTGATGTTTCTATCTCTCTCTCTCCCTCTCCCCTCCTCTCCGAAATCAATAAAAATATATTAAAAAACACTCAAACCCAACCAACCTTGAATCCCAAAACTGATCTGTTGATTTAGATCCAAATAATTTTTACAAGTTAGTAAACCAAAAAGAAGTGTTTTAAAGAAACCAAACCAAAGAGCAACCACTAAACCAGAACCTCTGCTGTGCAATTGCTAATTAAATCGGCACAAGACCAGAACACCATAATGTTTTGGTTAGCTAGGCACCCGGAAAGCATTCTTAAAATGAGCATCATTTTCTCCTTTTCCTCCAGAGGTATAAAACTTTTGGGTACATTTGAAATCTGTTATATTTTTCCTTTGTAAAATAAGCAAGTTGACTGATTACAATACAAAAATCAAGTAGCTTCTATGGCAATCATGAGACAAAGACCATGCCTCCCATAACATCACGAGCTCTAAGTCAGGGCTACAAAGAGCTGGAATTCTGAAATGAATCAGAGTTATGACTTAACAACAATGGACACTGATTTAGGGGTTCCAGGTTTGCGTCCCAGTTCTGCTTCTGATGGTTTGATTTTGAGCAAGTGACAACTTGAGAAAAATAGTCCCGACCAGCACTGCCCAACAGAACTTTCTGTAATGATGGAAATGTTCTCTGTTCTGCTCAATATGGTAGCCACATGTTGTTACTGCACACATGAGATGTGGTTGGTTGAAAGATGAAGTGAAATTTAAATTTTAGTTTGAATTAATTTAAATAGTCGCATGTGGCCAATGGCTACCATATTGGGCAGCAAGCATTCCTCACTCTGACTCTCTCAGGAGGCTCCTGAATGCCTGTAACCTGCCAAGCATCAGCCTGCGTGGGAAAGGTGGGTCATCACAATGTCTTTGCTTTCAAGGAGTTAACAAGGAGAAAAGCTATGTGAATGAAACCCGGTGAACATTTACTGAGCACCTGTTTCCTGTCCAGCTCACTGTCCGCCTGCTGTCTGAGCACAGCGTTACCACTCAGAGGTAGTAGCCGACAAATACTACCAGCATTCTGATTCTGCAGGTTCGTCCCTTCAATACTTAGTGAGTGTTTATGTAGCAAGCACTTTGCTGTATGAAAAAAAATGAATTTGAGATGGTTAAAAGATGATTTCAAAAGGATATGATGAAAAAAAAGTGTATGGTGAGATGAAAAGACTTCGACTTTATTTTCCAATAACTAAAATTACCAGGAGAAGGTTTGGGTTATATTTAGAATTGATAGTGTTTTAATTCAATTCAATTTTGTATTTATTGGTCTAAATACGACTTTGGTTAGTCATATTTAGAACGGATGGTGTTTCAAATAGTATTTCAGCTACCTGAAGCCAAGTCAGCAGCATTGACTAATAATAATAAAATGGAAATGAAGGAATTAGGCATGTTTGTCCACTTAAAACTACCCATAAAAAGACTGAATGAAAAAACTACCCGTAAGTTCTGCATTTGGATATACTAGAATAAATACTTTGAGGAGTTAGTCCTCAGAAAAGATTATTCTATATTGTTAGCTAGATATAAATATATATTCCCCCTTTAATGTTCTTTTCTTGTTTACTGGTGCCTGGCTACAGTATCAAGTCAGTATTTTTCTACGCGTGAGATCACGTCTTCTTTAACTCTTATTTGCCTTAAATGCCTCTAATTTATTGGGTATATACATATGTACTTAAAAAAACATGTTCTTATTGATTTTAAGAAGAGAGAAAGGGAGAGGGAGGGAGGGAGAGAGAGAGACGTTGATGTGAGAGAGAAACACTGATCAGTTATCCTCCTGCACACTCCCTACCAGGGATCAAACCCAACACCTGGGCCTGTGCCCTGACCAGGAATGGAACTGGTGACACTTTGGTGCAGAGGATAACGCTCATCTAACTGAGCCACACCGGCCAGGGCGACATATGTATTTCTTCAACTATTATTTAGTTGGCTAATATGCAAGTATACAATTAGAGGATAACAAAATCAAATAAGAGTTGGATCTTCTCAAGGAGTTGAGAGTAGGGAAAGTAAAACAGAAGAGAGACGAGAAAGTGACATTTCCATAACTACCAGAGTACTTCAGAGGAAGAAACAATTACGTCCGGATGAGAACTTAAGAGAAGGTGCTGTGGAGGACGTGGCATTCAGCTAGACCTTGAGCCTCAAGGAAGCACAGGATCTGCAAATGCAGAGACGGAAGGAAAAACCATTTCCGACTTGAGCCAAAGCTGAGAGGCAGGAAAGCATAAAATCAGGGAGGAGAAGAGTCTGGGTTGAAGCACAGGAAAAAATAGCTATAAAGAGTAGAGGAAAACCAGGTTAGAAACTGAATGTGGCCAGAGCCTGGTTTTCAGCGCCAGACTGGGTAGTCGAGACTCTATTTTGTAGGTTGTGGGGCAGGTGAGCCAGGGAATGAGAAATCAGAGCTGTCCATTAGGAACAATAACCCGATGGGGATATTTAAGATACATCGGGCTAGGAAGAGGCTACCGAGGGGCCAGTTTAACGGTTAGTTATTACAGTTGTGCAGAAAATAGGTGATGAGGCTCTGAAACAGGCCCAGGCAAGGGACGGCACATGGTGATGGAATAAGGGGAGGAAGTGAAAAAACGACTTCAGTTTTCTAAATCTCTATGACAGAGAGGATGCTAGTACATCCAGCAAATTTAGGGATGCAGGAGAAGAAACAGATTAGGACTGATTCAGAAAACATGCCCTTGTAAGGAAGAAATAAATTCACACTATATTCTGGAAATACGTATATTCGATTCACTGTGACTGATGCCAGTGATGAAAATGTGCGGTGCCCCGCAGGACATCTTGAGCCCTGCACTGTGATAATGAGTGTCCAGGTTACGTGTCTGCAATGTTGCTTCATTATTTTCGTGTAGATATGTTCTCAGGCTGATGAGATGGAGAAATGCCTCTTGTCACCTTCACCTGACCTTCTTGGTCAGCCCAGTGTTTGAGGTTTATAGATTATTTTTTTTGCTGCATTCAAATCTATAACTAAGGAGATTCTTAAAATAGCACACAAGGTATTTATCTTTCACAATAACAAGAAGAAGTGCCCACCCATGATGGACTTGATTTAAGCTTTTAGCGTATATGTCCTTTGAACACTTAACTAAGGGCCTTTCTAGATGAAACCTGATGTGGTTAATATATTTCAAATAAAAAGTCCCAGACATTTTCTGTCATTATCACGACTAATGCAATCAAATATAATTTCCCAGTTGGCAAGACTAATTTTTATTTATACAATCTTTCTAAAAAGGGATATTCAAATTTCAGTAGAATTGGTTAATACTAGTATAAAAAATAAGGGTTTAACAATTGTTAGAAATTACTGATGCTCTCAAAGAAAGCTTAAAAAAAAAATCTTCCAAAAATTCAATCCAAACCAAAGTTCTTTTTAAATGATAGATGAGATCTGTTCTGAAAAATGAGTCCATTTATAACACAAAGTGTTCGAAGCAGTACCTTCCTTCACATCTGTGGTGTATATTTTCAATCTGAAAAGAATTATATGGAATATTCAGTAGGCCTATTTAGTCTGATATGTTGAGTGCCATATTTAACTTTACTCACTTTAAATCCTAAGGGCTATCTTTTTATTAAAAATATATTTTTATTGATTTTAGAGAGAAAAGGAGAGGGATAGAGAGATAGAAACATCAATGATGAGAGAGAATCATTGATCAGCTGCCTCCTGCATGCCCCCCTACTGGGGATCGAGCCCGAAACTCAAGCATGTGCCCTTGGCCGGAATCGAACCTGGGACCCTTCAGTCTGCAGGCCAGTGCTCTATCCCCTGAGCCAAACTGGCTAGGGCTTAAGAGCTATCTTTATAAAAAGCTTTTTTTCTTTTTTTTTAAAGGGAGAGGAGGACAAGACTTAAGGTATGCCGAGACACAGTATCTTTTCCTTTCTTTGGCTCGCTTCAACCTTCTAGCTAAGAAAAGATGGCGGTTCTTTTGTGGGAACAAGAAGACTGCTACACGCTTGGCAAGTCCGTTTGGCCAAAGGAGACTGAAGCGCAATCCCACCCTGATGGCTTTACTCTGCAGCAAAAACCCAGAATGCTAATGAGGGATATAAAAATAAAACATTTTTTCAATGACATGTAGGAAAGGAAACTGAGGTAAAGGCACAAACTGCTTTTTTGGTTGTTGTTGCAAACAACTGATTTTAAAGCAAATTTTATCAAATTCAACCAGTGATTTGCTTTAATTTTTGGTCTTATTTTTCTTAACACATGTCTTAGATAATCAAGCATCTACATTTGTGGAAACCTTTCTTGGGGGGCGGGAGGCAAGGATATTGGCCTGTACTGATATAAGCCTGGGCTAAAGCAAGGGTGATACTGCTGCTTTCCACAGAGAAGCTGTTAGGGAAGGGGGATGTAGGGTCATGTGGTATAGAAGGGGTAGGACAGGAGGAAAGGGATCCCGTCTGTCTTTGCTGACTAGAGGCGCATTTGTATTAAACAACACAGATATGCTTTAACTCACACTGTAACCGTGTTCCTGAGAAGTTGTATACAAACTGATTTTTAATTGTTGATTAAATCTGAATGGCTATATTTTCAGAATTCCTTTACTTATGTTTCTGGTTGACCTGTAATTGGCAGAGGTTTTTAAGACTAAATTTCCCTGCTACTTCTCACCTCTCATGTAGTCCAGCCCTGCTTTGTTAATCCTAATGCATGTTTATTATGAATTTTATAATGTGAAAAATGTTTTCTCTACCTTATAAATTTAAACCTTGCAAATCTATATTTCTCTTATTCCATATATCTGTAAATCTGTATTTCTGCTATTCCATATATTTGCTGATATTATTACTGTTACTCCATAATAACAGTAATGATGTCAGCATTTATTCAACACTTACTATGTACTAGGCACTGTTCTATTCTAAGCACTTTCATGTATTCATTTATTTAAACCACACCATTTGATGAGGTCGATTATTTTTCCATTTTACAGATGAAGAAATTGAGGCACTCAGAGATTAAGCAAAGCTCTCAAGGTTACACAATCAGTAAGTGGCAGAACCCTATCCATCAGGGTTTCTTTCCTAAATGAGGTGCACAATTGTAATAGAGTCAGACTTAGAAGTCTTTATTCCTGGAAGTGGTCTTTTCGGCCTACCTTCCATTTGCTAGAACTGAGTCACATGGCAGCACCTCATTGCAAGGAAGGCTGGGAAATGTAGTCCAAATGCATGCTCAGAGGAAAATAGAAATGCTTTGGGAAACAGTTAAGCAGTCTCTGGCCATGGGGCCACAAACCAGTAAGTACACAATTATATAACTTGTGACAAATACTGCAGAGTAAAACAGTATATATGAGTGGGAACAATGGAGTATGTGTGTGTGTGTGGGGGGACTACTTAAGGAAAGTCCTTCGTCATGAGGTAATATTTAACTGAGACCTGAAGAATGAGAAGACAAAGAGTAGTAGGAAAAAGAACATTCCAGGCATCTATGAAGGCTGAGGTAGGAATCGTAGAGAATTAAAGACCCGCAGGACCAGTGTGGCTGAGCCCAGGAGGGAGTGTGTGAGACAAGGCTGGGGAGGAGCCCGGGCCGCATCCCACAGTGTCCACAGAACATAAGAAGGAGTTGGAATTTAACCCTCAGCAATGGACAGACATGTCATTTTAGTATTTCTAACAGGATGTGAAGACACGACTCTTCTGACTCACTTGCTGCTGAAATCCCAATTACCCCCACATTCCAAAGTGAGGAGAGAGGGCAGAGATAAGAGATTCACCACAGTCAAACTACTAGCTAACTGAATCGAGTAGGCTGAGGCATGAAGATGATTCCTCTTATTGCAACTGGCCTGAGGACTTACACTTTTGAACTTTTGGTTGTGTCAATGACTAGAGATATAGAAGCCCCATAGATAACACTCTGAAGAACCCTCCGAACTTAGGGAAGAAGGTCCATGTGTCTAAACTACCTGATGTCTATCACCGGGCATCTGGAAGATTACCATCTCAGACCAACCCAGAGGCAAAGAATGAAGAGCGGATTATTCCCAAGAATGGACTTTGTACTGTAAGTTCTCTCAGCTTTTCCTACTTCCTCAGAACACGCTGGATATTGCCTAATTGTGTTTCTAGGATTTCCAAAACCCGAGTCTTTAATAAAAGTTTGCCATTTTTAATTTGGGCAAAGTCTCCTGATCCATTGACTCATGGACAAGTGGTAGAGTCAATGTGACAGTTACAAAGAAGGTGCTGAAATCCCCTTCTGTGGATTCTCACTCCCCTGCTTATCCTAAGGCTGTGAGTGCTGAAATGGAAGGGCTGAGGAGCCAGTTGAGATCTGAAAGGTTTGAATCTTCCGTTGTGTTGTGAGCCTTCCCTACCCCCATGGGAGACTGATGGGGCAGGTGGTTTTTACTTCACCTCAGGCCTGGTGAGGGCGCTGTAAGGAGACAACACGGAGAGTCTGACTTGCCATAGCATCTTGCTTCCAGCATCTCCTTGGGCCGCGGTGTCTCCTGCTTTTGGCGGCCAGAAGGTGAAACAAGAAACTGAGAAGGCACACCTGCTTTCTCAGGGGCCCTGGCCTGGGAGTGACCCGCATCACTTCCACTCACAGTCCGCCATTAGATGACCACACCTGGGTGCCAGGGAGGCTGGCAAAGGCCCTCCTGGCTGGGCAGCCACACCCCAGAAGCATCACACTAAGGAACGAGCAGACTCTTGGTACACAGCCAGCCACTGCTCCTATAAATGGCCTTATTCCTGGTTGCCTTCATTTTAGGGTAAGAATGTTGGAACCTGTCCGTTTTTGGGAGCTCGATTTGGCACTCCAAAATACAAAGATGCAGAGAGCTTAACTTGGGGCACTGGTGGTCAGCCTTAGCATTCCTAATTCTTCTCAGTCGGTTTATTCAGTTTTCAAGACAAGCAACCTTTTTCTTTTTGGCCAGGAGTCAAATGCCAGTTGGTATTCCATGTATTCAGGAGTGGGAGGAGAGGGTAGGGAGTGTGGGCAGGTGTGTGGTGCAGCCGTGGCCCAGACACACTTCCAGTTAATCCCTCCGTTTTAGCCTCCCCTCTGCCTCCTGCCCTCCCAGCCACCTGCCACCTCCGTCTGAAGCTTCTGCGGCTTCTCACTCCCCTGCTTATCCTAAGGCCATGTGAGACCAACCCTCTCCTGCACTGAAGCCCCTTCCTGCATATTTTGGGCTTTCTTATCTACCCGTTCTTTCTTATCTATGACCACAGGCAGCTTTCTAGTCTCTTTCCATCTTCCACACATTTGTTTTATTCCCGCACCCACTGGCAACTCCCTTTCTCTTCTCTTGACTGTTCTGGGATTTTTGTCCCTGTGTTGTCATTGGGCCTCAGAAGGTAGGAAAGTAGGGAAGACAAAACTTTTTGCAAGGTTGACTGGATGGTCTTGAAGCCCCCAGAATGATTTATTGTGGAAAGTTCTGAGTTTCCTTGTAGGAAACTTTAGAATATTTGCCCAGTGTTCTAATTGGGTTCTTTAATTTTCTTTGAGAATGCAACTCGACTGTCTGCTCACCTGTTTTTTAAAGCACGTATAGATCTAGCATCTCAGAATACTAGCTTTCTGTTTTCTCATCAGTGAGCACAAGCCTGAGAGTCCACACAGGAGGGTGACATTTTGGGAGGTGTGTTTGAGGATATTTGTTTCACTGGCTCTTCCAGTTCCTTTAACTTCTGTCATCCATAGCTACCTTGGTTGAGGTGTTTCAGCATCATGGCCTCCACTTGAACAAAACGGTTGCGAAGAAGCAACCTTTCCTGTTAGTGCAGTTGCTTTAGAAGTTTTTAAAGGACATGATCTTCTCCCTTTGTCACTCAATGAGACACTTTTTTTAAACAAGTCATCACTACAAAAAACTTGGGTTATCCCGAAGTGATGTGTTTCCTCCTTTCTGATGAGAATTGTGCAACTGGCCACATTTTCCTTTATCATCTGTGTCTTAGTGTCTCTGGTCTTGACTTTCTGCTCTTCCTTTAAACTGTGATGCCTCTGAGGTAATGTAAATTGAGACAGAACCCAGTTGGCAGTTGGCTCCCATCCTCTGCCCAGCTGCAGTTCTCAACTAGAGACCAGTTTAAGGTGGTAACTTCTTCAGGGTAAAGGATCTGAAAATGACTACTTTGTGGTAACTTGGGGCTTTTCTCAGTTCATTGTATTGCACACATTTGTAATAATTGGTCTATTTCTTACATATTTCCTAAGTGAACACAAATTAAATATATAATAACCTATTGTTATTATTTCAATTATTGGCTAATTGAAAAGGGATGTTTTAACATTTTGATAATGTGAATTTCATATGATGGAACTTTTGGATTCCACTTACAGAGAGAGTTTTACTATAGCTTCCTTTATTATTAAATATCTGATTCTACTGGGTCTCAAAATAATCATATACTGTTTATTGAGAGAGAGCCACATACATTTTATGTTGAGCGCATTACTATCTAAATATTTTTACTGTAAGACACCTCAAAACCATTATAGGACAAGGCAAAGTATAAACACATGAATATAAAAATAGAGTAAAAGTAAAACAAAGTAAGAAGATTAAGGAAAGGAAAGTAAAAGACTCAATTGATTATACTTTGGGATATGTCTATTCTGAATATAATAATTCAGTGAAAAATATAATAATATTTTTTGGGATATGTCTATTCTGAATATAATAATTTTGGGATATGTCTATTCTGAATATAATAATTCAGTGAAAAATATAATAATTTTTTTTCTCTTTGAAGATTTATTTGAAGACATACAGGATAGCACACCACTTGTACTGGGTTGAATAGTGTTCTGCCAAAATTCATGTCCACCCAGAACCTCAGAGTATGGCCTTATTGGAAACAGGGTGTTTGCAGATGTAATCAGCTAAGATGAGGTCACACTAGATTAGGGTGGGCCCTCAATCCAAGACTGGTTTTCCTGTAAGAAGGCCATGTGAAGACACAGAGAGACACACAGAAGAGAAGGCCATGTGAAGAAGGAGAAAGAGATCGGAGGGATGCAGCTACAAGTCCAAGATTGCTGGCAACCATCAGAAACTAGGAGAGAGGCCAGGAAGATTCTCCACCAGAGCTTCCAGAAGAAACCCACCTTGATTTCAGATTTCTGGCCTCCTAAATTGCCACCCAGTTTTTGTTAACTTGTTACAGCACATACATGGAGCATCTAGTGGGTACCCCATAAATAATGGCCAATTGATGCCCTTCAAAAGGGAGAATTGTTTATTGTAGTCTGAACAAGAGGCACTTTCATTTTAAACAAAACACATTCTGACAAAAGCTTTTTTTCGCTTCTTTCCTTCTTGCAGAAAGAATACTGTGGCTTAATACAAAATGCTTTCCTATTAGTTGCATTTTAAAAAGTTTTCATCTCAATATTACATACATGAATTATAGCCAAAAAAACTTACATAAGAGGGATCAAATTTCAAGCATCAAAATACTCCTCACCGATAACATAAAGAAATTTTATCATTTATTTTCTGTCAAGAACTACAGCTGGCTTGGTGTACTCATTACATTGAGTTTCATTAATTGACTATTTCTGAAAGATACCAATAAGACAGATAAACGATATTTGTAACACGATAAAAAGCAATGTATTTCTCTGGTTAGTGAGCTTTCATGATAGCGTAGGACATAGAGAAAAAAAAGTAAAACCGAATGATAAAATAGGAATAAGTAAAATTTATTTTTTTCACTGTATTTTTCTAAATCATGAATGCATTTTATTTAGAGTGGATCTACTAGTATATATTTTCATATTCAATAGATAAGTATGTAATGAGCTTGGGGAAAAGTATTGGTTGAGTAAATTATGTTTATAGAAAAATGCCTACAACATGGTCCATAAAGACATTCTTAAGCTGTCATTCTGATGTTCTGTCACCCTCTACTGGTCACTGAGCCAAATTACATTTAGTGGATTTCTTTCATAATTAAAGCATTTTTTTTTCATTTGCTAAATCTAAAAAATCTGCTCATGAGTAAAAAATATATTGACAATAAGTACTTCATAAATCATCTGCTTGTGTCTCTGTCATTAGTTGGTGAGTGCTCAATGGAAGTTAGAGACTCATTTATCTTTGTATCTCTAGCAGCCAGCATAGTGCTTAGCAGAGTATCTATATTCAGTAAATGGTGGATAAATTAAAGAGAGGCAATTTGCATAATTATAACAGTCTTTATTTATCATTAGTTTGTAAAGTTCTTTGTTTCATAAATATCACCATATGGATTTATAAAAAAATTAGTAGTTATTTTCAAAATATTGATTTCATATAAAATGCCCCAATTATTTTAACGTCAATGTATTTTAACAGTTTCAAACCTATGTTCATAGTCATTTAAAAAATATATTTTGATTGATTTCAGAGAGGAAGTGAAGAGACAGAAACATCAATGATGAGAATCATTGAGTGGCTGTCTCTTGCACGCCCCCTACTGGGGATCGAGCCCGCAACCCAGGCATGTGCCCTGATGGGGGAATTGAACACGGGACCCTCTGGTCTGACGCTCTATCCACTAAGCCAAACCAGCTAGGGCTGTTTATAGTCATTTTGATTGTAATTTAACCTGGGTATTTTTCTGGTTACCTGTTATTCTGACTAGTTGTGGATTATTGAGGATGCTTATTGGTTAGATGGAAGACCAGAAAGCATGGTGGCTTCTGGCCTGGGTTTGCTTCTCTTTCACATAAGCATGGTCCAGAGGCTGATGTCATCAGGATCCCGGTTCATCAGGATCCCACGTTCTGTCTTCCCGCTCCATCACGCCTAAGCTGTGTGTACTAAGTGGAACCAAGCGGTGCAGAGCCTTTGGGGGGGGGGGGGGGGGTAGACTAGAATAAACTGTACGTCAAAGCTTCAGGTCAATACACGTCAGTGCTAGGTTTCTCCAGAACCCCTCCACCCTGCCTCCTGCAATTCCCCAGTGCCTGGACTTGAGAAAACCCCCGACTCCTCCGGAGAGAGGCGCCGAGGCATGGCGGGAATGCATGCTGTCCCAGAAGACAAAGGGAACTGTGTCAAGATGGAGGGCCTGGTCATCAGTGTCCACACAGGACCAGGATGAGATCAGGCAAGGATTTCAAAGCGCCGGCGGGATGCGGTGACACAGAAGTTCAGTGGGGTGGGTGGTGGCTGAGGTGAGGCTGCAGTGGTGCCGGGAGAAAAGTGGGAGGCGAGGAAGCGGACGGGTTTTTGGAAACACGCAGGTGCGTAGCGGAAGGATGAGAGAGAGAGACGGGGATGGAGGGAAGGCTGTCCTGTCCAGAACTCAACCCAACCGCAGGGCGATGACCTTCCCCGGAGGAGCGGTGCCACCAGGTCAGAGCAACTCACCGGCCGTAGGCAATGAGTCGGCACCGGGAGACGCTGGACACGAAGCTCTGGGTCCACGCAGCCAGGGAAATGCACTTCCAGGCCCCACACAACCCTCTACTTCCGGGTCAACCGGAAGTACCTCCTGGTCGGCGCCAGCGGGGCTCCCATGAGGCCGCGTGCCCGAGGGTCCTGTCTGAGCGCGCCCGCCCGAGAGCCCGGAGGCGCCGGTACCCTGGCCCCGGGGGGCTCGGAACCCGGAACCCGGAACCACAGTGGCTCTGCCAGGCGGTTGCCATGGCCGCGCTGACGGCCTGGATCAGCCTCCTGGCGGCAGCAGCGTCGTCGTCGTCGTCGTGGTGGAGGCGGCGGCAGGTGGCACAGCCGGAGGGCGGGCCAGCCTCGCTGGGGCCCCGAGGCCAGGCGGCTCTGAGGGCCCTGCCACCGCCGGCCAGCCCCCGGGGGGCCATGCTGCGCCGGCTGCGGGGCTTCGTGCTGCCCACGGCCGCCTGCCAGGAGGAGGAGGAGGAGGACACCTTCCCCTACGAGATCCTCTTCCAAGACCTGGACCGCAACGGGGACGGGGTGGTGGACATCGCGGAGCTCCGCGAAGGGCTGAAAAACTGGAGCTCCACGTTTGGCATGGAGTCGGAGAAGGTGCTGGACCCCGAGGACGTGGCTCCGGCAGTCTGGGGGGACGCGGAGGAGAGGGGGAGGCCAAACCCGCCCTTTCTGCAGCTTCTTTCCGAGGCCCGGGCTGTGTGTGAGGGGTGGGCTTCTCGTCCGTGAGCCCCTCCCGCACAGTCATGCAGCCCAGCCAGACACAGTCTCACCCTTCCTGGGACAGTCGCTGCCCTCAGTGACCAAAGCCTTCTCCTGGGCATTTTGGGACATGCCGGGTGGGTTCCTGGAGACGCAGTCCCCAGGTGCTGATCCCGCACAGAATCCAGGAGCTGTGTTAGCCTTTGTGAATGCAGGAGTACAAGACCTCTTTGATCAGTACATGCCCACCTCCAGGCCGGCACCGATGGGGCCCCAGCGCTGCTGTGTCTTTCTGACACCCACAGGGTTTGGGGCGAGTCAGACCCTGATCCAGGGGTTGACAGCACAGTAGCTGATTGTTTAGGACATTGCCCTCATTCCTAGTAGGGGTGCCTGCCTTCTCTAGACGGGTCTTTGACTTGATTATTTAAAAATGGTTTAGATCAGCGGTTCTCAACCTGTGGGTTGCGACCCCTTTGGGGGTCGAACGACCCTTTCACAGGGGTCGCCTAAGACCATCGAAAACACAGATATTTACATTATGATTCATTAACAGTAGCAAAATCACAGTGATGACGTAGCAACGAAAATAATTTCATGGTTGGGGGTCCCCACAACATGAGGAGCTGTATTAAAGGGTTGCAGCATTAGGAAGGTTGAGACCCACTGGTTTAGATGGAAGGGACAGCGTATCCAGAGAAAACAATTGTTCTGTTTCCCCTCTCTCAATGCTGGACACTCTTCAGGTAGCACCCCACTTGTTGCACCAGTGAGAGGTGTGTGCGTGTGTGCATGAAGTCCAAACGTCCCTGTGGCTCAGGAAATTTCCTTCAGAGTTCTGTGCGCCCAAAACTCCTCCTCTGAATTAACTTTTACCTCATTGTCTCATACTTCTATCCTCCCACTCAGCGTAGTCCCTTCAGATTAATGACTTAATCATTAATATGTTATCTCTAGAATTTTTAAAAAAATGTTTTTATTGATTTTATTTTATTTTATTTTATTTTTTTTCCCAATTTTTTTATTAAGGTATTATATGTGTACATATCTTACCATTGCCCTCCCCACACCCCACTCCCATATATGCCCCCACCCCCCAGAGTTTTGCATCCATTGGTTATGCTTATATGCATGCATACAAGTCCTTTGATTGATCTCTTATCTCCCCCACCTCTCCCTAACCTTCCCCTTGTAATTTGACAGTCTGTTTGATGCTTTACTGTCTCTGTATCTATCTTTTTGTTCAAGTTTATAATGTTCTTTATTATCCATAAATGAGTGAGATCATGTGGTATTTTTCTTTCATTGACTGACTTATTTCACTTAACATAATGTTCTCCAATTCCTCCCAGGTTGCTGCAAATGATGAGAATTCCTTCTTTTTTATGGCAGCATAGTATTCCATTGTGTAGATGTACCACAGTTTTCTGATCCAGTCATCTGCTGACGGGCACCTAGGCTGTTTCCAAATCTTAGCTATGGTGAATTGCGCTGCTATGAACATAGGGGTGCATATATCCTTTCTAATTGGTGTTTCTAGTTTCTTCGGATATATTCCCAGGAGTGGGATTACTGGGTCAAATGGGAGTTCCATTTTCAGTTTTTTGAGGAAACTCCATACTGTTCTCCACAGTGGCTGCACCAGTCTGCAATCCCACCAGCAGTGCACGAGGGTTCCTTTTTCTCCGCATCCTCGCCAACACTTGTCGTTTGTTGATTTGTTGATGATAGCCATTCTGACAGGTGTGAGATGGTACCGCATTGTTGTTTTGATTTGCATCTCTCGGATAATTAGTGACGTTGAGCATGTTTTCATGTGTCTCTTGGCCTTCCTTCTGTCTTCTTTTGAAAAGATTCTATTTAGGTCTGTTGCCCATTTTTTTATTGGATCATTTATCTTCCTTTTATTAAGTTGTATAAGCTGCCTGTAGATGTTGGAGATTAAACCTTTATCAGTGATGCCATTTGCAAATATGTTCTCCCATGCAGTGGGCCTTCTTGTTGTTTTGTTGATGGTTTCTTTTGCTGTGAAAAAGCTTTTTATTTTGATGTAGTCCCATTTGTTAATTTTCTCTTTAGCTTCCATTGCCCTAGGGGCAGTGTCAGTGAAGAATTTCTTTTGGCATATGTCTGACATTTTGCTGCCTGTGGATTGCTCTAGTATTTTTATGGTTTCCCGTCTTATGTTTAAGTCCTGTATCCATTTTGAGTTTATTTTTGTGTATGGCGTAAGTTGGTGATCAAGCTTCATTTTTTTGCATGTATCTGTCCAATTTTCCCAACACCATTTATTGAAGAGACTGTCTTTATTCCATTGTATGTTCATGCCTCCTTTGTCAAATATTAATTGAGCATAGTGGTTTGGGTCAATATCTGGATTCTCTATTCTGTTCCATTGATCTATATGTCTGTTCTTGTGCCAGTACCAGGCTGTTTTGAGAACAGTGGCTTTGTAATACAGCTTGAAATCTGGTATTGAGATCCCTCCTACTTTATTCTTCTTTCTCAGGATTGCTGTGGCTATTCGGGGTCTTTTTTTATTCCAGATGAATTTTTGGAGAGTTCTTTCAAGGTCTGTGAAATATGCCGTTGGTATTTTAATGGGGAGTGCATTGAATCTATAGATTGCTTTGGGTAGTATGGACATTTTAATGATGTTGATTCTACCAATCCATGAACATGGTATGTTCTTCCATCTGTTTACGTCTTCCTCTATCTCTTTTTTCAGTGTCCTGTAGTTTTCCGTGTATAGGTCTTTTACCTCCTTAGTTAAGTTTATTCCTAGGTATCTTAATTTTTTTGGTGCGATGGTAAATGGGATTGCCTTTTTAGTCTCTCTGTCTGTAAGTTCACTATTGGTGTATAGAAAGGCCATAGATTTCTTGGCGTTAATTTTGTATCCTGCTACATTGCCGAATTCATTTATTAAGTCTATGAGTTTTTTGACGGAGTCTTTCGGATTTTTTATGTACAATATCATGTCGTCTGCAAATAAAGACAGCTTTACTTGTTCTTTTCCAATCTGGATGCCTTTTATTTCTTCTTCTTGTCTAATTGCAATGGCTAATACTTCCAGTACTATGTCAAACAGGAGTGGTGAGAGTGGGCATCCCTGTCTTGTTCCTGTTCTTAGGGGAAATGTCTTTAGTTTTTGTCCATTGAGTATGATGTTTGCTGTGGGTTTATCATATATAGCTTTTATTATGTTGAGGTATGAGCCATCTATTCCCACCTTGTTGAGAGCTTTTATCAAGAAAGGGTGTTGGATTTTGTCAAATGCTTTTTCTGCATCAATTGATATGACTATGTGATTTTTATCTTTCAATTTGTTTATGTGATGTATCACGTTTATTGATTTGCGGATATTGTACCATCCTTGCATTCCTGGGATAAATCCTACTTGGTCATGGTGTATGATCTTTCTGATGTACTGCTGGAGCCGATTTGCTAGAATTTTGTTGAGGATTTTGGCATCTATGTTCATGAGGGATATTGGTCTGTAATTCTCTTTCATTGTGTTGTCTTTATCTGGTTTTGGTATTAGGGTGATGCTGGCTTCATAGAAGGAGCTTGGAAGTGTTCCTTCCACTTGAATTTTTTGGAATAGTCTGAGGAGGATAGGTTTTAGTTCTTCCTTGAATGTTTGGTAAAACTCTCCTGTGAAGCCATCTGGCCCCGGGCTTTTGTTTGCTGGAAGCTTTTTGATGACTGCTTCAATTTCGTCCATAGTTATTGGCCTATTGAGCTGTTTAGATTCTTCTTGATTGATTTTTGGAAGGTTATATTTTTCTAGGAATATGTCCATTTCCTCCAGATTGTCCAGTTTGTTGGAATAGAGTTGTTCGTAGTATTTTGTAACAATCCTTTGTATCTCAGCGGGGTCTGTTGTTATTTCACCTCTTTCATTTCTGATTTTGTTTATTTGGGTCCTCTCTCTTTGCTTCTTGGTGAGCCTGGCTAGAGGTCCATCAATCTTGTTTATCCTTTCAAAGAACCAGCTCTTGGTTTTGTTGATCTTATGTATTGTTTCTTTGGTCTCTATGTCATTTATCTCCGCTCTGATCTTTGTTATTTCCTTCCTTCTGGTTACACTGGGCTTTTCTTGCTGCTCTTTTTCTAGCTCTTTGAGTTGTAGGTTTAAGTAATTTATTACCATTGTTTCTTGTTTTTTGCAATAGGCCTGTAGAGCTATGAACTTCCCTCTCAAGACTGCTTTCGCTGTGTCCCATAGATTTTGGATTGTTGTGTTTTCATTGTCATTTGTTGCCATGATGTTTTTTATTTCTTCCTTGATCTCTCTGGTGACCCAGTCCTTGTTTAATAGCATGCTGTTTAGTCTCCATGTGTTTGATTTCTTTGGATTGTATTTATTGTAGTTGATTTCCAGTTTTATGCCACTGTGATCTGAGAAGATGCTTGATATAATTTCTATCTTCTTGAATTTGAAGAGACTTTGCCTGTGACCCAGAATATGGTCTATCTTTGAAAATGACCCATGTGCACTTGAGAAGAATGTATATTCTGTGGCTTTGGGGTGAAATGTTCTGAAGATGTCAATTAATTCCATCTGGTCTAGTGAGTCATTTAGGATTGCTGTTTCTTTGCTGATTTTTTGTTTAGAGGATTTGTCCAGTGGTGATAGTGGGGTATTAAAGTCTCCTACTATGATTGTGTTGCTATTAATCTCTCCCTTGATATCCTCCAGGAGTTTTTTTATGTAATTGGGTGCTCCTATATTGGGAGCGTATATGTTTACCAGAATTATTTCTTCTTGTTGGATTTCTCCCTTTAGTATTATGAAGTGGCCTTCCTTATCTCTTGTTATGGCATTTACTTTGAGGTCTATTTTGTCAGATATAAGTATTGCTACCCCAGCTTTTTTTTCATTTCCATTTGCCTGAAAGATATTTTTCCATCCCTTCACTTTCAATCTGTGTGAGTCTCTTGTTCTGAGGTGGGTCTCTTGTAGACAGCATATATATGGGTCGTGTTTTTTTATCCATTCAGCTACTCGATGTCTTTTGATTGGAGCATTTAGTCCGTTTACATTTAAAGTTATTACTGAAAGGTATTTGTTTGCAGTCATATCTATTTTTGTGTCTGTATTCCTTCTTACCTGTTTATTTCTTCTTTTTACAGTATTCCCTTTAGCAATTCTTGCATTGCTGGTTTGGTGGTGATAAACTCCCTGAGGCTTTTTTTGTCTGCAAAGCTCCTGATTTCCCCTTCAATTTTGATTGATAGTCTTGCTGGATATAGTATTCTTGGATTCAGACCTTTGCTTTGCAACACTTTGTATACCTCCTTCCATTCACTTCTAGCTTGTTGTGTTTCTGATGAGTAATCATTTGACAATCTGATGGGTGTTCCTTTGTAGGTAACTCTCTGTCTCTCTCTTGCCGCCTTTAGGATTCTCTCTTTATCATTTATATTTGCCATTGAAATTATGACATGTCTTGGTGTGGGTCTTTTGGGGTTGATCCTGCTTGGGACTCTCTTTACTTGCGTAACTTTTATCTTTCCCATATCCGGGAAGTTTTCTGTCATTATTTCTTCAAATAGATTTTCTAATCCCTGCTGCTCTTCTTGTCCTTCTGGCAGCCCTATTATACGCATGTTACTTCGTTTCATGTTGTCCCGAAGCTCCCTTAGGCTTTCCTCCTGCTTTTTAATTTTTTTCTCCAATTGCTGTTCAGCTTGAGCTTGTTTCTGTACCTGATCTTCTAACTCACTAATTCGGTCCTCTGCTTCTTGTAATCTACTGTTGAAACTTTCCATGGTGTTTTTGATTGTAGCTATATCACTTTTCATTTCTTCCTGATTCTTGCATAAGTTGTTGATTTTCTCATCCATCCGATGTATAAATTCCATGACCATTACTCTGAACTCCTTTTCGGTCATGTTGCAAGCTTCATTTTCACTAATTTCCTTTCTTGGCGACTCCACATTTTCTTTCCTCTGTGAGTTATTTCGTTTCCCCATTCTGGCTATTACCAGAAAGCTCAAGCTTCTGTTTGCGTGGACCTGGGTCGTGTGCTGTGGGGACTTCGCTCCACCCTAGTTTCACTGAAGTGCTCTGACACTAGGACGTGTGACTGTCTTTGGTTGGTGGGAACCAAACTTGCCCAGGATCAGTGTCCCCAGTGTTCCGTGTGGTCTCGTGTGCACATTTAGAATCAGGGGCCCTGTCTGCACCACACTGTTGGTATGTGCCGAGAATGAGGTCCTTAGCATGTGCCAGGAGTCAGAGTTTCCCTGTGTCTGCACCAAGACTCGAGTGTCAAAGTCTCTGTTGCCTTGTGCGGTTTCTCGTTGAGAATCAGGGTCCCTGTGTGTGCACGCACCAACAATTGGGGTCGCTGGCTCTTAGTGTGAATGCGCTGTGAGTCAGGGATCCCAGGCAGCTGTGTCCGGCGTGCCAAATTCCCTGAAGTGGGGCTGCGTCCTGTGTGTGCTCTCTCTACTGAGCCAAACCGGCTAGAGCGCACATTCTTAAAAACCTGAAGGTGAGCCGGCTCAGTGCACTCTCCCAAAGTCCCAGAAGGGGGGCGGAGTCCGTCCTGCGCGCCAAATTCCCCAAAGGGAAGCCCCTCTGTGCACGCTTTTAAGAATCTCCGAAGGGGGAGCTGTGCCCCGCGAGCCAAATTCCCCCAAATTCCCCGAAGGGGAGCCCTCTGTGCGCACTGACAGATTTCCCCGACGGGGAGCTGCTTCTGTCCCGTGCGCGAGCGCGCGCCAAATTCTGTTTTTATTGATTTTAGAGAGAGGGGAAGGGAGAGGGAGAAACATCGATGAGAGAAAAACATCAATTGGCTGCCTCCTGTACACCCGCTAGTGGGGATTGAGCCAGCAACCCGGCGTGTACCCTGACCAGGAATTGAATCTGGTGACCTCTTGGTTGATGGGTCAGTGCTCAACCACTGAGCAACACCGGCCCGGCTAGAATTTCACATATTTTATCTCATTTAATTAATAGAGTATGAGTCTCTGATGGCAAGACCTATGTATCTTGGTATCTTTATGCTTTCAGAGTATTTGGCATTCATTAATAACCGCAGGTCAATTCTTCTAAGATTCATAATTATTTGGAATGACATGTGGCTATTGACTCTAGCATTGCACAGTTGTTGTTGTTTTTTTTTAAAAAAAGATAACTTACTTAGCTTTGTAGCTGTGACTGAAAAACTAGGCCAATGGCTGTGGATGGAAATCATAATTAGCATGATGAAATTCACCAGTGTTGTATGATGAAACTCACCAATGTTGTATGATGAAACTCACCAATGTTGTATGATGAAATTCACCAATGTTGTATGATGAAATTCACCAATGTTGTATGATGAAACTCACCAATGTTGTATGATGAAATTCACCAGTGTTGTATGATGAAATTCACCAATGTTGTATGATGAAACTCACCAATGTTGTATGATGAAATTCACCAGTGTTGTATGATGAAATTCACCAATGTTGTATGATGAAACTCACCAATGTTGGAATGGTACAGGGGCTTCACTTGCCAATGGTTTCTTCTTTCCTGCAGGAAATTTTTAAAGCTGGAGATACCAATGCTGATTCCAGATTGGACTTCCAAGAGTTTATGCAATACCTTAAAGACCATGAGAAAAAAATGAGGCTGGCATTTAATAGTCTGGACTTAAATAAGGATGGTGCGTATGTGTGTGTTTTATTCACAATTAGCTTAACATGAATAGCAGTACCAAAGGATATGTCTACTAGCCTTTAACTAACTCCTGCTATCAAAGATTCAATTCTGTTACTTGGTTAGCAGCAATTTTTTAATTTCTAAAAATAACATATAAACTGTATTTGTTGTTACAATTTCTGTGTGGTTACCATCTTTTAAAAAAATTAATTAGTTAATTTTGGTTACCATCTTTTAATGAAATAGTTTTTGCCCTCTGTTATGCTACTTGGCTGAGTGGGTAGGTCTTTCCAGTTGTTTGCAGTATATGTCATTGTAGTTTAAAAAATGATATTTGTTGTTTTCTTGTTTATTTTGAAAATATTTCAGTTACAGGTAAGTTAGGTAACACAGAAAACCTCCGGAAAGAAAGTAAAAGTTACTTGTAATGCTGCTGTCTAGAGATCAGATTTAGCATTTTTATTTATTTTTATATTTCCTTTTAGACTTTTTGTCTGTTCTTTTTCCTTTCGCTCTCTTTAGATGCAATTGCAGTCACACTGTGTGTGTAGTTAGGTATCCTGCTTTTTTAAAAAATATTCTTATATTTATTGATTTCAGAGCAGAAGGGAGAGGAAGAGAGAGATAGGAACATCAATGATGAGAGAGAATCACTGATCGGCTGCCTCCTGCATGCCCCACACTGGGGATTGAGCCCGCAACCTGGGCATGTGCCCTGACTGGGAATCGAACCGTGACCTCCTGGTTCATAGGTCAACGCTCAACCACTGAGCCACACTGGCTGGGCTTGCTTTTTTCTTTTAATGTTATCATGTAAGCATTTCTGCTTCATTTAATATTCTTCACAAACATATATTTTTTAAACATATTTTTATTGATTTTAGAGAGGGAGTGGGAGAGATGGAAACATCAGTGATGAGATAGAATCATTGATGGGCTGCCTCCTGCATGATTGGGGATCAAGCCTGCAACCTGTGCATGTGCCCCAACTGGGAATCGAATCTTGACCTCCTGATTCATAGGTCAACGCTGAACCACTGAGCCACCAGGGTTGGGCGACAAACATATTTTTTAATGATCCTAAAGTACTCCATTTGTGAGTAAACTTATCTAATCATTCCCATATTGTTAGATATTTAGGATGTTTCCAGCTTTTTGTTCTTATACATAATGGTGTGACCAATACCCATGCTGACTTGTCCTTTGTTACAAACCCTTAAATCAGAGAGACTGAATGTAGAGTAGAACACTTCTACATCCATATGTGGCTGACCCACCACGGGCATTCAGAACCTAATTATAATCTATTTAAGAAACATGTTAATTTTTAATTTTTGTGAAATCTCATTTTTGTTAATTAAAAAATTCTAAATGTACCAGGAAAGCGATTTAAAGCTGCGGTCGCCAGCTGGTGGTCTGCGGACCACTGGTGGTCCATGAGGTCCGAAAGGTTGGCGACCGCTGGTTTAAAGGATTCCACTGATGCATTCTTGGGTCAAAGAAAATGTAACCTGAATGTCAGAGGCTTTATGACCTGAGCACAAAAGTGGTTCCATCACCCTTAATCCCCAAAGCACAGTGCTTCCAGCTTCCGGGCACTTCCCAGAAGGAGGTGTAGGCTTTTCTGGACCCTCCTACTGAGTAGCACCCAGAGGCATGTCTAGAAATGAGACTGGGCTGTCATTTGCTGCCGCTCTAGGACCGAATGTTCTGCTCTTGTGCTGTTCTAAAATGTCACTATCTCGTGGATGAGTCCGTCATGTCAGCTACATCAGGGAAATTAGAATGCCATTGGTAAAAATATTACGCTCCTATTGTCCCTGGTAAAACTGCACACCAGCGCTTGTAGTTACTGGTAATAATAGAGAATAGTCTTTCTGAGGCAGGATGGAAGTCCCAAAGTAATATAGTGATTAGCAACATGGATCTTTGCACTTCTGCCTTGACTAGCCAAACTGGGACATCAGCGTTCCCAGAGTCTGGCCGAAGTCCACTCTGGCGGAGCGGGCGTCCCACTGGCTTCATTTTGTTTGAGCCCCTGAGCTGCGTCATAGGGAGGAAGCCCTGCTGTTGCCACAGGGCTGCTGCCCACCTGGACCTGTGGGCTCGGGCTCTTGCAGCCCTGCGGGGCCCCCTGACTGTGCACCTGCTCTCGGCGTCCTCATTGCTGCCGCCTCAGTGACCACTTTTGTGTAGCGCTTTCTTACGCAATGTTGAGTGGCTTTATTTTCATGCCCCTGAATCAGATCTTCAGAATGAGCTTGTTAATTCTTTCCAACTTGGTACAATAATCAAGATCTGTCTTAGATCTACAAACTTGGTATGGCAACCCTTGGGGCCAGATGTGTTTAGAAATTCAGAATTTTGCTTTTAGAAAACTGATACTGTGCATATATATTATTATTTAATAATCCAAGTGGGGTCTGGGGCACCACTGTGCAACTATACAGTTGATCTTGAACAACAGGGGCTTTAGGGTCACGGACCCCCCATACCGTAAAAAATCTGAGTACAACTTTTGAGTCCCTAAAATGATAACTCTAGCCGGCCCTTCACATCCGAGGATTCAACCAACTGCGTATTGAAAACAGTATTTAAAAATATATGTTTATTTTTTTCAGAGAGGAAGGGAGAGGGAGTTAGAGATAAAAACAATAATGAGAAAGAATCGTGGATCGGCTGCCTTCTGTAGATCGAGCCTGCAAGACCTGGGCATGTGCCCTTGGCTAGAATCGAACCCAGAACCCTTCAGCTGCAGGCCGACACTCTATCCACTGAGCCAAACCAGCTAGGGCAAAAAGAGTATTTTTAATTTGTAGTTATATATAACCATGGCTGGGAATTCGAAAATACTGTTTTGGTAATAGGTTGGTTGAACCCTTAGAGGTTGGTTGACCTTGGGGATGCAAAACCGTGGATGCAAATCCCCTATTGTATTTATTGTAAAAAATTCGTGTAAAAGTGGACCCGATCAGTTCAAACGTGTTGTTCAAATGTCAACTGTACATGAATATTCTATCAATGAAACAAATACATAACACTAAATTAGATAAATAATTGATTAACATTAACTTCATATCAGTTTAAGACATGTTTTGCCAACAAATATTTTAGTGCCACATTTACTAAACATTTTTTATTTTTTTAAATTCTGGAATGTAAAGCCCTTTTTAATTAAAGTATAGTTGACAAGATGTCTTTTACTTTTAGAGCATTTTAGTCTTTGGGTTGTGAATATGGGATGAGAGGCCTATAAAAGACATGGACTTTTTAAGACTGTTGTGTTCTAAGTATATTTTGCCTTGTTATCTTCTCAGAGACTTTAACTTGACCTTTTTTCACTTTTTAAAGGAGAAATAGAAACTTCAGAAATAATCACTGGTTTGAAGTCATTGGGTATAGATGTTTCTGAAGCTCAGGCAAAAAATATTCTCCGAAGGTCAGCCCTTCTTATTTTTAATAATTTTCATTTTTGTTTAATATTCTAAGTTAGAAACTAATTTCTATAAATATAGCCCATTCTTACCTTTCTTCCCTCCCTTCCTTTGTCCCTCCCTCCCTCCCTCCTTCCCTCCTTCTCTTCCTCTGTCCCTCCCTCCCTCCCTCTCTCCCTCTCTTTCTCCCTTCCTTTATTTCAACATTGCTCACCTTCAGGATTTCCATTAAGCTCACAGCCCTCTAGTAACTACGTTTGTTAGTCGGATGAAGTTATATAACTTAGCACTTGGCCATATATATGTTGTATTCAGTTTTGTAATGGTTCATAGTGAGAGGATAAATTCTACATCCATTATTTCATCTTGGCTGGGACTGGACATCATACTGATCTTTTTGTTGGTGGAGGGAATTCGCTTTTTAGAATTTCCATTGAGAAAAATGCAATTGAAAAAGCATTTCACTTAATTCCACCTTTAACTCAGACTTGAAAGAAACAACAGCTGTTGTATTTTTTTATTTTGAGATGCTTAAAAGTCGAGTAAACACTGACTTTCTCATGGTAAAAAGTGAGTCTTCTCTTTAAATTCATAAGTAAAAGGTTATTTTAAAATTGATTTAAAAGCTCTAAGTAGGGAAAAGAGGGTCAGAGGAAAAATGTTATTAGAAGACTCATAAGGTATAAGGTTCATCCTCAGTCAATTTTATTCATTTATTCATTCATTCAACAAACATTTATTGAGTGCTCAGTGCTAGCAATATAAAGGTGACTTTAAATAGCCTTTCCCTTTAAAAGAGCAAGGCACGTGTGAGAGAAATATAAGTAAATAGTTAAAATTCCATCAGCGGGGCATTCTACAAAATATCTCATCAATACTTTTCAAAACTGTCAAAGTTACCAAAAACAAGGAAAGTTTGAGAAACTCTCACAGCCAAGAGGAGCCTAAGGTGACATGACAACTACCTCAAAATCCTAAAACAAAAGAGGGACATGAGTTAAAAACGAAGGAACTCTGAGGATAGTGTGAACTGTAGTTAATGATGTGTTAATATTGGTTCATTAATTGTAACATGTACCATAATAATGTAAGATGATACCATTAGAGGAAAATGGGTGTAACTCTGTATTATATTCTCAATTAAAAAAAAATCCTCACCCAAGGATATGTTTTTATTGATTTTTAGAGAGAGAGAGAGGAAGGGAGGGAGGGAGGGGGGAGGAAGGGGGGAGAGAGAGAGAGAGAGAGAGAGAGAGAGAGAGACATTGATCAGTTGCTATCTGTATGTGCCCCGACTGGGGATCAAACCCCCAACCTAGGTATGTGCCCTGACTGGGAATTGAACCTGCAACCTTTTGGTGTACAGGACAATGCTCAACCAACTGAGCCACCCAGCCAGGGCTATATTCTCAATTTTTCTAAAAAATAAAGTCTATTAAAATATGAAAGTACAGCAATGTTCATGAAGTCCAAAGGAATGGCTTCTATCATAAATATGTAAGAAACAATTAATTTTTATCATGGTGCTATCTTTGTTATAAATGTTGTAAGCACTGTTTGTTTTTTAAATTCCAGCATGGACAGTGATGGAACAATGACAATAGACTGGGATGAATGGAAGTACTACTTTTTACTTCATCCCGCAAAAACTATCGATGAAATTGCTGGCTTCTGGAAGCGGTCTACTGTAAGATTAGTTTGTATTTTTTATCTGTCATAAGTGTCATAGCTGTTATTATGGTCAATCACACAATCCCTATAATACTTTCAGCCTCAGTGGCTAAAGAAACAGTAATCTCTCCTCATAGTGTTTTCTCCAGTTTCCCACCCACAAAAAATGCTTTTCTCAACTGCATCCTAAAGAATGTTACCTGGGTTTCTGAATCAGAAGGAATATGCATTTATAAAATTTTTAGGGTATTCAGTCTCCATTTTCCAAAATGCCATCTAGCCATGTTATTTCCCAGAATGGCTTGCTACGCCAGCTCACTCCCACCAGCAGTGCCGGAAGGTTCCTGCTTCTCTCTATATTACTGTTACTGGGTATTATCCAGTTTTCTGATATTTGCCATTTCGTTGGACATAAAGTGATATCTTGGTTTAATGTGCATTTCATTGATCCCCACTGCATTTATATCTTGGTCTGTTTTTTCAAATGTATTGAGATAGGATTGATATATAACATTTGTAAGTTAAGGTGTACAACATGATATTTGATACACTTCTATATTGTGAAATGACTACCACAGTAGGGTTAGCTAACACCTCCATCACCTCACATAAGTACTGTTTCTACTTTACATGGGATCCCCAGAACTTAGTCATCTCAGAACTGGAAGTTCATCCCCTTTGGCCAGCACCTCCCCATTTCCTCCACTCGCCAGCCCCTGGCAACCACCATTCTATCTCCGCTTCTATGAATTTGGCTTTTTATTTATTTTTATTGTGGATAGGAAGGAGGGTTTACTGGTGGTTGTAAGGAGCAGGCAGCACTGAGACTCATGAGTGCAGGGCCCACCATTTGTGCAGGGGACCACAAGGATGGATGTATTTGACCCATCTGGGATGAGCCGCTTTTCAGCCACCCTGTCTTCAAACTCATCCGCATTAATTTTAGTAAAACCCCACTTCTTGGAGATGTGGATCTTCTGGCGGCTAGGGTGCTTGAACTTGACTCTGCGTAGGGCCTCAATCACATGCTCCTTGGTCTGCAGCTTGGTGCGGATGGACACGATGACGTGGTCAGCGTGGACCCTGGCCACTGTGGCCTGGGGCTCTCCAAAGGCACCCGCATACCTGTCTGGAGCCTGCCAGCCCCAGCACAGGACAACATCTTGTTGGTGCAGATGGTGTGGAAGGGGTGGGGCTGCACTTGGAGGTGAAAGCCATCTTTGCCAAGCTTTTGACCTTGTACTTGTTGGGACAAATACGGGCAGCCTCCAGGGCTTCGGAGGAGAGCTGCTCGTATTCATCTGACACCATGTGGCCACAGAGTGGGAACTTGTCCACTTTTGCCTTCTTCCGCCCCAGGTCAAAGATGCGGATCTTGGCATCAGGGACACCTCAGCAGAAAGGAGACTTTGGGTACGCTGTTCTTACAATACCGGTGACCCTGGGAGGGGCTGCGGCCCATGGCAACACCAGGATCTTCAGTGGCACGCTGAAGGGAAAGACTGTGAATCTGGCTTGTTAGATTCCACGTATAAGTAATACCATACAGTATTTGTCTTCCTATGTCTGACTTATTTCACTCAGCATGATGTCCTCAAGGTCCATCCATATTATGGAAATGGCAGGATTTCCTTCTTTCTCATGACTGAAGACAATGACCATTGTTTATTATTGTATATAGATGTGTGTATATGTGGGTATGTGTGTGTATGTATGTATATATCTTGCCAATACTTGTTATTTCTTTTCCTTTTTTTTTTTTTTTTTAGGTAATAGCCATTCTAATAAGTGTGAGGTAGTAACTCATTTGGTTTTGTTTTTTTAATATTTATTATTATTGATTTCAGAGAGGAAGGGAGTGGGAGAAAGAGATAGAAACATCAATGATGAGGGAGAATCATTGATCAGCTGCCTCTGGCACGCCCCACACTGGGGATCAAGCCTGCACAAGCCTGCATGTGCCCTGACCGGGAATCAAACCATGACTTCCTGGTTCATAGGTCCATGCTCAACCACTGAGCCATGCCGGCTGGGCTCATTGAGGTTTTGATTTGCATTTTTCCAATTATTAGTGATATGGAACATCTTTTCATACATGTGGACATTTGTATGTCTCTTTAGTTCTTTTGCCCATTTTCAGTGGATTTGTTTGTTTGTTATTTAGTTGTATGAGTTTTTTATATATTTTGGATATTGACCCTTTATCAGCTATATGATTTGTAGATATTTTCTCGCACTTTGTAGGTTGCCTTTCATATTGCTGATTATTTCTTTTGCTGTGCAGAAGCTTTTCAGTTTGATGTAGTCCCACATATTAATTTTTTATTTTATTAATTATGCTTTTGGTGTCAAATCCAAAAAGTCATTGCCAACACCAATGTCAAGGAATTTTTTTGCTGTGTTTTCTTCTAGGAGTTTCACAGTTTAAGATCTTATGTTTAAGCCTTTACTCCATTTCAAGTTAATTCTTGTAAGTGGTGTGAGAGAGAGGTCCAGTTTCATTTTGCTGTATGTGATTATCCATTTCCCCCAGCACCCTTTATTGAAGACACTCTCCTTTTCCACTGAGTATTCTTGGCCCCCTTGTCAAATATTAGTTGACTGTATCTGTGAGGGTTTATTTCTGGGCTCTCGATTGTTCCATTAATTTATGTGTCTGTTTTTATGCCATTACTATACTGTTTTGATTACCATAGCTTTATAGTATAGTTTGAAAGCAGGAGTGTGATTCCTCCAGTTTTGTTCTTTTGTCTGAGGATTGCTTTGTCTATTCAAGGTTTTGTGGTTCCATGTGCATTTTAAGATTTCTTTTCTATTTCTATGAAAAATAACATTGGAATTTTGATGGGGATTGTATTGAATCTATTGGTGGTTCTGGGTAGAATGGACATTTTAACAATATTAACCCTTCCTACCCACGAGCACCATATATCTTTCTATTTATTTGTGTCTTCAATTTCTTTCATCAGTGGGCATTGATTTTATAGTAAACCTATATCTGAATGCATTATTAAAAATTACTTGGTCTAGTACAGTGGTCGGCAAACTGCGGCTCGTGAGCCACATGTGGCTCTTTGGCCCCTTGAGTGTGGCTCTTCCACAAAATACCACGGCCTGGGCAAGTCTATTTTGAAGAAGTGGCATTAGAAGAAGTTTAAGTTTAAAAAATTTGGCTCTCAAAAGAAATTTCAGTCATTGTACTGTTGATATTTGGCTCTGTTGACTAATGAGTTTGCCGACCACTGGTCTAGTACAAGTGCTAAGAACATTGTCAGTCTTCATTATCAGGAGATGAGAGATGAAAAAAAATCTTATGATATTTGATCTTTGTAAAAAAATTATCCTCTTAATTTATCTAGTGTTTCCACTGTTCTCTATCATCTAATTCTGTTTTTACATTTTATTAGGTAATTGACATAGGGGAGAGCATAGCTATTCCAGATGACTTTACTGAGCACGAAAAGAGTTCGGGACATTGGTGGCGGCGTTTGGTGGCAGGAGGAATAGCTAGCGCGATTTCAAGGACGTGCACGGCACCTTTTGACCGCTTGAGAGTCATGATGCAGGTGATGGCGCCCGTTTGGTGGCCCTTACGCGTTAAAGTCATTTGAAAAATCCTTGATAATTTTCAAAAGAAATGTTTTGGAACATCTCATACTAGTCATTAAAGTTGTACATTTTCTGAAAATGTAAAAGGTTATCCTCTTAATTTATCAAGTGTTTGTACTTTTCTCTATAAACTAGTTCTGTTTTTACATTTTATCAGATAATTGGCAGAGGAGACATCTTATTTTTCATACTAAAAGATTTCTTAACTTCTTAAAGATGCTTATATGCTGCTTAAATGAATTTTTATTTGAAATAATAATAGAACCACTCTATTAGGTGTGTTTTTTTTTTTCAGAAATGTAGCTAAATCTATTAAAGAAGTGATAAGACACCATTAGTCTAGTTTATTAGTTATTTCTAGCTTCTGACACTGCCCTGATAGCATGGTTCTACTCTACTACTTAAGTACTAAGAATCTTCCAAAAAAGGGAAATTAAGTTACTTGGAGTATATTATTAACTAATACCTCTTTAGAGTTAATGTTGTCTCATTACTTTTTATTTTACTGAGTAATGAATTGTTAACGGTAGTTATAAAATACTGCATGATTTGATCTGTTAAATAATTAAGATTTAATTTGCTGAATATTTTCTCTTCAAGGATACAAAAATTAATAACCCACAACCTAGTGAATTTAATTTGTAATTAAATTTACACACCTTGGTGTTTTATTGTCTTTGGGATTTTTGGTAACATCATGAAAATTGGTATTGGATTTTGAATAGGTTTTCTTTTGTTGTTTGTGGGTTTTTTTAAAAAATATTTTTATTGATTTCAGAGAGGAAGGGCAAGAGAGAGAGATAGAAACATCGATGATGAGAGAGAATCATTGATCTGCTGCCACCTACATGCCCCCTAATGGGGCTTGAGCCCGCAACCCGTGCATGTGCCCTTGACTGGAATCGAACCCAGGTCCTTTCAGTCTGCAGGCTGATGCTCTATCCACTGAGCCAAACCAGCTAGGGCTCTTTTGTTGTTGTGATGTCTGATCTTATTTTCTAAGATCTTAGAAAATCTTATTTTTGACCGACTCAGATTTAGAGGGAGGAGCTGAGCTGCCAAAAGGCACAGCCTCTGTCTCTTGGCGATCTGTCCCTGGTGTTTTTCTTTGTCTTCCTTCATTCTCCTGGCCCAATTCTGCAGCCTCTGGACTCTGCACTTCTGCCTTCGTTTTCTTACTGTGCTGCTGCTTCAGAAAAATAGCTGATGTGTGTGTTGCAGGACAGGTGGAGCAGCAAGGTGCTGAATCTTGGGGACTTCAGTCCTGGGTTTCACACCTTCTATGTGTTGGAGCTTTCTGACAACAGACTGCTGGACATCATCATCTTTAGAGAGATTGGGAAGTTTGCAGATTCTGCCTGCTCTTTTGGGCCCCACGCGATGAGGCACAGCCCTATTAGTTAGTCCAGGAATATCTTCCTTCTCTTTTTTGTTCCAGGTTCATAGTTCAGAGTCAACAAGAATGAAGATAATTGGTGGGTTTGAGCAGATGATAAAAGAAGGAGGAATTCGTTCTCTTTGGCGAGGAAATGGGACAAATGTTTTCAAAATTGCACCTGAGACGGTCATCAAGATCGGGGCCTATGAACAGGTAAAATGCTATCATCTGTGGAATTTTACAACAGAAATCAGATTAAAAATTTAATGTTTAAAACGTTCAGGTTTTTATGAGAGAAAACTGGAATGTTAAGCAATAGATGTTAATTTAAATGTAAGTGATTTTGTTCTCATTTGGTTACTTTTGTTTTTATATTGCTTTTGTTTATAAGAAATGTTTCATGGCCCTAGCCATTTGGCTCAGTGGACAGAGCATCAGCCAGCGGACCGAGGGGTCCTGGGTTCGATTCCAGTCAAGGGCATGTACCTCGGTTGCAGGCTTCTCCCCTACCTGGGCCTGGTCAAGGTTCGTGCAGGAGGCAACCAATTGATGTGTTTCTCTCACATCGATATTTCTCTCTTGTCTTTCCCTCTCCCTTCCACTCTCTCTAAAAATCAATGGAAAAATATCCTCGGGTGAGGATAAAAGAAAAGAAATGTTTTATAGATTATAGTATATTATTGTAACTGATGTGTATTATTAGTTCTTTTAATTTCAGTATCACAGTGAAGGAAGCCCTCTAAAACATTTCAATATTGGTTTTCCTTTGAGCAATTTGAATGTTTTATTTTAAATTTGTTTATCTGATTTAAGATTTTAGTTGTACTTAATCAATTAATGTTAAGATGAGCTATATTTGTTTTTAAATAGTGTAACCTATTAGCATCACATGAGTCCAAGAGTGCTCTCTGCACATCTCAAGGTTTCCATTTTCTGGGCTGGCCAGGCTCCGATAGCCTCAGAAAAGGCCCAGGAAAGAAAAGCAGAGAGAGATGCCTTAGCTCATGTCTCATAGATCTCACTAAAAGCAGCAAGGAGTGGGCAACAATGACCAAGTTTCTGAGATTTTACAATCCGTTTTCCTAGAACTTCAGGCTCAGAAAGCACATGGTCTCCCTTCCAAGTTATCACAGGAGGCAACATTTCCACAAAGCATTGGACTCAGATTGCAGTATCTGTGTCCTAACAGGGCCACATATTGTTGGTTTTAGTTATGACAGCACCCCACAGCTAGTAACCAATTTCAGTACTTGTTAGGGTTCATTCTAAGCTGTTGTATCAAAGAAATACCAAGATACAGTAGCTTAAATATGCTAGAGGCAAGTGGTCCAGGCCTAACGGTATAGCTCTGCCATCTTCAACACTCAGCTTCAAAAGTCACACCCCTCTGCCATTTCCCAAGTACAGGAAAGAGCAATCCAAAAATCTTTAAGGAGATGTCTCATAATTTGCATACTCAATTTCTCATTGGCCAAAATGAGTTTCTTAGCCACCCAACCTAGCTGCAAGGGAGACGAGGGAAATGTAGTTTATTGCTGAGTTGGCTGTTACTAAACAGAAGATGATAATGATACTAGGAACAGACAGCAGTGTCTGCCACATGAACTGAACCAATCATACTTTCTGATGGGAAGTCACTGATTTGAGAAGCAGATAGTTAATTCTTAAGAGGAACTGAATTGCTTTGATGTGAGACCACTAGAAAAGGCAAACAGGAAAGCATCTTGCCTGGGATAGATAATCTGTTTGCTAAGCTTATCTTGGATTCTAAATACGTTTCCAGTTTCAGTCTCATGAAACTTGACTTATTTAGTTCCTGTGAAGCCTGACCTTTAGGCTGGTATTTCTGATTTTCTTATTTCTTTTTTTTTTAAAATATATTTTTATTGATTTCAGAGAAGAAGAGAGAGGGAGAGAGAGATAGAAACATCAATGATGAGAGAGAATCATTGATTGGCTGCCTCTTGCACTCTCCCCGCCCCCCCCCCCCCCCCCCGCACTGGAGATCAAGCCTGCAACCCGGGCATATGTTCTTGACTGGAATTGAACCTGAGACCTTTCAGTCTGCAGTTCGATGCTCTATCCACTGAGCAAAACTAGCTAGGGTGCTTTCCTCATTTTCACATGTGCTGTTGCAGTAGCCTCCCTGTTTCTTGAGCTAATCAGAGTAAACTGTTGTTCCTTGTAACAAACGTAATTTACCTGGTTATGATTCCTGATTACCCAGTTACCAAGGAATATTTAGTACCTTCTACATGGAAGGTGAGAGGCTAAAAAGAGACAAAAGATAGATCCCCTGAACCCTTTGTGTCATTCGTATGCCTTTTATGAAAATGCTTACGTATAACATTCATGAAAATGCTTAAGTGATTTAATGTTGCTGACTTATTCTTCAGAAAAAAGGGGAAGCAGCTCTTATTATCTTAGACAATTGCATAAAAATTGAAGTCAAGTATTCTACTAGATGCTAATTCAGATATCTATAATACTTTTTCAAGTAATTTTATAGTACTAATTAATGTTATAAACTTAGAAACAATATATAATCCATTTCAGTAATATTGTACATTTCAATACTTTTATTTATACAGTATAAGAAATGGCTTAGTTTTGATGGTGCTAAAATAGGAATTATTCAGAGATTTATATCTGGTTCATTGGCTGGTGTAACTGCTCAGACCTGTATTTACCCCATAGAGGTATGTATTATTATAAAATTTTAATAAAGTAATACTTTTAAATTTTTTAAAGACATAAGTGAATCGCAGGTCAAGAATTTGTACAATAAACAATTTTATAGTTACTGGATTTAAATCTCATATCAAGTATCAATTGGCCTTAGTGCAGTGGTTCTACAGCAGTGGTTCCCACAGGTTGAGAACCGCTAGCAGGGTCGCCTAAGACCATCGGAAAACACAAATATTTACGTTACGATTCATAACAGTAGCAAAATTACAGTTATGAAGTAGCAACGAAAATAATTTTATGGTTGGGGGTCACCACAACATGAGGAACTGTATTAAAGGGTTGCGGCATTAGAAAGGTTGAGAACCATTGCCTTAGTGTATCCTATCTAATAAAAGAGTAATATGCAAATTAACCATCACTCTGCTGTACTCACAAGCCACGCCTACCAGCCAATCAGGAGTGAACATGCAAATAAACCCAACCAAGATGGCTACAGCCACGGAGAGCAGGAGGGAGGCTTGGGTTTCCCCAGCAATGGAGGAAGCCAAGCTTTCCGCCTGCCCTTGCCGGCCTAGGCCTCCACTCAAGGCTACAAAGTTTCAATTATAGAAGATACATAAATCCAAACAGAAATGGTGGCAGCCCCGGAGCTGGAAAGAGCAGGAGGCTAGGGTTTCCCCCAGCGATGGAGGAAGCCAAGCTTTCCGCACACCCTGGCTGGCCCAGGCCTCAGCTTAAGGCTACAAAGTTTCAATTATAGAAGATACATAAATTCCAACAGAAATGGCTGCCACCACGGAGCAAGCAGAAGGCTTGGCTCTGTTCCAGGCTACAAAGTTTCAATTGTAGAAGATAAATAAACCCCAGATACCAGGGCCTCCGCTTGGGTCGCCAGGGGGCAGGGCTGGCCTGCAAACCACCACAGGCCCCTCGCCCAGGCCGCCCCACGCCCCAAGGGAACCCCCACCCTGATCCGGGACATCCTTCAGGGCAAACCAGCTGGCCCCCACCCGTGCCCCAGGCCTCTATCCTATCTAATAAAAAGAGTAATATGCAGATTGACCATCATTCCAACACACAAGATGGCTGCCCCCATGTGGTCAAAGATCCTGCCCCTATGTGGATACAAGATGGCCACCACAAGATGGCCAGCAGGGGAGGGCAGTTGGGAGGGACCAGGCCTGCAAGGGAGGGCAGATGGGGGCAATCAAGCCTGCAGGGGAGGGCAGTTAGGGGTGAACCGGCCTGCAGGGGAGGACAGTTAGGGGTGACCAGGCCTGCAGGGGATGGCAGTTAGGGGCAAACAGGCTGGCAGGGGAGCAGTTAGGCATCAATCAGGCTGGCAGGGGAGTGGTTAGGGGGTGATCAGGCTGGCAGGCAGAAGCGGTTAGGGGCAATCAGGAAGACAGGCAGGCGAGCAGTTGGGAGCCAGCAGTCCTGGATTGAGAGGGATCCCAGATTGGAGAGGGTGCAGGCTGGGCTGAGGGACCCCTTCTTCCCCCACCCCCCCACCCCGTGCACGAATTTCGTGCATCGGGCCTCTAGTATATATATATTTTATTGTTGTTGTTATTTAGGATAAAGATAGTATTTGTAGATGTACCAAGAAGATAACAGTTTTGTTGTCTGCTGTTTAATTGACTCACTCATTAATACTGCACACCCACTACGTGTGAGGTACTTTTCTAGATCCAGAGATGAGTCAGACAGACATTGGTCTTATAGTCCAGAAGGGAGACAAAACATGCACATCAATGCTGATGGTCCAACGTATAAAATATAAATTCTAGAAGAGAGAGCATTAGGAAGCATTAATGGAAATTTAAAGGGGAGAAATGATTTCTAGTTAGGGATTTCATGAAAGGCACTAGTAGATGTGTGAGTTTGGGTTAGAATTTGGAAATTCAGAGATAATGGATAAGAAGAGAGGGCAGTGCCCTGGGGAGGGCAGTGCTTTCCGAATGGGGTCATCCAAAGTGTAGGGTGCTGCAGGAGGTCATAAAACAGGCCTTCCATCTGACTGCTCAGAGGCGGCTCAGGCATTTTGCCCAAACAAGGCAAAGTCGATACCTTTTATTTTTTTATAAATCTTTATTGTTGAAAGTATTACATATGCTCCTTCACCCCCCACCCCCCCATGAACCCCTCCAGCCCTCCCCCGCCCCAGGCCTTCACCACCCTATTGTCTGTGTCCATGGGTTATGCATATATGCAAACAAGGTCTTTGGTTGATTACCTCCCACCCACCCAATCCAGGCAAAGTAGATACTTTAAAAAAAAAAAAATCTTGGGTGCTTTGGAGAGATTTCTCCTACTACTGTGTAGAGTTCCCTAAATTAAATAAATGGAAGTTAAGAGGACAAGGAGTGAGGTTCTAGCAGAAGAATTACAGGGAGCATCGGAATACTGCTCAGCCGCCTCCTGGAGCCCGCTGGGGCCCTCTGTCCCTGCTGTGTTACTGCTTCATGAGCACAAAATGAGCCCAAGTCATATTAAATGACAGCTTGCAGGCCTCACTGTTGCAATAGTCCCCAGAGCATGCATTTAGGCATATACAGGCCCTCTTGTCATGTTGGTTCTTCACTTTGACATGACCATGCACTTCTTTCAAACTTGGAGTTTGGCTATAGTTTTTTTAAAAAAAATATACTTTATTGATTTTTTACAGAGAGGAAGGGAGAGGGATAGAGAGTTAGAAACATTGATGAAAGAGAAACAGCGATCAGCTGCCTCCTGCACACCTCCTGGGGATTTGCCCCCAACCAAGATACATGCCCTTGACCAGAATCAAACCTGGGACCTTTTAGTCCGCAGGTCATCCCTCTATCCACTGAGCCAAACTGGCCAAGTTCATTTAGCACTTAAAAAAACAACACTCTGGCGGAAACCGGTTTGGCTCAGTGGATAGAGCGTCGGTCTGCGGACTGAAGGGTCCCAGGTTCGATTCCGGTCAAGGGCATGTACATTGGTTGCGGGCACATCCCCGTTGGGGGGTGTGCAGGAGGCAGCTGGTCGATGTTTCTCTCTCATCGATGTTTCTAGCTCTCTATCCCTCTCCCTTCCTCTCTGTAAAAAATCAATAAAATATATTAAAAAAAAAACACAAAAAAACAAAAAAAACAACACTCTGAAGCAATAATGAATGTGTGTTAGAATATGTTGCCTTACAGCCCAGTAAGGGGGTTTGATTGGATATATCAATTAGAGCCACAGTGATGAGTTATATTCTCCTGTTTAATTTTTTTAAAAAAACCTCTATACTGTATCATTTCATGCTTGAGTCAGTTAATAAGGAATCAAAATTATGTTTAAGATTGCTTTCTTTTTTGATTTCTCTGATAATTAGTAAACATTGTGATACACTATAGCTTTCTAGATTGCTAGGTGAGCCGAGTGACTCTGGTAACATATTTTCAATATGTTCTTCCACATTTAGGTAATAAAGACCAGACTGACTGTAGGTAAAACTGGACAGTACTCAGGGATTATTGATTGTGGCAAGAAGCTTCTGAAACAACAAGGTGTTAGGACCTTTTACAAAGGCTATGTCCCTAACATGCTAAGCATTGTACCTTATGCAGGCACAGACCTCACTGTTTATGAGGTGAGTTTATCCTCAGAATGTGACATTATGTGTTACATTGGAAAACTTGGTACGATAATGGTTTTTATCCTAAAAATTGGTAATAATTGACTTTTCATGAAATAGCTTCTGACCTGAAAACGTAAGTCTCTCTGAATGAGTTCCCTCATTTATGAAATTTATAAAATGGAGGCAACTATACTGACTTGTCAGGTTTCTGAGGGATTAACTGAGGTAATCTGGAAATGCTCAATAATTCCAGAATCAAGAAGTTCCTCAGTAATGTTTCCTGCAGTTGTGTGAACAATGAATTTCTTCTGCTTCGACCTGCTCAGTAGTTAAAGGATGTTTCCTGCTTTCTTTTCCTCCAGCTTTTGAAGAACTATTGGCTCGACCATAATGCAGGAAGCTCTGTAGAACCTGACTTAATGATTTTGCTGGGATGTAGTACGTTGTCCCACACCAGTGGTCAGATAGCCAGCTTCCCTCTGACCCTTCTTAGAACACGCATGCAGGCTCAAGGTGAGTGTGTGGCTTTTTAAATGAAGTAAGAATCAATTTAAAAAGCTAATAAAATTGTCCTAGCTGATTTGGCTCAGTGGATAGAGCGTAGGCCTGCAGACTGAAGGGTTCCTGGTTTGATTCTTGTCAAGGCACATATCTAGGTTGCAGTTTGATCCTTGGCCCCTGGTTGGGGTGAGTGCAGGAGGCAGCAATCAATCTCCCTCTGTCATCGATGTTTCTCTCTCTCTGTCTCTCCCCCTCCCTTCCACTCTCTCTAAAAATCAATGGAAAAATATCCTCAGGTGAGGATTAATAGCAACAAAAAACAAATTTTAAAAAGCTAATAAAATAAAGAAGTAATAAAATTATTATTAATTCCATGAATTAAAAATAAACTAAATTAAAAAGTTAAAATAAGTTGTTTTAAATGAGTAGAAATTGATTTCAAAGTCAGAAAAACTGTAGAATGGCTAAATAAAAAGCTAATTTTCTGATTGTTAAAGCATGATCTTGAATTATTGTAGAGCCTTTAGTGGAGTTTAGATCTTCTTTCCTCTACAAAGTTCTCTGTGGAACTCTCCACATTTGTTTCCGTTCCGGATGGTCGTTTTCCAGAGCTTACGGCTAGGAAGCGCCAAGCAGAGCAATAGGAAAGGCTTTACTTTCCTCAGACTGAGTCAGCAGTAACTCAGCATGAACTTGAATTCCTTTGCCACATTCTGCAGCGGGAACTTCATACATTTGTGCAGTTGAATGCATTGTTTTGTTCTGTTTCACGCGAGGAGACGTGAAACAGAAGGGAGGGCATCTGCTTGTTCCTATTAGGTGCAAAGTCAGGAATTTAGGTTTTAAGAAAAGACCCTACAAACTGAAAAAAAAAAAAAACCCCACCTCTCACATAATCCTATTAGTATCTTCCTGAGTAAATTCCTTAAGGGGTCATGTGGTAAGCAATATTCTTTTATATTCTCCCCCCGCTTCTTTTTGGGATGATTTTGGGGTTTAATTTACATGGCACTCCGGGTGGGGAATCTCTCCATCCATCCCATCACCTGCCCACGCCCCAGCAGACTATTGACGTCGCACCCCATTCCCAGTGCTCCTGTGAGGTCCCTCACTGAAGACTTTCAATGCTGTTCAGCAGAGCCCTTGCATGACGGGAAGCGTTCTTGTCTGCTGCTCAGTACGGCAGCCGCAAGGCGCACTGGCTGTCGGGCACTTGAAGTGTCGTGCAACTGAGAAACTAAATTTTTAGTTTTACTTAATTTTAATGAATTTAGATTCAGATAGTCACATGTGTCTAGTGACTATGGTATTGGACCAGATGGGACTATTCTATAGGTAGGGAGCGAGGTGTACTCTGAAATAATTTCATCCCCTGTAAATTCTCGTTAATCACTGTACTGTCTTAATATATGAAGATTAAATATTGAATTACACTGATTTTTTTTTCAATTTATAGCAGAGAAGGAAAAAACAACCACCATGATTCGTCTCATTCAAGATATATATTACAAAGAAGGAAAAATGGGCTTTTTCAGGGGCCTCACCCCAAATATCATAAAAGTGCTTCCTGCAATAGTCATCAGCTGTGTGGCTTATGAACTAGTGAAAAGACCGTTGGAATTAACTTAGAAGTGAAATATGAAATTGTTGTCATTACTGTAATCACTTAATTATAAGATAATACCTGGGTTATAAAGAGAAATTGGTCTCTTCCTAAAAGGAAAGAAAGTATCAAATAATTGTTAAAACATTTTCTCTTTATTTTTTTTAGTATAAAATCTATAAATGAAATAATCATTTTGGTAAAGTGGACCCAGTTATTGCATCAGAGGTCAAAGTCCCATGCTGTCTTTCTTTTTTTAAAAATTAAAACATTAAAATTTATTAAGTGCCTGCTATGTGCCAGGTATTATTTCAAGGCACTTTAAAAGGTCCTCTTGCTTAATTCTAACAACCATATTAGAAGACTGAGGAAGAGAGGAAGGGAGAGGGAGAGAAACATTGATGTTAGAGAAACATCAATCAGCTGCCTCCTGCATGCCCTCTACTAGGGATGAGCCTGCAACCCGGGCAACCTTTTAGTGCCCAGGACGATGCCTAACCAACTGAGCCACACCGGCCAAGGTTATCCCAATTTTCAGTTGAGGAACTAAGTTTAGAGAGGTCAGTGCTTTGGAAAGATCTTTTAACATTCTCTCCCCCATTAAGGATTGCACTCAGCCCTCACTCTCAGGCCTCTGTTTCACACGAAGGCCTACTGTTTGCTATAACCTTGGGTATAGCTTGGATATTTTGTAAAATCTCTTAAAGTGATGATTGAGCCCATTGTCCTCAGTGTACAGCCTCTCAGTTCTCTTAGATTGAGTCTCTCATACCACTTTCCAATAAAGGCACCAGGATTCCTTATTGAAATAACCAATGGTAGGACTTGGGAAGGAAACATACATGAAGAGCCTGAGGACACATACGCACACATTGATGGGACATAGCAACTGAAAGCTTCCAGTCACCAACGCTGGACCCAGTGGAGCAACATTAATAAAGTAGAACTGGATTATAACCCGACATGTAAAATAAATATCCAGGAGTCCATACTGATGTAAAGGAATGATTAAATAAATAAATGGGGGAGAATAGACAAGTCTGTATGGAAAAATTCCAGATAATTGATGTAGATCCCTCCCTCCCCCCCCCCCCCCCCCAGCTCCACACACATTAGTGTGGTCCATGTGCAGTGACTTCTAAAGAGTACAATATGGAAATGGGAGACGAATACCCGTTCTTTGGACAAGTGTGACAAACATCACCACAGCCAGGGAATCAAAGTCGACATCACTAAGTTGTAGCAATAGGATGTGCTATTGATATGTGATGAAAATGGCACTTTACCTCCGTGTCTTCCTTCCAAAACCCATAATCATTAAAAAAAAAAAAAAATCAAAGAAATCCCATCTGACAGGATGTTCCAGTTTACAAAATACCTGGTCGTCACTCCTGAAAACTGCCAAGGTCATCAAACACCAGGGGAATCTGAGAAACTCACAGCTACGCCAGAAGGAGGGTAAGGAGGCGTGATGCCTAAGTGTAATGTGGTGTTATGGGTGGAATCCTGGCGAAGAAAAAGGGCCGTAGGTGAAAAACTAAGGAGAATGGAATCAAGTATGGACTTCCGTTAACAATAATATCAACACCGGCTCTTTAATTGTGACAGATGGACCATACTAATTTAAGATGTTAATAAGGGAAAAGTGGGCGTGGGGGTCTGGGAATTCTCTGTTATTTTCACAGGTTTCTTGTAAGTTGAAACTATTCTTACGTTAAATTTTAATTTAAAAATAATTATGAAAATGCCTCCAACAACGATAATTTCCAAGGTGCTCTCTAGGAGATGGCATTATGCTCATTGAGAACCTACATAGTTAGTCCTGCACTTTACGCCCCGAAGCCTTCCCTCTCCTGGCTCACCTAGAAAAACTGAAGGAAAGGGGGAATGCATACATTTTTTTAAAAAAGGAATAGCTAAGGACATTGTTTCATTTGTCATGGAGTTTGTGAACAATATTTTCACTAGTTTTATTTGCTGCCCAATTCATAATTGTTAGTGGTGGTGACATTCATTAAATAATATTGATGGTAACATCTATCTATATAAAAAGCCAGCAACTGTAATGGCCATAATGACCATAACAACGGGTCGCTATGATGCCTACTGTGGCCAGCTAACCAGCCCGATCAGGGGGTGGGGCCGGCTGGCCAACCTCGCGGCCCCTCCCCCCTGCCTACCCGCCCCTGATCGGACTCTCCCACCCCAATCAAGAGCTGGCTTATGGCCAAACACCCCCTCACTTCCCCTGGGCTAGCCCCATCCCTGATAAGCTCGCCCCACCACAATAGGCCCGCAGCCCCTCCCCCCGGCCAGCCTGCCCCTGATCGCACCCCACAACCCAAAAGGGTGTGGGGCTGGCCAGCCAACCTCCAGCCCCTCCCTCCAGCTGGCCCCGCCCCCAATGGGCCCCCACCATCCAGATCTGCCTGCAGCCCCTCCCCCCAGCTGGCCCTGCCCCTGATCGCCCCCCACTCCAATAGGGGGCGGGGTGGCCAGCCAACCTCCCGACAGGCCCAGCCGCAATCCACCCTGATTGGGGCCGAGCCAACTGGACCCCACTGGTGCACGAATTCGTGCACTGGGCCTCTAGTTAATAATAAACTTCAGAGAGAGGTGGGGAGAAAGTTGGGTTTCTTGTTAACTACTGTATGGCTGAGAGTAATAAAATCAGGATGGCATTCTCACATCTGTATTGGAAAGACAGAGAAAACTGGTATTGATGTGATTTTCCTATAAGCAATTAGCATAGCTGCTTGTATAAATTGAACTTTAAGAAAAGTGGTGTTATTCTATTGGAATACACAGTGCTGCCAGCCCCCGCAGAGTCTTTCTTAACGAAGGTAGTTGATCTGTATGAAACCTGAGAGCTAACAAGTTCAAGTTTGATTAAATGTTTGCTAAGGCGCAAAAGGAAAAGTCTCAGGAAGAGGGAATGAATTTTTTTTTTTGCTGTTTTTTTTTTTCTTCCTGATTTGTTTTGAAAATTTGACAAATTACTTATAATCGGATATACTGAAACCCATGTCCATTAAACTTAATAAGGAAAATCTACCTGTGCATCTATATCCCCTTCCGGAAAATGCCTTTCCCCTTTCCTTAACTTGGATTCACTGGGAACACAGTGCTTCGGGCCGAGAACAGTGTTAATTTCTCCGTCGTGAGCATCTAAGTAAGAAGTCCAGGAGCCCCTGAGGAGGATTTGGAGAACTTAGTACCAGGAAGAACTTAGTTAAGAAAGGTAATGTCTGCCGTATCCCGCATTATGTGGTAAGCTCTGTCTTCCCTGTGCAGTGGACCTCAAGCCTGTGTCTCCCCAGCTTGAGAGGGTGGGCCTGAGGCTTTCTGCAAGGTGCTGGCAGCCGCGGCCTACTGCCATTCAGGGCAGAGCCCACTCACCCAGCTGTGGAGCAAGGTAGACCCTCTTCTGGCCACTGCCCACCTGGATGGGCTTGCTGTTTTCAGCAGAAGACCAGAGTTTCTCCATTTTTGGTTATCTCCTCCCCCCCCCCCCCCCGCCCCAGTTTTATTAAGATATGATTGATATAACACTGTTACTTTTAGGTGCTACTTAAAAAAAATTGCTTTCCGATTTAATTCCTCTGCTTCTTAGGGCGGAATTCTGATAACAAGGTGTGCATTTTTGTGAATGGAAAACAGGCCCGACCCGCTGGTGTGGCTCAGTTGGTTGAGCTTCCTCCCATGCACCAAGAGGATGCCTGTTCCATCGGGATCAGGGCACATGCCAGGGTTGCCGGCAGGATCCCAGGGAGGGGGCGTGCAGGAGGCAGCTGATGGGTGCCTCACACCTCTCTCTCTCCCCCCCTCTCCCTTCCGCTCTCTCTAAAATCAATAAAAAGAAAACAGGCCCAGAGCTGTGCAGTGCCAGTGGAGTGGTAGGAAAAAGTCAGAGATCTGTGCGAGTTGAAGATCAGACAAAGCGCGATGGCCCCGTTTCCAGGCAGCCAGCCTCCTCCGGGCGGGGCGCCAGGCTCCGGCGGGAGGGCGGAGGTTTGAAGTGAAGGAACCTGCGCTCCGAACTGCCCCCTCTCCCCGCGCTTATTAGTTGACTCTGAGGTCCAGGACTTCCGGGCACTTGGTCCTGGTTCCTCGTACCCGCGCCTCTGGCAGCGGGGACCCCGCTGTACCGTCTCCGCGGGCCCACAGCCTCCGGAGACCCGCCGGCCCTTCCCCTTCCTGCTGGAGGCGGGCGCGGGGCGAGCTCCTCCCCGACTCCGGCCTCTCCCCGCGCGCCCCGCCCGGCTTGGGTGGGGTCCCCGGCTGCGACCGGCTCACGCCAGGCCCCGGCAGCCTGTGCGGGGTCCCCGGTGCTCTCGCTCGGCGCCCGCGCCTCCGGGACCATGCTGCGCTGGCTGCGGGGCTGGGTGCTGCCCGCGGCCGCCTGCCAGGACGCGGGGCCGCCGGGGCGCTACGAGACCCTGTTCCGGCAGCTGGACCGCAACGGGGACGGCGTGGTGGACATCGGCGAGCTGCACGAGGGGCTGCAGAACCTGGGCATCCCCCTGGGCCAGGACGCCGAGGAGGTGGGTGGCGGCTGGGCGGCCCGAGGGCCCGGAGGGCTGGGGGACTCGGGGCGCTGCCAGCTCGGAGGGCGGCGGCCCGGGCTCGGCCGGGAAGGAGGAGGAGCCGGGGTTCCCAGCCGCCGGGGGGTGAGACGCTCGGGAATGGGGCGCGGGCCGGGCACCCGCTCCAAAGAGGAGCTGCAGGCTCTGAAAGGCTCCAGTGTTTTTCCAGGTGAACTCAGTGCAGCGAACCCTCGCCCACTGGACCGCCTTTCTTTCGGTCTGAATGCATCCCAGGGCCTTCCCTGCCCCTCTGCGCCTTTGCAAACATTTACGCAAACTTGAACTTGTTAGCTCTCAGGTGTCAGTGGGCCCCCCGATCCGGTAAAAAGCTCACACTTTGTATCTCTTCCAAGTTGCTTCCATCACCAGCTAGTTTTGCCTACCGTTTCAGATCTGTTTGAAAACAAATTGCTAATGTGAAAACATTCCAACCTGTAAAGAATTGTTGTGAGTTTATTTGAGCCAAACTGTCGACAATTGCCGGGAAGCAGAATCTCAACAGATTGGGATAGTGCTTCAGAGAACGGCAGTCTCTCATCTATTCTTATACATAGCAGTCAAAGGAGGGGACGTAGGTGGGCTACATGAAATCCATTGGAGATAAACTAGAGAGGTGGGAGAAAGCAAAAGCGGGGAGGTGGGGGAACCCCTGGGATTGGATAAGAAATAAAATGATAGACACATACTTAGGTGGGTGCAGGAACAATTAACATGTTAACAAGGAAGGAATTTGTGGTCTCTGTCCTGGTGCCCAGGCACATTAGCTTGTGCCCCAAGGGGTCTGGAAAAAGGGAAGTTACAAGTTACCCAGACATTTCAAGGGTGTGTTATCATAGGTGCAAAAAGACAGGTGGGCTCAGTTCAGGTAAAGGTTGACCTCGTCAGTGAAGATACCGGCCTAGGAGGTGACTACCCACCATCACTGCGTTTAGTTAATTTCAGACCATCCTTTGTGGTGACTTTAGGTCTCTGAGTTTGCAAGCCCGCCATGCAGGCCTCCCCTGAGCCTGTCGGGTCAGCATGTGGCCCCTTCCGTCCACAAAGTCTTGGCCAAATATGGTGATGGAAGATGATTTGACTTCGGGTGGTGGGCACGCAATGCAATATACAGAGCATGTATCATAGAAATGTACACTTGAAACGTATATGATCTTATTAACCAATGTCACCCCAGTAAGTTTAATTTAAAAAAAGAAAAAGAAAACCAATCTTACGTTTTCCCCAACTTCCTGTTGAGGAGCGGAGGGACATTCCATTGATTGACATGGAGGGGTTGGCCTTCTCTGAGTCATTTTAATTGTGTGCTGAAGTTCATCCCGCCCTTTACCAGGAGGAGGTGTTTGGAACCTCTCCAACCCACTGCAACCTAAGAGGACACTTTGGCATCCCTGTCCCAAGGGGGAAAGTGATTCAACCACAAGAGCCGACAACTGTTGTATAGTTTTGTATTTTAAGCTACTCATTCAATGTCTGTAGTGACTGGCCTCTTCAGCTACTGTTTGGTCCTGAGTCAGATTCAGGAGGTTACATTTTTAGGAAACAGCCCTTTTGTCCAAGGTTCATAATATTCACTTATTCTTTTTAAAAAGTTCTGACTATTAGTAGTTTTGTTCCCAATGTCATTGCTGGTCCCTTTTGCTGATTGTCTGGTTTTTATTTTCTTCCCTTAATTTCTATTTATTTCCTTCTACTTTCTTTGGGTTTACTCATTTGCTCTTTTTCTTTTTGTTAATCCTCACCCGAGGGCATTTTTCCATTATTTATTTATTTTTTTAGAGTGAGTGGAAGGTTGGGGGAGAGACACAGAGAGAGAAGCACCTGTGTGAGAGAGACACATAGATTGGCTGCCTCCCACAAGGTGTCAGGGCTGGGACTGAACCTGCAATCGAGGTATGTGCCCTTGTTCAGAATTGAACTTGGGACCCTTTAGTCCCTGGGTCCACGCTCCATCCACTGAGCCAAACTGGCTAGGGCTCATTTGCTTTTTTTCTAATTTCTTGCATTAAATGCTGAATTTATTAATTTTGAGCTACAATATCCCTTTAGTCACTTTAGCTGCATTCCCCAAGTGCTTTTATTGTAGTTAGTTCCAAGCATTCTCTAGGTCAGTGATGGCGAACCTATGACACGAGTGTCAGCACTGACACGCGTAGCCATTTCTGATGACACGCGGCCGCATGCCGAGGATGAAACATTTGCTGCTCCTGAGGATGAAACTTTTGCGACTAGGGTCTTGGAGTTATTTTTTTCTTCAAAGTGACACACTACCCGAGTTATGCTCAGTTTTTTGGCGAAGTCTGACACACCAAGCTCAAAAGGTGCCATCACTGCTCTAGGTTCTAATATGATTTCACCTTTGACCCATGAGTTATTTAACCATGTGCTTTAAATTTTTAAATATATGCTTTTTTTGGCGGGGGGTGGTTGAAAATATGCATAAAATAGACAAACCTCTGGCTAGATAGACTAAGAAAGAGAAATTAAAAAATGTCTTCACTTTTTCAAAATTCATATAAGGGCAAGCGTAAAATAAGTTGTGTAAAACTGTATGTATGCAAACACATGGAACAGGATGGCATATGTTTATCACCATAACATAGGTATTTTATACATATACATAAAATATGCATTTATTATCCTAGCCAATTTGGCTCAGTGGATAGAGCGTCAGCCTGTGGACTGAAGGGTCCCGGGTTCAATTCTGGTCAAGGGCACATGCCTGGGTTGCGGGCTCGATCCCCAGTAAGGGGGTGTGCAGAAAGCAGCCTATCAATGATTTCCTCTCACTCTTGATGTTTCTAGTTCTCTCTCCCTCTCCCTTCCTCTCTGAAATCAATAAAATTATATTAAAAACACAACAAAAAAACCCCCACATTTATTTCCAGCATATGTATGAAAATATAACCAAAATTTCACCTGTTGCAAGGTACCTAGAAATGCTAGGTAAAATAAGATAAATCTCCTTTTTATTAAAAAAATAACCCAGACTATTTTTTAGAGCAGTTTTAGTTTTACTATACAATTGAGAGGAAGGCACAGAGATTCCCCATATACCCCTGGCCCTACACATGCATAGCCTCCCTTATTGTCAACGTCACTCACCAGATTGGTGCATTATTTACCAAGGATGAACCTACACTGACCTCATAATCACCAAAGTCCACAGCTCACCTTAGGTTCACTCTTGGTGCTGTACGTTCTGTGGGTTTGGACAAGCGATAATGACATCTCTCCATCACCAGGTGTCACGGAGCATTTTCCCTGCCCCAGCAATCCCCTGTGCTCTGCCTGCTCTTCCCTCCACCGCTGACCTTCTTATTGCCTCCATAGTTTTGCCAGATAATCACCTTTTTACATGCACAGATAAGCCTGTAAGAAAATAAGCAAAATCTGGCCTTACTGCCTGGGTTTAAATTTCGGTTCTGCTACTTGCTAGTTAATTTTGGAACATTTAAAAAAACCTCTCTAGCCCCAGTTTCCTCTCTGTGACAGAGGTAGCACTGGGGTTATTGCGAAGAATGAATGCATTCATGCCTGCTGCCTAATAAGCAGTCAGTTAACGATTAGCTTTTAAACGATCTAATACTGTTACTGCCATCACTACTGAAAGAGAGGTGTCAAACTCTCCCTCTAACCCTGGATCTGTTACCTTTTCTTTAGAACCCTGTCAATTTCCCCCTTTATATTCCCAGACTGTACTATCGATATATTCACAGGTAACATGGCTGGATCATCCTGGTGACTCGCTTCATTGATCATGCTGCTTGCCTGCCTACCCTCATAGCATAGTGCCACTCAGATTTTTCAAATGCCCAAATCATTGCAGTGGTCAGGGTGTTCCCCTAAACCTGGCCATCTTCCCAGGTCACCACCGGGACATCTTAGCGATGGGCTCCTGCCGTGTGGGAGGTATATCCTTACCCATAAGCCACTGTGGCTCTTTGCCTGCGGGGCGGTGAGTGAGCCAGTTCCCAAGCCCAATGTCCCCACCTGTTGTCTTGGGTCCCTCCTGGTAGTAACTGTCAGTTCTGGGCCTCCGAGGGGCAGAAAGCAAGATGGGGTTGGGTGTGCAAGAGATTTATTGGGGGGAAAGGCCTGGAGGGGTATGGGAGAGGGAGCAGGAGTGCGCCGAGGGGATCTTCAGACCAGGATGCAAGTTGAACCCCTGTGAGAAGAGTGCAAGAAGGGACCTAGCTGGTTTGGCTCAGTGGATAGAGCGTCGGCCTGGGGACTGAAGGGACCCAGGTTCGATTCCAGCCAAGGGCACATGCCCAAGTTGCAGGCTCGATCTCCAGGGGCGTGCAGGAGGCAGCCGATCAATGATTCTCTCTCATCATTGATGTTTCTATCTCTCTATCTCTCAGGAAGTCTCAACAAGGCTGGTGGGGAGTCTCCGAGGAAGTGCTGTCTGTTGGGGGGGTCCTGTGTTGGCCCTGGCTGCCCAAGGTGTGGTGGGGTAGGCAGCAGGTTCTCTCACAGGCGGCCTGGCCTGGCCACCACAGATCTGCTTCTCTGCCTCGTCCCAGCCCGTCTTCCTCAGGGAGGTCAGAGGGACAAACCACAGTCCCCAGGGCTTCCCTTGGTCACACCTGGGTCTCATGATCTCCCTTTTTGACCTTCTGTGTTCAGTTCCACTCACACCCAGCCATCATCTCTGCAGGTCTCGGTGACTTACCTGGCGGTGTGACACACACCTGCATTCCTGCGGGCTCTGAGTCACCGTTCACGTTGTGTATGTGGGTCACCGGTGTTGCCTGCATTGTTCTCCGTCTTCCTTGTGTAAAAGCTGCCCTGCCTCCTGCTGATCAGGGTCCATTTACGCCGCCTAGGATGGTGACTTCTCCTCTTGCCTGGTGGTCCCTGGACACAGAGAGTTCCCAATGTCCAGGTGGCGGCTGGAGCTTGCTCTAGTCCCTGGCAAGAGTATATCCTGTTTGGGGACCAGAAACTAACCCTGCAGAGCCCAGCATTGTGGGAACAGGAAGTAAAAAGTCCCCCCCGTGGGTCATTGGGAGTGACAGTCAGGGGACCACTCTTGCTTCCACTCTTGGTTCCTGGATTCTCGTCCTGTTGGGGGCCCAGAGCCAGACACAGCTCTCCGATTTACTGCATCCTGAAGGGTGGCATCCATCTCTGCCACATACTGTCTCCTCGGTGCTGCTTCAGCTACCCTGTGGGACTCTCTAGCACCCTGTGAGGGCGGCTCTTCTGGACGGAGTGGCATGGGATAAGGGCGGTGGACTTCTTGGTCATGGGCCCCCTCCCACACCTCTCTCACTACGAAGTGGGCCCCTGGTTAGATGCTGTGTATGTGGGATTTCATGCCTGTAGATCAGGCATCCATGAGCCTTTGAGGGCAGGAAAGGGAACCCCTCCCAGGAAGAGGTATCTAAAAGATAGTCCCAATGTTTGGATGCCATTGGAGGTACTCTCAGGAAAAAAATTTTTTCTTCAGGTCATTAAAGAAGAGAGGGAATAATCAGGATTCTAATATACCAAAATGGAAATGACGGTGAAGAGTCAGCAGTTTTGGCTGGAAATATGGTTATTTCATTTTAGTGTAGGCTTGGGAGACTTTGGAACAGTGTAGGGCCCCAAAAAGTCTGAATGTAGAATTACGGCAATAAAATGAAAAAAGGGAAGCTTGCCCAATAGGGTTTTACCAATATTTTCTCTTCCTTCTCGAAGAAAGACATCGTTTTAGTGGCAACTCTTTTATTAATACGCAGAGCAGAAGAGACAGGTTTTGTAGAGTATGAAGGTATTACTGTACCCAAGCTCAGGGCTAGCTGATGTAACAAGTTAGCCTGAGAGATTACAGGCAACTTTAACATGACGTTGTTTGCCATGTTCTCATGGGCACATCCTCTCATTGGAACTTTCTTCGGAAAGATGTAGGATCCTAAGGGGCACAGGACTGTTACGCGGAGAGGGGAGCATCTCAGAGTCCAGAGGCTCATATGAGGTGATGGGACCGTCCATTCTTGGTTCTACAAAGTGCTGTCCGTCTGTTCCTTACGACCCTGGCCGTGACGTCTGTCTTTTCGCCGTGGTCCTGTGCACTCACGGGCCCTGGCTGGATGCCCGACTTCTGTGACTCCCTGTGACTGCTTGCATGCTCTGCTGTGCACAAGCAAGGACCATTCTTCGAGGATTGCAAACGTCGCTTTTGTGGGAGGACTCATTCCCGATTGGGCCACAGCATCTCTTGTGAAACAGCGTTAGACACTTGCCACTGCCCAGCTACTCGGGTCGGGGGGCGGAACGTGGATTGCACAGCCTGCAGTAGTGCTTCTGACTAACCATGGCGCAACCTCCCCCTGCAGGCACACCCATGGGTATTTCAAGGACATGTCATGGCCCTCTTTATGTTGTCTGTCATGGCCCTCTTTATGTTGTCCGCACTTGATATGATGAGCCAGGAGAGCAAGAACTAACAGACATGGGCTTGATTCAATTGTCTTGATGGATTTAAAAAAAAAAAAATTCCTTTTTTTGGGAACAGTTTTAGGTTCACAGCAAAATTAAGAGGACGGCAGAGAGATTTCCCGTATCCCTCCTGCCCCCACATATACATAGACTCCCCCAGGATCAACATCTGGCACAAGAGCGGCACATTCGTTACAACGGATGAACCTCATTAACACATCATTATCACCCAAAGCCCATAGCTCAGTTATCTTAGGGTTCACTCCTGGTGGGGTGCATTCTGTGACGCTGGACACATGTGTAATGACATGCATTCACCTTTCCAGTATCATACAGAATATTGTCACTGGCCTAAAAAACCCTCCGTGCTCTGCCTGTTTACCTTCCCTCAAGCCCTGACCTCTGGCAACCACTTACTTTTTTGCTGTCTCCGTAGTGTTGCCAGAATGCCCTAGAGATGGAATCATACAGGAGATAGCCTTTTCAGATTGGCTTCTTTCACTGAGTGATAGGCATTTCAGGGTCCTCCATGTCTTTGTATGGTTTGGTAGCGCATTTTTTTTAGTGCTGAATAATATTCCATCCTCTGGATATTCCACAGATTATGTACCCATCACTTAAGAAGGACGTCTTGGTTGTCTCCAAGCTTTGCCCATTGTGAGTAAAGCCGCTACAAACCTATGTGTGTCGGTTTTGTGTAGACATATGTTATCTAAGTTTTCAACTCCTCTGGGTGGATACCAAGCACTGGGATTGCCGGATTGTACTGTGTGTGTTTAGTTTTGTAAGAAATGCCAGAATGTCTTCCTTTTTTTCCTTGTTTTTTTTCTTTTTCCTCCCAAAAAATTTCTTTCCAGAGTGGTTGTACCATTTTGCATTCCAGCCAGCCATGAATGTGTGTTCTGGTTGCTTTACATGAATTTTAATACAACTTTTTTAAAGAGTACGCCATATTCCGGAGGGTAGATGACCTAAAAGGCAGGGTGTTTATTGTGAAACCAGCTTCCCATATCCGGTGGAGCAGGATGAGGGCCCACAAGGATATGCATAGGGGAGAGTGGGGTTCAGGAGAGTCAGGGACATTGCTTCTGAGTATCTCCTGACTTCTCCCTGGGACCCCAGCTGCCTTGACTTCCGCCCACTTTGAGGTCTCCCTCCCAGGTGTGCCTCTGAGGCTAGAGCTGGGACCTGGCCTTAGGGCGGCCTTGCCCGGCAGCCACTGTGATGCGGGGTGAAGATGAGGACCTGGGTTTGGGGGTGACTTGGGGGGGTGAGAGGGTGAGGGAGCATCGCAGAAGGAAAGGCCCAGGTGGGCAGACTCTCATTAGGTCCCCAATTCCCAGTCTCCACGACAAGGATTCTTCAGCGTCTCAGCCTTCGAAGAAGGCTTCTCAGAAAGGGGTGACCAGACAACTTCCAGAAACTGCTGGCTCTCCCCACCCCCATCCTTGTGGCCCTGCGGCCAGGCCCCAGCCTCCGATCCCCCCTCTTCTGAGAAAAGATGCTCCACCTCTGGAGACAGCCCGTGCCCAGGTCTTGGAGTTGTAGGCTTCTCCAGGGAAACCGGGGTGTCTGATGGGCTGCCCCCGAGGCCACCGCTCCCAGCCCCCAGCGTGCCCCCCCCTCCAGGCCCCCAGCACCGCGTGCCTCCGCCCGGAGCCGTTGCGGGGCGCCCTCCCCTCCCTGCGCTGCCTCTCGCGGATGGGACTTGTCTTGGGCGTCCTAGCGGATGCTGCTGCCGTAGGTCTCTGCCGTCTGGACCGGACCGGACCGGACCGGACCGGGCAGAACCCCCCCTTCTCCCTCTCACGTCCACGTCTGCGAGGCTCGGAGGGGCCGGCGTGGACCCCCCTGCCCCCCTGCCGCCCCGATGGACTCGCTCTACCAAGACCTCTTCTGGTACCTGGACCACAATGCGGACGGGACCCTGGACGTCCTGGAGCTGGAGGAAACCCTGGGCGACATAGGGATCGGCTCCTCGCAGCAGCCGGGGAAGGTGGGCCTGGGCCCGTGGGCGGGAGATGTCGGGGCCGGTGTGCTTGTCTTCTGGATGATGACTTATTTACTCTTTATTCAACCTGAACGCTTGTCCCCTGGTTACTTGGGGTTGGGGTCAGCCTTTGGTTCTTCACGGGTTTCCCGCCGATCTTCGTTTCTCGTTCTGCACTCCAACCCGTCCGTTTCCCTCTAGGCTTCCGGCACCCCATGAGGCTCAGACCTCTTTCTCTCCGGGTCCAGAGCTGGAGGTCTGACCGTGATGCCGCCGCCACACCCAGGCAGCGTCTTCCCAGAAGAGCGAGAGTCTGTGGATGCCCTGGCCGGGGTGGCTCAGTGGATAGAGCCTCGGCCTGCGGACTCAAGGGTCCCAGGTTCGATTCCGGTCAAGGGCATGAACCTCGGTTGCGGGCACATCCCCAGTGGGGGGTGTGCAGGAGGCAGCTGGTCGATGTTTCTGGCTCTCTATCCCTCTCCCTTCCTCTCTGTAAAAAAATCAATAAAATATTTTTTTTTAATTAAAAGAGTCTGCGAGCCTCGGGTGGGTGACGGTGAGGGTCTTCACAGGCAGGAGGGGTACATTTTGGGTGACAGTGGAAGAGGGCTTACAGGTCATATTAAATACCATGCTTCTGATTGCTTCCTCTAACGCAGTGGTTTCTACTCCTAGAGAGAATTGGATATGACAGCTTCTTATAAGGGAAATATTATTTGATTTTGGAAATCCAAGGGGAAAAGACTATTTTATTTTTTTATTTTTATTTTTTTTACATTTTTTTATTGAGGTATTATATGTGTACATATCTTACCATTGCCCCCCCACCCCACACCCATACATGCCCTCACCCCCCAGAGTTTTGCGTCCATTGTTTATGCTTATATGCATGCATACAAGTCCTTCATTTGATTTCTTATCTCCCCCACCTCTCCCTAACTTTCCCCCTGTAATTTGAAAGTCTGTTTGATGCTTTACTGTCTCTGTATCTATCTTTTTGTTCATCAGTTTATAATGTTCTTTATTATCCATAAATGAGTGAGATCATGTGGTATTTTTCTTTCATTGACTGGCTTATTTCACTTAGCATAATGTTCTCCAATTCCATCCAGGTTGCTGCAAATGATTAGAATTCCTTCTTTTTTATGGCAGCATAGTAGGGAAAAGACTATTTTAGACATTTAAATCCCAAGTGTTTGTCTTCTCCCTGGGGATTTATGAAATACATGTCTTATAGGAAAACAGCCCATCTACTTGAAGTGTGTGGACAAGTAATTTAGTATTTTAACCCATGTTAAAAGACTTGTATTTTCTTTTCTTTTTTTGTAGAAAATTTTTATTACTGGTGATATCGACAAAGATGGGAAGCTGGATTTTGAAGAATTCATGAAGTACCTTAAAGACCATGAGAAAAAAATGAAATTGGCATTTAAGAGCCTGGACAAAAACAGTGATGGTGTGTTTTATTTTCTATTCATCATCAGCTATGAGGAAGCACTTATACTTCCAAGAGTCTAGAACAATGTGTATTTAGCCTTTTTTTCCCTTAGGTGATAATGATAACTATTATTTTTAATCCTCACCTGAGGGTATGTTTTTATTGATTTGAGAGAGAGCGAGAGCGAAAGAGAGAGAGACATTGATCAGTTGCCTCCCTTATGCACCCCTATTGGGGACCGAACCTGCAACCTAGGTGTGTGACCTGACCAGGAATTGAACCCTTTTGGTGTACGGGATGATGCTCCAACCAACTGAGCCACCTGGCTGGGGTTTTCATTATTACTAGTGTTAATACTTGTTTCTTAGTAATGTGATTTTTACATAGAATTCATGTTTTTCGTTAAGAAAACTCATTATTTGTCCAATGAGTTAAGAAACTGTAAGTTAGGGCTGTTTGTAAAATGTTAACTATGGAACAATATGCTGATTTGACTTAAAGCTATGGGTTAAAAATAATTATGTTTCCTTGTTCTCTGGGCAAGAGAGGTTTATTTTGCTTTCATATTTAGGCATAAAAATGACATAATCTAAATTTTAAAAACTTGTCGATTATGTTACATTTGACGGTCTTTTTGAAAGAATTCATTTAGAGCAGATACTCTCTGATTTTGAAAATGAGAAGAAAAAAACAGATAGACATTTAAATGTGTGTCTTTGGACTGGAATGATGGTTTCTCTATTTAGATTAATAGATAGAAGTGAGTCCCATTTGTGTCAAGCAAAAAGCAGGAGTGAAATAATGTGTGTACTTGTTTAATGTACTTATTAGTTTTTGAGTTGATATTGCACTATGCACTTAAGCAAATCTAACCCTCCCCTAAATTCTTAAGTTTACCTTAATCCAGCCAAGGCTTTCCCTGATAAAACGAGGGAATTGCAATTCATGATTTCTAAGGTCCTTACAGGTCTGACGCTGAGTTTATGCTGTTTTTATTTCTTTTAAAGGAAAAATCGAGGCTTCCGAAATTGTCCAGTCTCTCCAGATGTTAGGGATACATATTTCTGAAAAACAAGCAAAGTTGATTCTTCAAAGGTAAGCTCTCCAGTGGATTGAGAATTGTTTATTTTTCTTTGATGTTCACGTTCCTGTCCTGCTTCAGAGAGCCAATGTCCGTGTGGTTAAGACAAGTCCTTGCACCTCGCCATTCCTCACTGCAGCCATTCGATATCTTTCTCTCCTTTTCCTTCCTTTTCGTGTGTGTGCACACATATTTCTAAAGTGTAGAGAGGGGAGTGCAACCTCAGGCAGGACTCTTTCTTCTCTTTAAAATTTATCATTTTGTTTAAATGTAGTTGGTATACGATCCTATATTAGTTTTAGGTGTACATTAGAGTGGGGCAGTATTTTGAGGCCTCACAATGTGACCACCCCACTAATTTGAGTCCTTGTCTGCCCGCGTGCAAACTCAACACAGGAGGATTGACTGTATCCCCTTCACCTTTCCATCCACCCTCCGCCCCCTCCCTTCTGGGGACCATCCCTTTGGTCTCTGTTTCTATGGGTCTGTTTCTGTTTTGTGTTTTTTATTTGAGATTCCACATATAAGAGAAAGACAGGATTCTTTTTTTTTTTAAAAAAAACTTTTACTGTTTTCAGAGAGGAAGGGAGAGGGAGAGAGAGAGAAATATCAGTGATGAGAGAGAGTCATTGATTGGCTGTCTCCTGCACACCCCATCCTGGGGATGGAGCCCACAACTTCGGCCTCAGCCCTGACCAGGAATCCAACCAATGACTTCTTGGTGCATGGGACGGCGCTCAATCCACCGAGCCACACCGGCTGGGCTAGGATTTTAAAATATTTAATGAGAATATTAAGTTGGAAAAGAAATGGTCATTCTGTAAAAAAGCCAGCAATGGTAGTTTTATTTGTAAATTCTGTTTTGTTCCTTAGTTAGCGTCTTCTTCTTCCTTTTTTTTCCCCCCCAGCATTGATAGTGATGGAACGATGACAGTGGACTGGGATGAATGGAGGGACTACTTCTTACTTAATCCTGTTACCGACATCGAGGAGATTGTCCGTTTCTGGAAGCATTCCACCGTAAGTGCGCTGCGTGGATCAATTTGTACGGGTTTGGGGCTGTCAGCCATTGGGATGGTCACCGCCTGAGAACACGGACATTTACAGCGCAGGTGGCCAACCAGGTCCCAGGGGCTCCTTAAGCTGCGGAGCTCTGTTTACTGCATGTACATCACAGATTCTTACTGTGTCTTTGGAGATAGTTGGTGACAGCGCCCCTTTTACTCACAGGCAAAGGAAGAGAGCTACTACTATTGCATAGCTCCTTCCCCAGACACTCTTACCTATAAAATCTTTCACACCAAAATCATTTACATAATAAAGTTGTAAGACTATTACCATTAGAGAGCTGTGTTTCTCTCAAGCTACGTTGGTAATCTCCAGTAAAGTTTAGAATAGATTTAGAACTGCCTGTTAGCTGAATTTTATATAGAATCTTTTGCATGTTTTAAATGACAAGTCAGATTTATAAAAATATTTAGAGATGGTCTGTATAGGAAATAGGTTTAGGGATATTCACATACATAGTTTTTATTTACATACTAGAGGCCTGGTGCATGGATGGGGTCCCTCGGCCTGGCCGGCGATCAGGGCTGATTGGGGCCGCGGGAGGTTGGCCGGACAGGGTGGAGGGGCTGCGGGAGGTGGTCAGTCGGCCTGATTAGGCCCGATGAGGGCTGGCCAGCCAGGGGGCGGAATGGGGGGGGAGGGGAGGTTGGCTGGCTGCAGGAGGTTGGCTGTGGGAGTGCACTGACCACCAGGGGGCAGCTCCTGCGTTAAGCATCTACCCCCTGGTGGTCAATGTGCATCATAGCAACCGGTTGATAGGTCGTTTGGTCGTTCAGTAGCTTAGGCTTTTATATATATAGATTTGAAGCATATATCATGGTGCAAAGCATAACACAGATATAATTACGAGATAAAGGGTGCATTTTTGGAGAATTGACCAGCTAATTTCTTTCTTTAGTTAAAAAGAAATAAAATACTGCCCTTTCATTCTGACTTAGACACAGAGGAGAAAATTGACCCTGAATCCATTAAGAAAATAAAGTGTGACTGTTGGTTTTGTAAATCGGTGAACACTGTCAATTTCCATTTCTGGTGAACTGACACTCCACACACTCCACTTAGTGAGAAGGAGCCGTTGACCCTCATCTCTGCTCAGATTGGTTTGGTGACTTTCCAGGGAATGAAGCTGATCTTAACTATAAAATAACACCTGCTTCTTTAAAACAAAATTTCTGGAATGATCTATGTTTAGTTGAAGGAGCCTGTAATCTCTGCCCGTCCCCCGTCTTAACAGGGTATTGATATAGGCGATAGTTTAACTATCCCGGATGAATTCACGGAAGATGAGAAAATGTCGGGACAGTGGTGGAGGCAGCTTCTGGCGGGAGGCATTGCTGGCGCCGTCTCCCGAACAAGCACCGCGCCCTTGGACCGTCTCAAAGTCATGATGCAGGTGAACTTCGAGACCTTGTGTCTGTTTGTCCTAAATTCCCATCAAACAACAAGAAATAGGGTGCTTTGGAAAAAGTTATAAAACTCTCCATAGTAGTCTTTTATGCCTTTAAAAAAATACCTCTGCATTTTATTGCTATTAATCCTAAATTCTGTCCATGTAATGATTCCAGTGTTCTGCCAAACCTCAAATTGTTGATACATGTATGTGATGAGCTCTTAATCTTTGGTGTTCTACAACTATTCAAGTGTTTAAATATTCAGTCATTATTGTAGGGGTCTCCTTAAATTGTTTATATGTTATACATTTTCTTTCTTTTTTTAAAAATTAGTAATTATTCTTTCCCCCCCAAAAATATATTTTTATTGATTTCAGAGAGGAAGGGAGAGGGAGAGAGAGATAGAAATATCAATGATGAGAGAGAATCATTGATCAGCTGCCTCCTGCATGCTCCCTACTGGGGATCGAGCCTGCAACCCGGGCATGTGCCCTTGACCGGAATTGAATCTGAGTCGCTTCAGTCTGCAGGCCGACGCTCTATTCACTGAGCCAAACCAGCTAGGGCTGTATGTTATATATTTTCTAAGCCTCCGATCTTCTGTTTTCAAACACATCTTCTTGCAGTATTGGAGAAGAGAGAGGGGTTTGGACTGTTACTATAGAAATAGTAACAACAACACGTCACCAGTATTTTGTAGCGTTTTACTTTTATTTTCAGGTCCATGGTTCAAAATCCGACAAAATGAACATATATGGTGGCTTCCGGCAGATGGTGAAAGAAGGAGGGATCCGCTCCCTTTGGAGAGGAAACGGCACAAATGTTCTTAAAATTGCCCCGGAGACAGCTATCAAGTTCTCAGCCTATGAACAGGTCATTGTCAGTGCTGTCTTGTCAGTGACAGTATAATTCTAGGCATTGCCTACAAAAACTGATTTCTAGGTTGTTAATATTTGCCACTTATTTAACAGTTTTGTTTGTACTGGTGAAAATAAACCCACCTTCAAAACAGAAAAACTATGGGGTCACTATTCAAAAATAGTGAACACTATTAACCCTGCATTTTCTGTGCATCTGAGAAAGAATGCTGTTATTCTGTTTGAGCAAAGGAGCAGCTAGTTCCTCTCTGGGCAACATCTGTGTTCTGCGGGAATCTCACTTGAAAACTGCTGTCCAGCCAACGGAATGCATTACCATTTAAGCCTTGCTTTCCTGCTAAGTATGGTTAATGCAGTGTTTGCATTTTGAAAAACATAATCACATGGTCAGTTAACTGCCTTCTAGAAGCTGATTTGTGTTTGGTATTGTCTTATTCAGCTTGTGCTGCTGTAACGAAATTCCATATGGTGGGTGGGTCAAACAACAGGTATTTATTTCTCACAGTTCTGGAGCTGGGAGTCCAAGAGCAAGGCGCTGACCAGTTTGGGTTCTGGTGAAGGTGCTCTTCCTGGCTTGCAGATGACGATCCTCTTGCCATGTGCTCACATGGCCTTTTCTCAGTGCATGCATGTGGAGAGAGAGAGAAAGAGAGAGAGAGAGAGAGAGAGAGAGAGAGAGAGAGAGAGAGAGAGAGAGAGAGAGAGAAGAAGAAGGAGGAGGAGGAGGAGGAGGAGGAGGAGGAGGAGGAGGAGGAGGAGAGGAGGAGAAGGAGGATGAGAAGGAGGAGGAGGAAGAGGAGGAGGAGGAGGAGAAGAAAGAAAACTCTCTGGTGTCTCTTCTTATAAGGACACTAATCTTGCCATGAGGGCCCCACCCTCATGACCTTGTCTGACTCTAATGACCTCCCAAAGGTCCCATTTCCAAATACCATCCCATTGGGGGTTACAGCTCCCACACTGCATTTGTGGGTAGGGACACACAATTCTGTCTACAGCAGGTACTAATGTGCACTTACGATTGACTCACACAGTACAAGAAGATGCTTACCAGGGAAGGACAGAACATAGGGACCTTTGAGAGATTTGTTTCTGGTTCCATGGCTGGAGCAACTGCACAGACGTTTATTTATCCTATGGAGGTACGTGCCATCGTGAAGTCTGACAGCGTTAACGGTTTTCGTATTCACGATCCGTGGCTGTGTAGCAAGTAATCCCCAGATTTAACAGTTTCAAACAACAAGCATGCCTCACTCCCCGGCTTCTGTGGCTCAGGGATCTGGGAGTAGCTGGGCGGGGTGCCTGTGGCCCAGGGTTCCTTACAGGCTGCAGTCAGGGTGTTGCCGGGCTGCATTCAATGTGTTGGGGATGGATCTGCTTCCAGAATCTTCTGTTTGTGGTCAGGCCTTCCTGGCTGCTGGCTGGAGACATGGGTCCCTCATCCCCTCGGCCTCTGCACAGGCTGCGTTAATATCCACACAACGTGGCAGCTGGTTTCCCCAAATTGGTGATCTCAGGGGTGGCAGAGCCCCCAAGAAGGAAAGTGCATTCTTGGGTCACTTTGTAAACCGTTGGTCTCACAGACCGCCCCTGGTGGAGTGTGGGAGGGCACCACACCGGGTGTGAGTGTCAGGACGCAGGCCTAGGGGGCGCCGCCCGGGAGGCTCGCTGTCACGGTGTTGATGAGAATGAGAACACTGTTCCTCTCCAAAGAGTTTCATGGCGGTAGAGGTCACACGAACAACCGTTTTGTTTATTCCTTCGCTACCAGGTTCTGAAAACCAGGCTGGCCGTGGGCAAAACTGGGCAGTACGCTGGCCTGTTCGATTGTGCCAAGAAGATTCTGAAGCACGAAGGCATGGGAGCTTTCTTCAAAGGTTATATTCCCAACATACTAGGCATCATACCTTACGCAGGTATAGACCTTGCCGTGTATGAGGTGAGTTTGTAGCCATCTTTTGAATCTGAAAGTGTAGCTATATAGTTCTTATTGTTTGAATTTGACTGTGTATGGAGAAGTACACGTATACCAGGGAACAGTTTGTGACCCAAAAGTAGATTCAAGGGTGTTAATTTACATCTATGTCTATATCTATCTATATCTATATCTATATATCTATATATCTATATATCTATATATCTATATATCTATATATCTATATATCTATATATCTATATCTATATCTATATCTATATCTATATATCTATATCTATGTCTATATCTATAGATATATATATTTAGAGAGAGAGAAGAAGGAAGTGGAGAGAGAGATAGAAACATCAATGATGAGAGAGAATCATTGATCAGCTGCCTCCTGCATGCCCCTACTGGGGATCAACCCCACAACCCGGGCGTGTGCCTGACCGGGAATTGAATCGTGACCTTTGGGTCCATAGGTTGATGCTCAACCACTGAGCCACACTGGCTGGGCATCATTTTTCTTATTTATCAAATCAGAAGGATAACTCTGCCTCAGAGCTTTGCAAAAGGATTAAATGTGTCCAGTACAAACGTAGATGTAGTCGGTAGAATGACATTATTTTTATCAACACTCATGGTAGGAAATGTTCTTTAGGTCCTGCAGTTGGTGTGCTACTGACCTTCACCGTTATTTAGCAGACCGCCCAGGTCTGGGTCCGAATCCCTCCTGGGAGTGGATGGCCCGTCTCCTGCGGGACGAGAGCAGCTGTGAAAATGTTCATGTTGAGGGAATGAGTTGTTCACCGTCTCTCCGCTTTTTTCCGTGTCCCTTGCAGCTCTTGAAGTCCCATTGGCTGGAACATTTTGCCAAAGACACGGTGAACCCCGGAGTGGCGGTGTTGCTGGGGTGTGGCGCCTTGTCCAGCACCTGCGGGCAGCTGGCCAGCTATCCGCTGGCTTTGGTGAGAACACGCATGCAGGCTCAAGGTGGGTTTTTCAATGAAGAGAGTATACCTCCACCTTCCGTTCTTTATTGCCTCCCGAAGGAACCTTCTCACAAAGCCTTTTCCCCATCACTCCCTCTTCATGAAATTTTAACACCACAGACACGCTGCGCATGTACTGTATGTATATCAGTGCTTTATGCATCAACAGTAAGGGTTGTTTTTACTCATGTTGAGAACACATGTTTTAAGAATGTATAAGCTTTGCCCTAGCTGATTTGGCTCAGTGGATAAAGCATTGGCCTGTGGACCGAAGGGTCCTGGGTTCGATTCCGGTCAAGGGCACCTACCTTGATTGCAGGCTCCTCCCTGGCCGGGCCCTGGTCAGGGCGTGTACAGGAGGCAGCTAATGGATGTGTCTCTCTCACATCGATGTTTCTCTCTGTCTTTCCCTCTCTCTCCCACTCTCTGTAAAAATCAATGGAAAAATGTCCTCAGGTGAGGATTAAAAAAAAAAAAGGAATGTGTAAGCGTTAGTATCTAGAATCTAGATGGACGTGGGCTCAGGTCCTTGCACACGGCCTCTCTGGGGTTTCCTTTTCTCATCTGTAAATGGGAACGGAGACCGGCGGTGCTGTAAGCATTAGCAGCCATCTGTGTCACACACCGGGCGTTTGTCCGCTTCCTGGTCAGTGGTGGCTGCAATGGCTATGACTGTGGCCGCCACAACACGTGACACTGTCGCCTCCCTCGACTTGGAGCCCACTGTGCCCTCCTGGCTTTTCTGTCACCTCGTGGGTAATTCTCTTTTCTTTTTTAAAAAATTTATTTGATTTGATTTCAGGGAGGAAGGCAGAGAGAGAGAGAGAGAGAGAGAGAGAGAGAGAGAGAGAGAGAGACAGAGACAAACATCAATGAGGACAGAGAATCATTGATCAGCTGCCTCCTGCACGCTCCCTACTTGGGATGGAGCCTGCAATCTGGGCCTGTGCCCTGAACTGGAATTGAACCGTGACCTCCTGGTTCATAGGTCGACACTCAACCACTGAGCCACGCCAGTTGGGCTAATCCTCTTATGCTTCGCTGGCTTTTATTGCTCTGTTAGTAAGGTATGCTTTCTGTGCCTTTCTTTCCTCTTTTGCTCTTTCCCTGGCCAATCTCACCCTCTGTCATCTCTTTAAACAGTACACCCTGAGCATCTACAGCTCGATCCCCAACCTCTCTGCCACGTCTGGCCTCTGCTCCCCCTTTGTATAGAGGGTACTTTCTTGGACTCCCTGGAATAAATTTGACCCTTTCCTTCTGCATCATTCTGAAGCATAACGATGCATACTAATAAGAACAAAGCAGGCTTGAGGATTGAATTGGCCTCGTTTCCTTTTTTATTTTCTAGCCATGATAGAAGGAAGCCCACAGCTGAACATGGTTGGCCTCTTTCGACGAATCATTTCCAAAGAAGGGGTACCGGGACTTTACAGAGGCATCACCCCAAACTTCATGAAGGTGCTCCCGGCTGTAGGCATCAGCTATGTGGTTTATGAAAATATGAAACAAACTTTAGGAGTCACCCAGAAATGACATGTTGAACTTTTTTTTTTTTTTTTTTTGCTTTAGCTCGATTACACTGAAATTCTCAATAATCTCTAGAGGGACTTTTTCTCCTAGAATTGCACGTTGATGGCAAAATAAGTATTTTTTTCACAAAAGGGAAGAGCTTATCAATGATCATTTAAACATTTTATCTCAATTTTCTATATACAGAAATGTTTTTTAAAAATCATAGTTTTGATAAGCTCATCCAATTTTGAAAAAGCCAGAAAATGAATTTTATCTCTTCTTCTTAGTCCTTTCTACAAATCTCTGCCCCGAGTCCTCAGTCTGAAACATGAACCTGCTTGAACTAACTCTGTTTTGCGTGGTGGAATCATAAATCATCCGTCTTTGGTTTTGGGTGGTTCAAGTGTATGCCAGCTTCTTTATACTTGTCTTTTTCTTAAATGCCAAGATGATCAGAAAACCTCAACGTTTAAACTGGTTTATATATTTTGAATGTCTTTGTAGACTTCTTAACATTTCCTTGTAGACCTGTTAATAGAATGTCGTTGCATGAAAGACATACCTTCCGGCAGCCAAGTAAGTATAGGGTTTCTATCCTTGCCTCCCTTTAAGCTGAATGAGAATGAACATAAGTGGCTGGATTTCCAGGCGTGCGATTACCCTCGTCTATTGATATCGTTTTTGTAAAGGAGGAGTGATGAAATAATATTTATTCTGCGGGCCTTTTTCTCTTCCCCTTGCCCTGTAATTTGGTTCCTGAGAGGACACACTGACTGTCAGCATATTCCTGTTACGTTATCAACACAAGGCAACTTATTTGAATGGTTGTTTCTCTTCTGTCTTGGCTTTGAACAGCACCAGGAAACAAAACATTTTCATGGAGACCGGCTTTTGAAGAGCGTCTCTCTTTTTTGTCCTTTGTTTCCTACTTGAATCAGATTTAACTGGGAAGGTTTCTGAGGACCATTCTTGGTCATCTGAAATGTCTTCATTACATGAAGTGGGTTGATCCCGGGTGAGTGACATTCCCTGTCCTCCCTCCCTGTTGAATTTCTTTGAACCTGCACTTCTCCATTGGGCAGCACAAACCTGAGAGAGTAGTACATATTAGTAGTAGCAAATATCTTCTATATTAGGTACTTACAGTTAAACAAAAGGCCCAATTTATAAACATACACATTCATAATCTCTTGCCCCAAGTTTTAGAACATGTTATTATAGAAAATAATTTTTAATATTGATAGCATGTTTTTATTTTATTAGAGCTATTTTTTTTGTAGTTAACTATCTTTTCTGATTTATGTGATTAGGACTTAGAATAACATTTATTAGTTGAAGTTATTCTTACCATTTTTTAAAATTTAGTTTCTAAACTTGTTTGACTTCTAGTAATTGCTGTTATAAATTGTCAACATTTTAGTGAAAATCTAATGATGTAATGGCATTTACTTTCTTTGAATCTACCTCTTGTATTTTATGAACCAAAGAGAAATGTTGGACTTGTCTTTGTGAAACATATTCCAAAATATAGTTTTCATTGTATGAGTTATGACTGATACATGTGTCAGTATTTTTATACTACATATAAGCATGGGACTCTTTTATCTTTTGGGTGGTTTGTACTTTGGAGTAATACATAATGATAATATTAAGGTACATGATTAGCTCTTTCTTTTTTTACTCATAAAAAATTATGGAATGGACAACTGACATTTCAAGCTACTGAAAAATTATCATTGTTCATTATGAATTTAAATTGTGTGCTATTTAACATTTGTAAGGAGTGAATGTGATTTATCTGTGCATCTTGTATCTTTTGAAACAATGATCTTGTATCTTTTGAAAAGAGCCCGGAGTTGAAGATAGATTATTTCTGGCATTAGTGAATACTTACTTTCCATTTATATTAAAAAGTATATGTATTTGTTTTAAAAATGACTTGTTTCCTTATTTAAAAAAAAACACACCCAGTTTAACTGAAGCAAAAAACAATGGCAGTGTCTTTTCTGGCCCATGTGGCTCAGTTAGTTGAGTGTCCTCCCATACACCAAAGGGTTGCCGGTTAGATTCCAGGTCAGGGTTCGATTCCCGGTTGTGGGTTTGATCCAGGTGGGAGCATGCAGGAGGCAGCCGATCCGATGACTCACTCTCACATTGATGTTTCTCTCTCTCTCTCCCCCTCTACCCTCCTGTCTAAAAAAGAAATCAATAAAAAAATCTTAAAAAAAGGGCTGTGCCATACAGCTTGTATCACTGGCAGTGGTTTGAAAAATACTTTTCATATTCTTTCTGTAGTCTTAACAAATACTTAGGCCTTCCCCGAACAGCCACAGTAGTTACTGTCTCTAGCATACATTTTGATATGTTATGTTTTTCTTGATGTCCAAGTTCCACATTTACTGAGTAGGGTTCTACCCCTGTGGGTGCACAGTGCCACCTCTTGGTGGCATATCAGTTTGTTCTTTGATCTTCACATCAGGTCACATGTATAAACGTGTGGCATGTGCTGCACCGTATGGCTCAGCGGTTGAGCGTCTACCTACGGACCAGGAGGTCATGGTTGGATTCCCACTCAGGGCACATGCTCAGGTTGTGGGCTCAGTCCCCAGGAGGGGGCATGCAGGAGGCAGCCGATCAATGGTTCTCTCTCATCCTTGATGTTTCTCTCCCTCTCCCTTCTTTGAAATAAATTTTAAAAAATTATATATATATATATATATCATCTATCATCTATCTATCTATCTATCTATCTATCAATCAATCAATCAATCATGGTTACCTTTCCCTAAACAGAAATTTTGCTGTGGAATACCTTTATTCCCATGGAGTTTCTTTCTTTCTTATTTTTTAAAAAATATTTTATTGATTTTTTACAGAGAGGAAGGGAGAGGGATAGAGAGAAACATCGATCAGCTGCCTCTTGCACATCTCCCACTGGGAATGTGCTCGCAACCAAGGCATGTACCCTTGACCGGAATCGAACCCGGGACCCTTCAGCCCGCAGGCCTAAGCTCTATCCTCTGAGCCAAACCGGTTTCGGCGTCATGGAGTTTCTTGTTTGGAGGGAGCACCAAAGGAGTAATGGTATTTGCAGAGGGGAGCAACCAACCACAGGATTTGCTAAGTGAAACCGTGCTTTCTGTGGCACTGCTTCATGAGGAGGAATTTGTGGGTGCAGCTGCATGGTTTTCATTTCCGGGACGGCGCCGGCTGTGTCTGGGGTTTGGACACGGCGTGTTGGGTTTTCTCCTGGGAGCACACGGCGTCCGGAACGCAAGCCCGGGCCCAGGCCGCCTTTGCAGGATCAGGGCTGATGCCCGTGAGGCCGGGCCCCAAACCTCCAGGATGGCCGTCTCCCTTTATCTGCAGCTTCACGGCCCACGATTCCGTTACCCGCGGCCAATGGGGTAGGAAAATATTAAATGGAAAAGTCCCAGAAATAAGCCATAAATTTTAAATCCACTTGGTGCGGGCGAGTGTGATGCAATCTCGCGCTTTCTCCGCAGGACCGGAAGCAGCCCCTGGTCAGCACCTCCATGCTGCGTACGTGCCCCACGTTAGCTACCTGCTCCCACATTATTTGCGTCCTCCCACGTTAGTTGCGTGCTCATGTTCGTTACGTGCCCACGTTAGTTGCGTGCCCCCGTTAGTTACGTACCCACGTTAGTTGCGTGCCCCCGTTATTGCGTGCCCCCGTTAGTTACGTGCTCCCGTTAGTGCGTGCCCCCGTTAGTTACGTGCTCCCGTTAGTGCGTGCCCCCGTTAGTTACGTGCTCCCGTTAGTGCGTGCCCCCGTTAGTTACGTGCTCCCGTTAGTGCGTGCCCACGTTAGTTACGTGCTCCCGTTAGTGCGTGCCCCCGTTAGTTACGTGCTCCCGTTAGTGCGTGCCCACGTTAGTTACGTGCTCCCGTTAGTTGCGTGCCTCACGTTAGCTGCGTGGCTGTCTTGATGATAAGACTGGCATCACCAGTCCCCCTTGTTTTACTTAACAATGTCCCCAAAGTCCGAGCGGAGTGATGCTGGCCACGCGGAGACGCCAGAGAAGCTGCCCAGCGCTTCCTTCCAGCGGAAAGGGCAAAGTTCCCGACCTCGCGAGGCCTTTTGCCGTCTCGCGGCGTCGTGGTCCTCGGAAGGGTGAGTCCTACAACAGGCTCTCGGGAGAGGGAGACCCTGTGCCCAGAGCTGCGGCCCGGGATGCCGTTCTTCCTGCTCCGTGATCCGTCCTGGGCCGCCTCTCGCTGTGCTTGGTGGAGAAGCGGAACGCGATCCTGGGCGTGTGGGCGGGGGAACGCCCGCGTGTGCGGGGTATGCGGGTCCAGCCGGGGTTTCCCGCGTCCCCTGGGGGTCCTGGGCCGCGCCCCCTGCGCAGGGGGACGAGCGGGCCGTGGCTTCCACCTGCCACCAGGGGGCAGCCCTCCCCCGCGCTGCGGCTGCGGGCCCGGGGCGGACACCGGCCTCCGCCTGGAAAATCACCGGCCGCCGCGCCGGGCTCGGTTCCCGCACAAACCACCGCTGCCGGGTTCGAGGCGTGGAGCAGGGTGGCCGCCGCCCTCCAGGGGAGAGGTGACAGGCACACACGGTCCTTTATGCGTCGCACCGAAGAGAAAGGCGTGTTTTTATTTTGGGGGACAACCTTTCAAAAATAGAAAGGTTCCGTTATTTTACAAGTCAAAGTAGAAGCCAGTGGAGAAGCAAACATGACTGCCCCCACACGGAGCTGCCCTTAACGCTTCAGAGGCGAACAGGGGACCGGGAGACGCGGTGCGGTGTTTGTTTGCAGAGGGTCACTCACATTTTTCAGGCGCTGACGCTATTTTGAGACGTGTGCTCCGAATTCAAGCTTGAAGCCTGAGGGTGGGGAAATAAGTATAAAAATAAAATAAAACCCAACAAGTCAGATGCACCACAAAACTTGTTTGTGTCTTTCTGTTTTAGGAAATTTATATTTTTTTCCGAAGGTGTTTTCATTGATTTGTGTGGTGCTCTCCTTGACATGTTTGTTTTTCAAAAGAATCCAATGTAGGTTTCAGAGGAAGCGAGCTTGCCTGCTTTCTGGAGTAATAAACGTCGGAGGGAGGGTTTAACGGGAAAGTCGGCAGCTCAGTCTGTGTTTTTGAATTAAGCTGGAGCACCCTTTCGTACCAGCGAACAAGGTGGTTTTTTGTTTTGTTTTGTTTTTCATTGCTAAGTTTTTATTTCACGGTTATGCTGCCGCGTTAGGACAAATACTTTACCAGTGTGCAGGTATGATGTCTATAGGGAGTTACTTGAGAAATAAGACTGTAAGAGCTTCAATTGCACAGATCCTAACGAGCGAGTACATTCAGATCAGAGAGAGGTAGAAAGGGGGCGGGAGGGAGAAACGGGCTCCCTCCCCTCCTGCCTGCACCCCTGCTCCTGGGGTGTCTGTCCATCCGCTTTACTTCCCAGCCAACCGGCCACCTGCATACCAGTCCGCGTGCCTTCCAGAGAAAACAAAAAGAGAATCAGGGCGATAAAACTGGCCTTTAAAAATAGCTAAACTCCAACCCGGCCCCAAACGGAGACAAGCTTTCCGCTCACTTCCCTCCAAGATCACAGCAGAGCGTCTGCGCCCGAAAGGAAACGCAGAGGGCCCCGCGCTGAGATCCGGTGATGTCGGGGCCAGTTTTCAGCCAGCGTTAGTTTTAAAACAGCAATAATGAACATTTAGGACAAATGAAGGCAATTCTGATAAAAGCGAGAAAGAAAAGATTAGAAAAGTGAAGACTGGAGTTATAGGGCTCGTCCAAGGAGGCTAGAGCGTCTCTCTGCTGTTTCCCAGCTTTATTTTAACTGGGAGGATATCACTCTTTGTGTGTGATACTGAGGTTAGCTTACATTTTTATTTTTTTAAAATATATTTTATTGATTTTTTACAGAGAGGAAGGGAGAGGGATAGAGAGTTAGAAACATCGATGAGAGAGAAACATCGATCAGCTGCCTCCTGCACACCTCCTACTGGGCATGTGCCCACAACCAAGGTACATGCCCTTGACCGGAATCGAACCTGGGACCCTTGAGTCCGCAGGTCGACCCTCTATCCACTGAGCCAAACCAGTTAGGGCGATAACTTATGTTTTGACTCAAGACAGACACAAGGATGAATTTGTCTTTCATCGAGTTGGGAAGACGGCGTGATACCAAATGGTGGGGCTGAGTGGGGAGGCGGGCAGTTGGGTGTGGGACATGGCAATTGGAGATGCCAATGCGATGAGAAGGCAGATCTGGGGTTCGGGGGAGAGGTCCAGGTAGACATGTGCCCTTGGGAGCCATCAGCATGGAGGTGGGACTTAAAGCCTGACCGGATGCGATCTAAGGAGCGAGCGGAGACGATGAGAAGATTGGGGCGCACCCCTCTAGTGAGAAGTAGAAGAAGCTGGCACCCCGCTAGTAAGAGGTCAGAGAGACAGGGAGCAGCAGGGAGGTCGGGGACAACCTGAGAAATAATGTGGTTTCTGCTCCCGGGCTCACAGTCCTTTGGAACGACGGACACACGAGCAAGTTCAATAAGCGCTGGGACCGAGTGTGCCCAGTGACGGTGGGGACAGGGACGGGGTGTAGACCAGGTGTCATGGGGAGGGGACATCTGTGCTCAGTCTTGGCAGGACAAGGGAGATGAATAGGGGTGTTCTGGGGAGACCTGTCAATCTTTCCAGGAGGCGGGCAGGTGGGAGGGGCGCATGCTGGAGGTGGGCACAGCCCCAAGGCGGGGGCTGCCCAGGGTCCTGGACATTACTTGGCACGTGGTGCCCGGTAAATCCTGGTCGGAGGGAGCGAGGAGGGGAGCAGAGACAGGTCCTGAGTTGGGGTGGTGGACGCAGGATGTTGTAGGAGCCGGTCTGGGCAGGTTAGGCCTCTCTCCTGCCCCGGCCCCTGGGCCTGGTGAGGCTGAGTCATCTCAGTGCCCGTTAGGGAGCGGAGGAGGAAGGAAGCGCCAAAGCGCTGGCCTCACCAACGCTGAGGGCGTGAGTTTCAAAAGGGAAGGATGGCATCCAGTCAGGGGCATCCAGCGAGGACAACGCCCTCGGGCGTCACAGGTCTGAGATGGTGAGCACAGGCCCCTGGAGTGGCAGCGGGGCTCCAGACGCAGGGGTGAGGAGCAGAGGGGAAGACGCAGGAGGGCAGGCATGCCTTCAGAAAGCTGAGCTGCGCAGGGAAGAGGGGAGCAGGGAGAGCCTGGGGGCAGGCAGGGCCAAAGGCAGGCTGGGTGTTTTGTTTTTTGTTTTTAAGGGTGGTAGGTTTATTAAATTAAAAAAAATCAGCACAGGGGAGAAAGTAATGCCAGGAGGTAGGGGTAGAATAAGGAGGTGGGTGTGATTAGGGATAATTAAAATGGAGGTCTGGTTTTGTGTGTTTTTTTGAGAGTGTAAGGGAGGGAAGGAGAGAGAGAGAGAGAGAGAGAGAGAGAGAGAGAGAAGCATCAATGTGAGAGAGACACATCTATTGGTTGCCTTTCACTCCCCCCGATCTGGGCCAGAATTGAACTTGCAACCCAGGGACGTGCCCTTGACCGGAGTCAATCCTGAAACCCTTTGGTGCAGAGACCGACACTCTAACCACTGAGCGACACTGGCTGGGGCTGTAGGTCTGTTTTTTAGTTTTAAATTTGAAGCCTGAATTTACCGTGAATGACGAGATGTGGGTAAGGAGGGAGTGCGGGTGGAGGAGGGCGTGCTGGAGGGAGGATGGGTCCCCTTCGATCTTCGACTCCCCACCTGGCAGAGCTTCCTGATGGGCCCGGGCCTTCCTGCCTTCCTTTCACCTCTTTCAGCCGTAAAACTCCGTGACTCACAGCGCCACCAGTTTGGTGATGTAAACACACCCAATCAGACTTTTCCCCAAATCCAGTTTGCTTCAAGTATTACTTCGGCATTTTATTTTACATGATCATTACGGATAAGTGAGGCGGGATGTGAGAAAGAACTTTGGAGACTTAAGAAGTAAAACAGCTAAATTTTTATTTCTAAAAAATCATGCTCATATTCCTTATTATTATTATTATTTTTTGAAATCCTCACCCGAGGATATTTTTCCATTGATTCTTAGGGAGAGTGGAAGAGAGAGGGAAAGACAGAGAGAAACCGATGTGGGAGAGACACATCGATTGGTTGCCTCCTGCACAGGCCTGACCAGGGCCTGCAACCCAAGTCCCTGCCTTGGCTGGAATCGAACCCGGGACCCTCTGGTCTGTAGGCCAACGCCCTATCGACTGAGCTAAACTGGCTAGGACCATGCTAATATTCTTGACTTAGAGACCTCACATGTCCACTTTATTTTTTGTTTTTATTACCCCAGAGTATAAAATCTCAGCAGGAGGGGAAACACAATTAAATTAGCTCCTTATCAAAAGGTTTTGTTGCCCAGGTACAAACCTCTCAGGGATAATAAAGCAGTCATTTCCCTGCGGATGGGAAATTACGGTTCGCATAATCATTTCCTCATGACAATTGAAAATGGTAGCGGTTAAGCACACAGATACAAGGACTCTAATGCAGGTGGCACTCCTCTATCTTTTGTCTCTGCAGCAGGTGGCTGAGAAGGTTTAAATGAAAGTGGAGCCCTAGCCGGTGTGCTCAGTGGATAGAGCATCGGCCCGCAGGCTAAAGGGCACGTACCTCGGTTGCAGGCTCGATCCCGGCCCTGGTTGGGTGTGTGCGCGGGAGGCAACCGATCCATATGTCCCTCTCTCATCGATGTTTCTCTCTCTGTCTCTCCCCCTCCCTTCCACTCTCTCTAGAAATCAGTGGAAAACATCCTTGGGTGAGGATTAGAAATGAATAAATGAATGGAAGTGGAAATGCTTGAGAAAGACACGCTCAGCGTCCACGTGGAGGCGGGCCAAGAGCTTGGCCACTGGCCGGGGCGTGGCTGCCATTTCTCAGCGTTCTGTGGGGAGTAGAGGCCACCAGCTGCCTGTCCCCACCCTCTAACTTAGTCCTAATCCTGTGGCATCAGCCAAGCCCCCCTCCCCCCATCCCCATCCTCCGGCCTACCAGCACAGGAACGGGCTGGCTTTAGTCAGGTACAGCCATCCTCGGCTCCACCCTTTTTCTCCGCCCTCTCCCTTCCCCCCTCCCCCCTGCCTCTCTCTCCAACGAATCATCTATTACTTTGTTCTTTCTTTTTTAAAATATATTTTCATTGATTTCAGAGGGGAAAGGAGAGAGAGAGAAAGAGAGAGAGAGAAGCATCAATAATGAGAAAGAATCACTGACTGGCTGCCTCCTGCACGCCCCTCACAGGGGGTCGAGCCCACAACCGGGCATGTGCCCTGACCGGGAATCGAGCCATGACCTCCTGGTTCATAGGTCGGCGCTCAACCACTGAGCCACGCGCCCGGGCTCATCTGTTACTTTGGATTTTGTCACCTAAATAGCCTCTCTGGGCCTCATGACTATGCTCATTGCTCTAACGGCAGCCACAGCCCCTCCTGTTCTTCCTGCTTCGCTGACATGCCCCTTCCCGTCATCCTCCCTGTGCTGGCGGCTCTTCCCCGGGCATTCGCATTCGGGCATTCGGGGCCTCTGCAGTCTCCTCTCTCCCCTCCTACGGCTGGTGTGACATCCCCTTCCCTCTGAGGCCGCCCTGTCCCCAGCTCTGCCCTCACCACGGAGGACTGTGTCACTGTCCTGCTCCTGCTGGGAGAGCAGAGGTCTTCATGGACGTCAGAGGGCTGCTTGCATGTCTCCACGGTCAGACGCTGAGCTCCTTAAGGGCAGGAGACGAGGTCTGAACTCAGGCCTGTCTAGAGTTTGAATCGCACTTCAACAAGTCTCCCCTGTGGATAACCGGCTTCCCTAACAGCTTTTATGAAACGGGGTGGTTTTTATTTTATTTTGTGTGTGTGTGTGTGTGTGTGTGTGTGTGTGTCACCATGAGGATGGTTTTGCCTCCAAGTCACCAAAACTGTAACTGAAAGCAGCAGGACCAGGGCCAGGTGAGGGGACGGAGGGGCCCCATGGGTGCAGATCTGGGGAGAGGGCACCAAGAAACGTAGTAATAAAGATGGACGCCCTTTTAACAACGCAGTGTTTAAATCATTAATGCCAAAAAACCTACGATGAGCAAAACGTTGAAATTTCAAATCAAGGCAGAGTCTGATCCTGTACTTGCTACCTCCCTCCCTCCTCCCTACTCACCTGGCCCTGCGGGGGAAGAAATGACTGCTCCTAGCAAGGATCTAGGGGAGAGCAGGGCAGGCTCCGGGCATGTTCTAGTCATCCCCCTCAATTACTTCTTCCGCAGCTTCAGGCTCAGCTCCTGCCCAAGGCTAGTTCGGATGGGATGGTAATTTGCTGCAGCATTCCAGGAATTCCATGCAGAGGTGGTTCCTGTGGGCAAAGGGGAAATTCGGGGGAAACTCTCAGTTGCTGTTTGGGACAAAAAAGGACAGTCGTGTGAATTAATACAATGACATGTCCTTTTTCTTCCCCTAATGTCTGGTTTAGCTTTTCTGAGGGAGATTGAGTTTGGGGGATGGGAAGAACGATAGGAAAAATGAAGACTTAAGTTTGTGATTTGGGGGACACTCAGGAAGGGCAGGTCTGGGCGGGCTCTGGGAAGCCAGAGGAAGTGAGGACAAGCACACTGGGAACTGTGGGTGGGTTGACCAGGTGCCAGAAGGAAGGGAGGGGAGAGAGGTGCTGTGGCCTGCCCTGCTCCCTCCCCACCCTCCAGGGGCCTTTGATAGGAGCCCCATTTCCAGACAAGACTAAGCTGCCATTTGACCTTCAGGATGTGGCCATTCTCTCACCGGCTCCTGAGCGGCTCCATTACCATTCATCCTGGCCGGGCAGGGTCCCAGGAGCTGTGTTAGAGAGTGTGTGTGTGTGTGTGCGCGCGTACATGCACACACACACATACCTTTCTGTCTCTGATGGCACTGGGAAGGCCATCAGCCGGGTCCACGACATGAAAACCTCATCCTCTGGAGGGCCCTCTCTGGGTCACCTGTCACACTGAGTTGGGCTGGTCCTTTCGTAGGCTCAGCATCATGACCTCATTCTGGGGCTCCCCAGACCCTGGCTGAGCATTGATCTGATGGAGGTGGGTCTTTCCAGCACGAAATGATGCATCTGGCCTTGTTCTTAATCCATCACTCAACTCATTCCTTCCCATGCATGGGGGTGGGGTGGGAGGAGCGGAACTCAGTCGCGCCTGCCCACTTCTTCCTCTCTTTTGGAGCCACCTGAAGGCAGATCTGCTTGCTGCCATACACCACTCGGGGCTTGAAGCAGGTGGGGATGGGAGGTAGGTGTGGTTAAGTCTCCTCACTCGGGGGTATGAGGACATCCATCGCAGTTACCCTTCTAGGCCACGTGCTGCAGTCCAGTTGTGTCCGTGATAAACTGTCTGATTCCTTTTCTCCCCTTTTCTCAATGGTTCTAACTACTGGCCCCTGAAATCCTAACCCAACAATGGAATCTATTCCGAGGAAAGAGGACATAAAGAATCTCCTTCCAGGGGAAACTCTCAATTTGCTCATTTCTTCAACAGATCTGTATTAAGTGTGTGCTAGGTGGACAGACTGGGCTGTGCTGGACATGTGGTGGTGACCAAATACGGCATCAGGAAGGTATAATACCCAGTGTGTGTGTGTGTGTGTGTGTGTGTGTGTGTGTGTGTGTGTGTGGTGGTGACCAAATACGGCATCAGGAAGGTATAATACCCAGTGTGTGTGTGTGTGTGTGTGTGTGTGTGTGTGTGTGTGTGTGTAGGTGGTGTGGGGAGGGGGGAGGAGTCAGTAAAGAGATGACGTCCAGTTCGTTTATTACAAAAGTGAAGGAATTTTCCTGTGGAAGGAGAGTGCCGTCAGAGTCCCTGCTCAGCCAGGTCAGCCCGCCCTCAGCCTCAGAGCTGCCCTCCCACCAGGCACAGGGGCGCGGGCACGGGGAGCCCTGGCAGTGCCCCGCACGTCTAGATACGCCAGTTACACTTACAGTGGTTCTGGGTTACACAGTATCTTTAATTAGACGTGTTACGTTGCCAAATTAAGAGAAAAGGGAACAATTGCCAAAAAAAAAAAAAGTAGAAGAGAGGATTACATCAAGGAAATAATTGCTTAATCACCCCATGCTGTTCTACTCTTTTAAGAATAAGCATAAGAACACTCTTAAAAAAATTTTTTTTTATTGATTTCAGAGAAGAAAGGAGACGGAGAGAGGGAAACATCAACAAGGAGAGGGAATCATTGATTGGCTGCCTCCTACGTGCCCCACACCGGGGATGGGACCTGAAACCGGGGCACGTGCCCTGACCAGGAGTCGAACTGCAGCCTCCTGGTTCATAGGTCGACGCTCGGGCCAGGCAGGGACACTTGTTGAGGATTCGGAGCAGGCGTGGTCGCTCCTCTCTGAAGTCAGGGCAGGTCTTAGGCTGAGGCATGTGGTTACGGAGAGAAGGACCCGAGAGGCAGGGCGATGGCCCTCCATCCAGAAGTTTCTTTCCAATGTTCCCACGGATTAGAAACTATTCTTGGTGAACAGATAACCTATTCTTAGGGTTAATTTATTTCTTAATTAAGATATTCTGTATTGGGACTCCGGGAGTGTGAGTGGAGGAATTGAGGAAGTAATAATAATGGCTATTGTTTGCTGAGAACTGAACTGACTGGTTTCCATGAATTATCCCATAAGGAGCTTTTGACCATCGGGACTATTATTCCCAATGGGTGTCCAAAAGGTGACTTGCTCAAGGTTGTAACCCTTAATGGGCTGAATCCCGATTGGAACCCAGGACCCTTGACTTCAGAGCCAAGGCTTTAGTCTCCTTGAGCACTTCCGGGAAGGGGGTGGCGGGGGAAGAGCGTCTGGAAGGCCAGAGGGCATGTGAGAAGGAAAGGGAATAATGCCGGTGATGATGACACAGGTAGCTGGTTTACTGGGTGCCTACTCTGTACGACCCATCATATATGTCACATCACTGACCCTCTCAACAAGCCTGCAAGGAGGGCCGGGGATCCCCATTTCACAGATGGGCAAAGGGAGGCAGAGGGAGGTTACTTTGGATCCAAGTTGCACGTCTTCAGGGTCCAGAAAGCCGCTCGGAATTCCAGGAAACCGATCCCACCTGAACTCAGTCACTGGGGCCGTGAAATGCTGGGGATGCTTAGGGAAGGGCGTGCTGTCAGAGGCAGGGCGTGGCCTCAACGTCATGATTCTGCCCTAAACCGCCTTGGGAAGCAACCGGGACCCAGGAGCCAGAATTCTATACAGTTCCTTGTTCTACTCTGACTTGGTTGTATTTCTGTATCTAATTAGCCCAGAGTCACACTTAGAGTCGAATCTGCATATTGCAGGAACCCTGCTGCAGAGGGAGCCCTGGGCCCTGGAGGGGTGGTGGAGGAGTGAGCACAGGAGGAGCCCCTGGTCGTGGCAGGTGGTCTCTGTGGCTGCAGGAGCATGGGCTAGTCCAGATGCCTGACAACGTTGCCTCATCTTCCTCAGCCCCCCAGTTTCTCCCGAAATCCCCAGGTTGCTTGGTGTTACTCTGTCTGGGTCATTGGAAGGCACCCCGTCCCAAAGCCTCATACGCACTAGCTCCTGGGAAGCACGGAGGGTGCCATCGTCTCTCCTAAAATTCAATAACCTCCCTGGAGAGAAAGAATCTGTGCAGCGCAGCGTTTGTGGGGACTGAGCGCAGAGCCCGAGTCTCAGGGGCTTGTTGCAGGGGCTGCAGCAAATGGGCTCCTCCCGTGGTGGCTGAGGCTGGCTCAGCCCACTCTGGCACAGCACTCCGGCGGCCACCGCCAGTCCTTCCTTCGGGTCCCCGAGAAAGCCCCAGGTGCTCTTGCTGTGCTCCTCAAGTCTCAGGAAAGGGGTCGGGTTCCCCGGTTTCCCTTGGCATGGAAATGCACACTCAAAGCCAAGAGCGGTGCCAGGCCACACTCGCAGATTCGGTCGTTTAATTAAATGTGTTTTCTGGAAATAAAATTAGGCATGCTAATCAGGCCTTCAGTGAAACCCAAGCCAGGCTGTCTGATGAGAAGGACTCTGCTGACAACTTCATTAAACATGGATGAGGAAGTGAGTCAAGCCTCGCAGGGAGAGGAAATCCAGGAGACGGTGGGCAGGAAATAATAGAAATACCAGCAGGGCTTAGAGCTACGTGAGCGCGCAGCCTAGTTCTGAGGATGCGAGTAATTGGCTTTGGCCTGGATGCATGCCATTATAGAGAGTTAACGAGGCCTTTTCAATTCGCTCATTAAAAAAATATTTATGGAGCGATTTTTCCATCCCAGGTACTGCACCAGACAATGATGGGATGGAAAACAAGATCTAGCGTTGACCCTCTTGGGACTTACAGAGTCTAGTGGGTTAACATTATCAGGAATTTTTTACAGAGCTATAAGTTAGTGGACAATTTGGACAAATTACTTGCTAATATTATTTTTTTAAAAAAAAATATATTTTATTGATTTTTTACAGAGAGGAAGAGAGAGGGATAGAGAGTTAGAAACATCGATGATAGAGAAACATCGATCAGCTGCCTCTTGCACACCCCCTACTGGGGATGTGCCCGCAACCAAGGTACATGCCCTTGACCGGAATCGAACCTGGGACCTTTCAGTCCGCAGGCCGACGCTCTATCCACTGAGCCAAACCGGTTTCGGCTACTTGCTAATATTCTTATTTGTAAAATCTGTATTTTGAAACACAAAGGCATAAAATGCAAATGTACAGTTTAGGGAAAATCCTATGTAATAAAAGCCTAATATGCTAAGTATCTGACTGTTTGTTCGACCTTTCAACTGGGCAGGACTGGCCGGACACGCCCTGGAGTCCCCCCGCCCCCCGCCCCGAAGTCCTCCCCGGCCCTGATGGTGCACTGGTGGGGTCCCTTGGCCTGGCCTGTGGGGATCAGGCCAAAATAAGCTCTCTGACATCCCCCGAGGGATCCCAGATTGCAAGAGGGCTCAGGCTAGGCCAAGGAATTGAACCGTGACCTCCTGGTTCATAGGTTGACACTCAACTGCTAAGCCATGCCAGCTGGGCAGTGTAAGAACTTGTTGGTTGTCTCTACTGCGAATGCAGTCTCTGCTGCCAGCCGCCTTTATAATTTTGAACGTGCTGATTTCTGAATTCAGGAGGTCCATCACTTGACCATACGCTTGCCCCATAGCTGAATTGTAATTGACCTTTGCTGTGCCAAACTCCCTCCGCGTTTCCTGCCCTTCATCCTCACTTCGGAACAACCCCATCCACATGGCCTCTCTGTTCCTCTGGTGGCAGTTCGTGTGTCCTTAGACAGTGACTGTCTTTGGCCCTTTCCAGCTCCCCAACATTATTGATGGCAGCATTTCTTAAGAGAGAGTAAACGATTTGATGTTCATTTTCCCTGGGAAAATATCAGCAGTTTAAGTTACTCTGGGTCTTGCAGGTACATGTCTGAAGGAAAGCCGCACAACGGGGCGTGGTGGGGGGGCTGGGCAGCTCTCTGGGGAAAGGGTTGGGTTTCTTGGCTAAGAAAGCCCTTGTAGTCTGAGCCTGGGAGTGAATGACCTTAAGCAGGTGGAGGGGAAAAGATCCAATCGTCATTGCCCAGTTATGTTGACCATTTAATTAATGGGTGAGACTTCTTCCCCTTTTAAAAAGATCAATAGTGCAATGAAATATTGAAGATAGAACAATTCAGATCCAGCCACAAGGAAATCATCAATAGCTACAGAATAATGGCATGTTGAGTTGAAAGAGACCTCAGAAGTAGTTTCATCTAACGTCCCACTCAGTGGAAAAATCTCCTTTTACATCATCCTCAAGGCGGCCGATCTCTCAAGAAACATGCCTGCGAAGGGGGGATCACGGCTTCAGTAGAAAATTCAACCCCTGCTTGTTGCTACCCTTGAATGTACATACTTTTAATTTTTGGTCTTCTCACTGTAACGATGAATTCTTAACTTCCCCCACGGTCCTTTCTTACATTGGTGGGAGTATCATGCAGGGAGTGGGGAGGAAGCAGGAGAGAGACTGCAGATAGAGAGGTGGCTTACCATTAATCTACACTAATAAAAGAGAAACATGCAAATTGACCATCACTCCGCTACGCCCACCAGCCAATCAGGAGTGAATATGCAAATTAGAAGGACAAAGATGGCGGCCGCCCAGCTGCTCCAGGTGTGAAGTGGCCGGCCGTGGGCAGGACACCTGCTATGAGAGGGAGGGAGGGCGGGGGAGGGGGGTGTGAAGGGATCTATAGGAGCGATACTCTGGCCGCGGCGAAGATGAAGACTGCAGACTCCAGAGTCTGCAGCGAAGACGAAGATAGGAGTCTGCAGTGAAGTAGCAAAGATGAAGATGGCAGACTCAGGCCAGAGTCCGCAGGGAAGACAGCAGACTCTGGCCAGAGTCTGCAGCGAAGATGAAGATGGCAGACTCTGGCCAGAGTCTGCAGCAAAGACGAAGAAGGCAGACTATGGCCGGAGTCTGTGCAGCAAAGGCAGCAGACTCTGGCCGGAACAAAGGCCTGGATCCCGGGTGCCGGAGGAAAACCAGTGCTGGAAGCCAAGGGAAGAAAGGCCTATTGCACGAATCTCTTCGTGCAATGGGCCTCTAGTTTATACATAAACACAAAACATTTGGGTTCCTCCATCCTCCCAGCTGCCCCTCTGGGTCACTGTTCATCTAGCCGATGAGCAGAGGGTGCCCCTTGCCACTCACTATCCCTGAAAATGGCTTTGATTTCATTCCAGTCTTGCATTCTTTCCCCCAAAGGAACGCACTCTCATTCCCTCAAGGTCAAATGTGTGTGTGCCAGGCATTGAACACAGTCAAATGCAATTCATTTTTCTGTTGATTTATTTCGACGTAAATTTTTTGAAACTTCCTGAATAGGAGGTTCAAACGGATGCAGAAGGACCCAGACTAGCAGGGAAGGGGATGCTCTCTGCAAGGGGACTGGGACTGGTGCTGGCTGACACGCTGGACTTCCAGGAGCAACATCCAGATGATGGCCTGTGGTGTGGCTTCGGGCCCGGGCCTTGCACGACTCAACGCAATTCCTTGGAGTCCCATTTGTTGACCCAACCTTTGGACCTTGCTATTTGCTAAAGCGAGAGATGGTGTAAGTTGTTTCTCATGAGGTCAGTGCCCTGGGTGCCTAATATCACAAGCAGATGTGTTTCCTAGGAAAGTTCCAGCCCGTTCACCTTCTCCAGAGGGTTCCCAGACATCTCAGTGGGCTGATACCCAGAACTGTCCGTTCATTCTTGGTTGAGTTTGTCTACGAGGCTTTGAACTCTCCTCCAGAAACAGTAAAAGCAGTGTCGCCGTTCCACAGCCAGAGAAGGCCCTGCAGCTTCAGACGCTTTCATAGAAATAGAGCATATGGGCTGATTAAAGTAACAGTCCCCTCACACTCTGCGAGTCTTCGTTCTGCAAACCTTTCCTGTGCATTATGCATTGGATACTGGGCCCAGTGTGGAGGTTCGGGGCTGAAAAGAGGCCCCACACTTAAGGAACTCAGAAGAAGGGAGACCGATGTTGCAACAAACAGTTGTCTTACAATGACATAATTATTTTAATGGGAATGTGTTCCAAGGGCAGGAGGTGTGTAAGGAAATAGAACACCTGCGGCAAATAACCAGTGAGCTCTTGGAGGAAAAATGGATGTGTGCCCAGCAGGTGAGTGGGGAGGGAATTCCAGTCAAGGGAACAGCGTGTGTAAAGTCAAGAAACTAGAGTAGTTCAGGAGTGTTGGGTAAAATATCAAGTATTCTAGTTTTACAGTTAAAATATGGAGGAGTAAATGGATAGAAAATGAGGTTAGAAGAGTGGGCAGGGGCAGGTGATATGTAACATGTGGGAGAGACGGTTAATTGTTCTTTAATATTTGTTTTCCCCCTCCTTCAATTAGCAGTAGACATGTTAGCGGGGCACGTAGCTGCTCAGATTAAGGACTACATTTCCCAAGCTCCCTTGAAGCTAGGTGTGGCCAGGTGACTTAAGTTTTGTAAACAAAGTGTCACGTGGCAGCTCAGTTAGGCCCTGGAGACTGAGCATCCTTTTTGTTGGTTTGTTTTGTCTTTGTCCCTTTCTCCATCTCAATTCTGAAAAGCAAAACGCTGTCATCTTCGAGGAGCAAGAGAGGAAGCTGGGTCCCAAGGCTACCCACCCAGATTTCCATCTGAGAAATACACTTATAATTGGGTTAAGCAACGATTATTTTGAGTTTTCGGTCTCTTGCACACATACCTGATCTTAACTAGTATTTTGTGCAAAGGAGTGTAGCTTGGATGCTGTTGCTGATGGAGAGGCAGAGGGGAATTTGAGTGGGGATGGTGGCAGTTGGAGCACAACAAGGTTGGAATTGCATGTGAGAACCCTCTTCTGATGACACTGTCCAGGGTTGATTTGAATGGACAGGTGAGAGGTGGGTAGAGCCACACGGTTATGAGGTCGTGGCTGTGTGCCAGGTCAGCTTAGCTAAACTGGAATTTGACTTCCCAGAATCCCCTTCCCTGTGAGGTTGTGCACAGTCAGGAATCTGCTGGCTCACCTTCTTGACACAAGGCATCAGCTGGTCTGGAACTACTCCAACTACTGACGAGCAAGGAGCCCTTGGGCATAAAGAGGGTTCAGTGCTACCCTGGCTGGTGTGGCTCAGTTGGTTGGGTGTCATACTGTGCACCGAAAGGTCCCAAGTTCAGTTCCTGGTCAGGGTACATACCCAGGTTTCAGGCTTGATGCCCAGTAGGGGGAGTACAGGAGGCAGCCGATCGATGTTTCTCTCTCTCTCCCTCTTCTTTCCCTGTCTAGAAATCAATAATACACACACACACACACACACACACACACACACACACACACATCTCCCAAAAAAATGTATATATTCAATGTTAAAGCAGATGCAGCCTCCCAGAGTGGCGGGGGAGGAGGTAGGTCTGAGTGGCAGCTGCATTTATGTTTATTCCAAGTTTTTTGTCTGTGTCTATCCTTTTTGCCCCCCTTTCTAAGGTTTACTTTTAAGTCAGAGCGAATCAGAGAGCTTTTATGGAATCTTACTGATTTCTTTAAATATACCTCCACTTTTCTCCCACAAAGGACAGGATATTCAGGACTGTATATCTAGAATTTCATACTTTAAAAATATCTGAGCCCTCTTGTTCCAATTTGGATCTTTGGTCCTATCTCTCTTTACTCTAAAATAATCCTGTGTCCCAACTTCTCAATTCAATGGTACATTGTGCACAGTTTGAAGCTTTCCTTTCCTTTATAAAAGACTCCACGATGACATGTCACTTCCTGTCATCTCCAATCACCAACTGCATTTCCCTCCTTTCTCAGAATTAGGTCTGGGACACCAGTTCCCCCTGTGGCTTCCTGTGGCCTCCAAGAGATGAAGTTACCAGCAAGGCAGGTCAGGACTGAGTCTGATACTTGATTTTCAGCAGAAGGGGACTTTTATTTTTTACTTAAAACATTTTTATTTATTTCAGAGAGGAGGGGAGAGGGAGAGAGAGAAACATCAGTGATGAGAGAATCATTGACCAGCTTCCTTCTGCACACCCCCTACTGGGGATTGGGAATCCAACGGAGACCTCCTGGTTCATAGGTCGATGCTCAACCATTGAGCCACATCAGCCAGGCAGAAGGGGACTTTTAGAAGCTCTCAACATCATTAGTACCATTGAACTTGACCCTGAATGTTTCCTCTCTGTTAGGAAAGTAGTGACTTTCATCCAGCGTGGTCTCCCTGGAGCATGCCCACAGCCATTTAATTTGTGTTCTTTCTCTTTTCAACCTCAGCTAAATGCGTTCTAATTTGCATGTATTATCAGAAACCTGGATTCCCAGCCAGGGCTTTCCTGATTTACTCTGGAGTGTTGCCACGTCTCTGCCTCATTTGCTTTTTATTAGTAAGATAAGCCCTTCCAATATTGTGTTATGAGTTCCATCTTTGCACGTCTGAGATTGTGTTTACTGCACTGTATTCAAACTCCCTGTTTACTTGGCCTGTCTCCACTCCCTCGTGCTTTGAAATGTAACATCCCACCACTTTTCTTTGCTTAGGATATTACCAATCATTAGGCTTGAAGTGGCACAGTTGTATTCTGTAGGGTAAGAAGTGCTAGCTGTCAAGCAAACCGCCCAACCTCAGTGGCTTCATATAATAAAGATTCAGTTCTCGCTTCCACCAAGTTCTTAGCAGGTGGTTCTACTTAGTGGGTAGCTTTCCCCTGGCCGTTTGGAGATCTAGTCTCCTTCACTTTGTGGCTCTGGCCTCCCCTCTGTCCTGGGAATCCTGTCCATTCAGCTGGTAGATAAGGAAAGACAGAAGGAGGACAGAGAATCCCGCAGGAAGTTTTTAAGGGCCAGATCTGGAAGTGGAGTTGCGTTGCTTTTGCCCTTGTTACACTGGCCAGAACTCAGTCACATAGCTCCACCGAACTGCAAGGGAGTCTGGGAAATGTGGACTAGCTGTGGGTCCAGGACGAAAGTGCAACAGAATGGGTAAACAACCACCGGTCTCTGCTATGATTAGTTACATTTATAGCATCATATAAACTATAAGATTGGTTAAGAGTTTTGCCTTTTGCTTTAATTTTCTAGTGGCCTTTTATGTTTCCCCTTCATGCCTGAATTGTAGCAAAAATGTCACAATGATCTCCCTGTTTTCAGTTTATATTTCTGTTACTACATCCCCCAGTAGATTTATCTTCTTAAAATACTGTTTCTTCATGCCCTTTCCTGTCTTTCCTCAGTGCTCGTCTCTTTTTTCACCATAATTTGGTGAAAGTCAAATTTCACTGTATTTTGGCTCCATTTTACTTATCTAGTATTTTCTCTTATTAACTCATAATTATAAGTTTATTTGGCCTGAGAGCCAGACACCTAAGTACTGGGATGTTGAATCCAAGGAAAGTAGTGTATCAGTTTTTGCTGCATAACAAGCAATTCCAAAACTTAGTTAAAGCAATTAGCATTTATTATTCCTCAGGATTCTGTGGGTTGGCTGGTCAGTTCTTTTGGTCTCAGCTGGCTAAGCTGGAGTGAATGGTCTAGAATAGCCTTGCTCACATATCAGGGGATTCAGCCAGGATGGCTGGGAATAGATCAGGCTCCTCTCTACATTGATTTTAGAGAGAGGAAGGGAGAGGACAGAGAGAAACACCGATGAGAGAAACATTGATTGGCTGCTTGCTGCACACCCTGTACGGGGATTGAATCTGCAACTCAGACATGTGTCCTGACCGGGAATCGAACTGTGACCTCCTGGTTTATAGGTTGACACTCAACCACCAAGTCACACTGGCTGGGCTAGCACAGCCTTTAGAGCCTCTCATGTATCTCATCTCCCTCATGAGGCCTTCTCTACTTAATAAGTATTGATCTTTCTCCTTCCTCACTGCTACAGCACCCCCATTTACAATATGGTGTATTAGTTTCCTCTTGCTGTTGCCACAAATTACCGCAACTGTAGTGGCTTAAAACAACACAAATCTATTATTTTACAATTCTGGAAGTGAAAAATCTAAAATGAGACGGCCCTGGCCAGATGGCTGAGTTAGTTGGAACATTGTCTCGTACACAAAGGATGGCAGGTTTGATTTAATCTCTGATTGGGGTACGTACAGGAGGCAGCTGATCGATATTTCTCTCTCACGTCGATGTTTCTCTCTCTCTCTCTCTCCCTTCCTCTCTATCTAAAAATCAGTAAAAACATATCCTTGGGTGAGGATGGAAAATAATAATAAAGAAATACAATGAGTCGGCAAGGTTGTGTTCCTTATAGAGATTCTAGGGGAGAGTTCATTTTTTGGCCTTTTCTAGTTTCCAGAGACAGCCTACATTTTGTGGCTTGTCACCCACATCATTCCAACCTCTGCTTCTTTGGGCACCTCTGACTCTCCTGCCACCCTCTTGTACGGACCCCTGTGATTAGAGCTAGCCCACCAGAACAATCCAGGCCACCCTTTAAGACTCTTCCCTTAATCACACCTACAAAGTCTCTTTGGTCATGGGAGGTAAAGTATCTTCAGGTTCTGGGATTAGGACATGGGCCTCTTTGGGGGACCATGATTCTGCCTACCAGATATGCCCTATGTTTGTATATTTGTAATGTATTTTAATCTATAATTGCACTTAATTTCACTCTGGATTTTTAAAAAATTTATCTTTATTGTTGAAAGTATTATAGATGCCCTGCTTAGTTTCCCCCATTGATCCCCGCCCCCTGGCTCCCGCCTCCCCCCTCCCCCCAGGCCTTCACCACACATTGTCTGTGTCCATGGTGCTCGTGTTTTTATCATGCCTAATTATTTTGTGTGTAATTGTCTTTTTCTTGCCCAAGTATTACTCCCTTGGGGGGGGTAGATATCGTCCACAGAGCTGGGCACATGCCTATTGGTTTTAGACTTTCATCCTCTTCATTTGGTGTAAACACAAACACCAAATCATTTTTATATTTAATTGACCACAATATATACTTATTCCCTCTCCTTATTTCCTAGGTGTCTGAGTTCTTACCATGTAATAAAAAATATCAACTCTTCTAATAAGTCTAAGCTAGAAAGCTATCTATATTAGTGCCTTTTAACAAAGTTTTCGAAGAGCCTTAATGATATTTGGTTCTATTGGGTACCAGCTAATGAGATATTTACATTATATAGTCTTTGTACAGTTTGTTTTAAATAGTTCTTGTTTGATTAACATAAAAAAATCGCAACACACAGAAAAGTAGAAAGAATTGTCCAATGAATACCCATCCATATACCCACAACCTAGACTGTGCAACCTATACATATATACATGATATTTTGGCCAACCCACTTTAAGGTAAATTACAAATAAGTATTTTTATTCAATGTCATAAAAAAGCAATCATTCCTGTACATTTCCTCTGTTTCTTGAGACTCATCAAAATATAGTTGGAGTTGGAGAACAGCTTGTGCTATTATAGGTTTTCTCTTTTTAAAAAATATATATGATGTGCTTCAGGTCACTGTGAACTGTGGCCCTTTTCTCACCCATGAGAACGTCTGTAAACAATTGCTTTTCTCTTTTAAAGTCATGATTGATTTGAGCTAAATTTTGTTTTAATAACCATAGCCTCCACATTCTTCTTAATTTCTTAACTAGTTTTCTGGAAAAAAAATTGCTTAATTCCCATTTTTGGGGGGGGGGGTCAAATCTCATTCCAAATTGTACAGCAATGACTGCATGCTGGGAGACTGAAGGATAATTGCTTTGGTCTTGATGTTTTCTGTGCTGTCGCATTTGTTCCACATTTGTACCAGTTTTTAGCAGCTTTGTTTCTTTCCCAGAAAAAAGGATTTGGACATAATTCAAGTTCATATCCACTTAGGCAGTGCCTTTACTCTTGCCTTTTCTAAGGGAATCGTGGATGCTCTTCTCTGTGTCCAAGAATTGTTGGCATCAGAACTGCCCAATCTCAACTTTAAAAGTGATGCAAGTTTAGTTTCCAAGGAAGGAAAACATTGGTGTTTTTACTCTAACTCTCCCATTTCGAGTCATCTCTAAAACACACATCTTTCACTTGAAAGTTTAAATTCAGTCAAAGTTTCAAAGTTAGAGACTTGATTAGTAAGTCATATATTGCTGGGTTGTCTGGATGAGCCAAGCATACTGCTCATGACAATACTTGGGAGATGGAACTGGTTGGTATTCTCCTCTCTCTTCCTGTTTTTTTCCATGTCTAGGCGAAGACCCAGAGTGGTTTCACCCCATGCCTAGGGGAGAACTCTCGTGATCATTATTCTGAAATAATGATTATTTGTCTTTCTACATGTAAATCTGTTTCTATGCTTCATCCAAGACATTCTCAAACTCAGTTCCCTCTTTCTGTCTCAAGACTTGAGCTCGGCCTGGCGTGGCTCAGTGGTTGAGCGTTGACCTATGAACTAGGAAGTCAAGGATTTGATTCCCGGTGAGAGCACATGCCCCAATGTGGGCTCAATCCCTAGTGTGGGGTGTGCAGGAGGCAGCCGATCAATGCTTCTCTCTCATCATTGATGTTTCTATCTCTCTCTCCCTCTCCCTTCTTCTCTGAAATCAATAAGAATATATTAAAAAAAGAAAAGACTTGAAACTATTTAACCAATGATTATAGGAAAATTCTACCAACATGGTCACTTAACATATTTTACAAAGTAATCTGAATCTTTTATTATGTCTGGTAACCCTTCTTCTTTTTAGCATATCTGTCTTTAATTAGTCTAGAAACCCTGAGTCTTTTTTGTTTCTAAGTGTCCTTGTGTTATCTTTAAAAAACCCAACCATATACATTAGAGTTGGAATCTATATCACCGTATATTGTAATCCCTTCCTTATTTTTCTTATTATTGTCGCTCTGTCTCTAATACATCTTCCACATGGCAGCCAGAAAGTTAAAAACTCAAGCCGGGTCCTGGATTTGGCTGTTGGAGGTCCTTCCCCGCCCCCGCGCTCCCGTTGCACTCAGGATGGAGTCCAACCGGCATCCCTTGCCCTGGGCCGCCAGGAAGGAAGGCCCTGCATTGCCCCTCCCCAGAGCCCTCCCTCCATCTACACCCCCTGGGCTCCGGCCCCCTGGCCTGCTGGCTGCTCCTTGAACTTCCTGTGCTTGTTCTGGCCTTTGTCCTGCTGTGTCCCCATCTCCCCATGGCCAACTCCCTCCCGTCAGCCACATCTCAACTCAAACGACACCTCCTCAGCGGGTCTTCCCGAACACCCAATCTGAGGGACTCACCCAGCAGCTAGGATTGCATTGTCCTGTGTTACTTCTTCATGGCACCAGATTTTCTGTTCATGTTTGAAATGCCATGTTTACTGTCTGTATCCCTGGACTGGGTATGGCATCCCCAAGAGCAGGTGCTGTCTGGGTCTTGTTCAACAGTGGCCCCCAGTGTCCGGAGCTGAGCCAACAGCTACGAGGAACTCAAGAAGTATTTGTAGAGTAAGCGAAGCGATGATTGAATGATGGTCTTGATAATGACACCTGATTCAGACAGAGGTCAGGTTCCATCCCGAGTTAAAAGCGCTTTGGTTGAAAAAGCACTCTAGTTTGATGGAGCACTGACGATGGAGTTGGGAATCGATAGAATCGTATGGCCTGCCCATTTCTGGGCTGATTTTCTTTGTACTGAAAGGATTGTAGAGTGACGGGTGTTTCTCTCGGCTATATAGGGTCTGGAACAACTCAAAGGCTGCCAAAGCGCAGAGGGATGTCACAAATGGCACCTCTGTGGAGCAAGACAAAGGCAGACTGTGGTGAGACCAGTTAGCCATGCGCCATAGGCAAACCACCCTGGAGAAAAGGGACCCGCCCTCCTCCTTCCTCTTCCCGTGTCTGACACACCTCGAATGTCACTTGTGAAACACGACTTTTCAGAAGCTCCAGTCCTTTCTTCCCCAGACAGGCAGGCAGTCAGTTACCCCTTTCCTTCTGAAATTCCCTTACCTCGGCCCTAATGAGTGGCTGAGCGGAGGAGAGCTCTTGTTTACAGAACACGGGATGATAATGAGCCAGTGTTAATTAGGATTGCTCCTGTGGATCAGAAACCTGAATCTCCACCTTGAGAGCGGGCACATTTTGGCGTTCAGACACCACTGGAGCATCAACTTGGAGAGAGCCTGCTGTCTTTATTGCTAGGGAACAATACCACCATCTTTCCTTTCAGAGAGGAAAGGAGAGGAAGAGAGAGAGAAACATCGATGATAAGAGAATCATTGATTGGCTGACTCCTGCACGCCCCCTACTGGGGATTGAGCCTGCAATCCCAGGCATGTGCCCTTGATTAGAATCGAACCTAGGACCTTTCAGTCCGCAGGCGGATGCTCTATCCACTGAGTAAACCAGCTAGGGCTATCTCTTTCCTTTCTTCTGCATGGCCATGTCAGTGCAGCCAATCACGAGGCACTACTCTTCTGGCTGTTGCCACAGCTGAATTTTCTGAATAGACATAGGCAACCAAGTTTTAACCACAATGATAAAATACATGTACTTTCAAATTCTGCAGGCAAAGGGCACGGCAGTGGGAGGGCTTGACACACAGATCATGCTTACCCTTTGATCATCCGTCATTCCGCTAGAAGAAAGCATATGCCCTCCTTTGCTCTGTTTTTAAAATAGGTTCAGAGGAAGTGAGGAATTAATCTTAACCTTGAACACATTGAGCCTGTATTTCCTATCCAACTGGAGAATGCGCTATCTAGTTTCCTACACCTCGCCCTGGCTAAGTTTAGGTTCTTGGGGGCCAGCTGTTAAGAAGAAAAAGGAGGGGTGAGGGAGCCTGGCTGTCCATGGATAAAGCATTGCGCTGGCGGCCCTCACCAACCCTGGTGTTTCCTCCCTAGGCCACGCCCCCCTCCCCACAGGGACAGAACCAAGCCAGGCTGGCGCTGGGGACCTGGTGATTGGCCAGGCGTCTGCAGCAAACAGGACTGGCATAACTTGCTTTCTCGCTGTGCTCCACTTGGCTGTCATGTAGTATGAACACCGGAAGTCGGCCATCGGCAGTGCATATCTTGCCCATCTTGGTTTTCTCCCGCAGAGCAACGTTTGCCTGGCTCTTTAGAAATTGTTGCTAAGGAAGGAGGCTAGCGTCCCGTCGACTCCCCTGCTTGGCTGCAGCAACATTTGGAGAATTTGTCTTTGAAGATTTCTCTTCCTTAGATTAACACTTCTACAATGACTGACTTTGCAGACAATTCAAATAGTCAATGTTCTTCACCTTTTACTTTTATTTATTTTTAAAGTAAAATTTTTTTGATTTCAGAGAGGAAGGGAGAGGGAGAGAGAGCTAGAAACATCAACGATGAGAGAGAATTGTTGATCAGCTGCCTCCTGCACGCCCCACACTGGGGATCGAGCCCACAACCTGGGCATGTGCCCTGACTGGGAATCGAACTGTGACCTCCTGGTTCAGAGGTCAATGCTCAACCACTGAGCCACGCCGGGCGGGCAGCGTTCTTCAGCTTTCAAAGAGGACCAAGCTTCAGCTACCGCGGAGCGGGGCCGTATTTATAGTGATGTCTGTGCTTAGCACTCAGATGCGGCTCACGGTGGGTGCACAATGGAAGCGTTGTGAACTGAACTTGAATTAGAGTCTGCGTGTCCCTGCGGTGCTGGTGGCCCCTAGTAGGTGGGCTGAGCCCAGAGTGTGGACTTTCCCGTGCCCATCGTGGAGGGGCTGCTCTGCGCTGTTTTTTCACCCGCTCCCGCCTGCTGCCGGGTCACTCCCTCTCCCCCTGGGGCCTGGGCACCGCCCTTCTTCTGCCGGGCAGGCTTCTCCGTCCACGGAAGCCCAGAGTCTGAGCAGGCTGGCAGAAGTGCCTGGCCTCTGGGCCCCATGACTTAGAGGCGTGGTGACTGAAGGGTCCCGGGTTCGATTCTGGTCAAGGGCATGTACCTCGGTTGCAGGCTCTCCCTGGCCCAGGCCCTGGTCAGGGCGTGTACAGGAGGCAACCAATCGATGTGTTTCTCTCACATCGATGTTTCTCTGTCTTTCCTTTTCTCTTCCCCTCTGTCTAAAAATCAATGGAAAAATATCCTCAGGTGAGGATTAAAAAACAAACAAAACAAAACAAAACAAACAAACAAGAGCCACTATGGACTGTTTTGTAGTGATGCCCTATTTTTAGGTCCCGGTACTGGCAGTTCCAGAATGTTTCAGTTAAATGTGAGGAACGTAGCAAACAGCCTTTCTCCCAAGGCCTCGTGTCCCCCCATCAGTGGCTTGCGGCCACTTCCTTCTGCTTGATTGAATTCTTAAGCGTGTCCCCTGCTGGTGGGCCTGTGGACTTGTGTGGCGTGGTCAGCCTGTCTGCCGGTGGCACACACACTCTGCAACTACAAATTTCCTTCGGCGTTTGGAACCAGCGAAGCGCCAACTTTTCTTAATTGCGGTGTCTGCAGTGAATGTCCTTTTGTCCCAGTGCAATGACCCATTTCCCCCGGCCACGGAGCCGATGGGGGTGGGCTGCCGGGTCACGGGGAGAAGGGCTCAGCGGGGGAAGCGGTGGGCAACAGCCCGCACACCCGATGGCCCGGCCAGAACTCGCTTTTTTTTGACTTTCATTTTACAGATTGCTTTCTGAGACTGGTGCTGCTTTTGAGAAAGATAAGCTGATGTCATCTGTTTCGATTTACATGCTAATAAAATAAGCGAAATCAAGCGGAGTCCATAAACGTACCAGACCATCTCATGAAAATGACTCCTTGGCCAAACGTCGCTCCGTGGCTCGCATGAGTAATGATGAATGGGAATGAAGCAGGAGAGGGTGCGCCCTGTTTTCATTATGTGCCTGTGCCTGTGGCTGCAGAGGCTTTCACATGCCTGTCTCTTCCCCACTTAGATGAAAACAAACTCAACAGGAAGGGTTACATACCTAGGGTTTAACCTGAAATTCATTCAGAAGAATAAGTTTCAGATGTGCATTCTAGCACGAGCTTCCCACGGGGTGGGGAAGCGATTGCACTGGCCCTTCGCATGTGTTCCCAGATCCTTGTCTTGCCGTCCCCTTGCTCTCCTGGCTTCTCTGCGGGGTTCAGCTAGTGGGGAGATGCAAGTGTGGGAAGCAGGGATAAGCCGAGTGTATTAGTTTCCTATTGCCGCTCTAAGAAATGACCACAAACTTGGTGACTTAAACAACACCAGTTCATTCTCTTACAATTCTGGAGGTCAGAAGTCTGAAATCAATCTTACGGGACTAGAACCAAGGTGTGGGCAGGGTGGCATTCCTCCCGGAGGCTCTAGGGGGAACCTGCTTTCTTCTTAGTAGCCGCCTGCATTCCTTGGCTGGTGGTCCCATCACCCTGACCTCTGCTCTGTCGTCACATTGCTCTCTCTGACTCAGACTCTCCTGCCTCCCTCTTCTAAGGACCCTTGAGATGACACTGGTTCCATCTGAATAATCTAGGCCAGTGGTCGGCAAACTCATTAGTCAACAGAGCCAAATATCAACAGTACAACGACTGAAATTTTTTTTGAGAGCCAAATTTTTTAAACTTAAACTACATAGGTAGGTACATTGTTATTAACTTAATTAGGGTCCTCCTAAGCTGGCCTTTGCTAAAAACTCAAGGGGCCAAAGAGCCGCATGTGGCTCTCGAGCCGCAGTTTGCTGACCACTGATCTAGGGTAATCTCTCCATCCTGAACCTAATCACTCCGGCAAAGTCCCCTTTGCCCTGGAAGGTAGCATATTCACAGGTTCTGGGGATTAGCACGTGGGCCTCTCTGGGCCCATTCTCTGCCTTCTAGGGCCCTGGTATGGCTCCTGCTCCCTTAGTCCTTGTGGTCAGGGGTGGCAGTGGCTTACTGTTGTTGCTAACTTCTGGGTGCTGTCATGCCCGCAGGTTGGCTAATCAGCCTCTTTTGTCAGCTGTGTAAGAAATGTCCTGCATCAGATTCCCTTTGTGTGAAATACCAGAGTTTGTGTTTTGTTTGCCTGGTTTGAGCCTGACTGATGAGGGGAAGTGATATCTTGGGGATGATGGTTTCCTTGGGAGATTGGGGGGGGACACGTGGGATTCCCCAGAGCTTTGGGAGGGTATGTCAGGATCAGCCGAGGCCCCATTATCCATTCCGCGAAGCTCTCTCCCTTCTGGGCCGGGATGTGCAAGCGTGGCGAAGCTGTCAGAAGGACCGCGGTGATTTGAGGTCCATGGGGCCTTGGTTAGAGCAGTTTAGCTCCTCGGGGCAGGTGTGGGTAGCTCCCCACCTGAAGATTCTGGACTAGGAAAAAGGACTCTTTAAGAGAAGCTGTCGCCCTAACTGGTTTGGCTCAGTGGATAGAGCGTCGGCCTGCGGACTGAAGGGTCCCAGGTTCGATTCTGGTCAAGGGCATGTACCTTGGTTGCGGGCACATCCCCAGTGGGGGGCGTGCAGGAGGCAGCTGATCGGTGTTTCTAACTCTCTATCCCTCGCCCTTCCTCTCTGTAAAAAAAAAAACACAATAAAATTAAAAAAGAGCGAGAAGCTGTCAAAAGCATATGTGGGCATTTCCTCTAGTCTGAATGCTTAGCTTTACATTCTTCTACTTATTTTTTGTATGGTCTCGAACAAATCACCTTGTTTCTCAGCCTCAGTTGAATTTACTTTTACAAAAATGATTATTTACCAGTTTTATTAGATTTGTTCCCATTATTGCAGCAGTATACCCTCAGTTATGAAAATGTGGACACTCATAGGGAAGAGAAGCCTCAGAGCCCGCTTGCTCAGAGACCGCTGTTAATATGGGGGATCTTGCCTTTCAGCCTGTCCTCTCTAAACACTTCAATGTCGTTGTGATTTTATCTTTCCCATAACTTCTTACCCAGCGTTCTGTCCAATAACATTCCAACCTGCGCGCTTTTCTGTTATTAAAAACTCCATCAGCATATTTTTGTAAATGGTTACTCTCTAATGGAGATAAACTTGACATTGTTAGCATACTTTTCTCTTTAGTCTTCCTGAGCCCTTGGCCTGCATCTCTTTGCCTGAGGGTTGAAGGGGGTTGTTTAGTGTCAAGAGTAAGACTGAAGTCTTCTGAGTTTCTGACGTGCGAGTAGAATGATGCTGCAGGAGATAGGTTTGCTGGTCCTTTGGCCGATGATGCTGGAGGATCCGGACCGGAGAGTTGTCCATGGTGTGGAGAAGAGGCTCTTAAGGGCAACGATGAGGCTTGCTCATCTCTGGGGCACCCTCCCAGTTTTATAACTAGAGGGAGTGAGAAGGCTCCGGGAAGCTCCCTCCCTGCCGGGCCTTGGGCTGTGCTCACTGGCAGCGCAGAGAAGCCCACATTTGATCTCTTCAGAGCAAAAACGGCCCCAGTGCTTAGCACTCAAGTGTTTGGGGAGACGGGCTTTCCTTGAAGCGTCTTGAACACTGAGAAGTCATCACATCACATGATTCATCCACCTCCGAAGAGGGCTGTCGACATAGGCTGAAAGTATTGCCAAGAAGAGGAGAGTACAGATGAGCCCCCAAAGAGTAAGCTTAATTTAAAAAAGGGCCAAGCTTTGTAAACTGCTGACCTCCCTTCCACAGACTTTCCCGAGCCAGAGTCAATGTCAGATTCCTTGACTCTTGCCTTGAGCATCAGTGTACTGGGCAGAGCAGCCTGGGAATGACAGGCCCTGCCCAGGCCCGCCAGCGGCCTTTTATCTGTCAGAAAGCCTGGAGCTGGAAGTAGCCGGTAAGCTGACTGTGGGCACCCGGAGGCCGGGCTCATTGCCTCCCCTGAGGCTCTTGGGAGGCTGCTGACACACCTGATCGGCAGACCGCCCTTGCCTTCCTCGGGGTGCGGAGTGGAGAGTGTGTGAAGAACGGGAAAGCATAAGCCCTGGGTGATTTCACTTTCAGAAATCGGAAGTTGGAGGAGGTTGGAAGGGTGGGAGCATGAAGACAGACAGAAAAACCACGATGACGCTGTAGAGCAAATAGCCACAGGAAGTTTCCTTGGGCTGAGGCACCTCCGGTAGGTCAAGTTCATAGGCGTGTTTTTCAGCTCGTGAACTTCATTTTTCCTTCCCTCCTTCCTCTTACAACAACGCCTCATGTTTAGTGGATGGATGAAATACTTTGTGCTTTAATGTTTGTTAATGTCAGAACATTGAATCATAAGATCAAATTTTAGTATCCACCAGAATTATCCAGAAGGCTTGTGTAGACACAGATAGCTGGACCCCATCCCCAAATTTGGGGCTCAGTAGGGCTGAGGTGGGTTGGAGAATGTTCAGGTCTAGCAAGTTCCCTGGTGACCTGGAGGCTGCTGGTCCAGGATCCCATTATGAATGCTACTCTTTGGGGAAGGAAGGCTCCTTTGCCGGGAGAAAGCCTAGAAGAACGCTCTAATTTATTAATAAACAAAAGTGAGACAAGATTTTGAAATGTATCCAGGTGTTTAAGATACAATAAAGATAAAATCTAAACCAGGGGTTGCCGTCATCACCAAATACTATGAAGAGTGGAGGAAGCCCTGCGCTAAGTGCCATCTATACGAAGGACGCCCACCAGGCAGCTCCTGGCGCCCTCGGGGAAGGCTGGGAAGGCGGCTGACCGTCCTTCAGCTTCCTTCTCGTGGGCCTTCTGCTTTTACTCCAGAAAACTCTTAGAAAGCATATCTGAAGCCGAGCTAGAAGTGGTCAGACATTCTGAGGTTTTCACCCAACTGTTCTGTCACATTGGTGACATTTTAGGGCAGACGGAGGAAGTAGGCAGAATCTTACCATGCGCAACACTGTCTTATGACTGAGCATCATCTGCCGATGAATCGGTGCAAGTGGAGAGGAAGCCCCAGGAGCTGAGTAATAGCAGCAGCGCCGTCAGGGTGGGGAACTGGCTCATGTGAGGAACGGCAGGGCTTTCTGTTGGTTCGGAAAGCAGATGTCTCTCTAGAATTCTTTCCTCAGACCTCTGCAGTGGGCCGCGGCATCCTCGTCTCGATGATGGACAGCTGCCTCTGACCATGACGTCAGTGGATTTTAGACGAGCCTTCCAGCTTCGGAGCGACTAACCCTCTCTGACCTTCAGATTGCACCGTTCCTGCGGAGGCTGTTTCATGAAATATTGATAAAGACGATTACCCCAGAGCCACGTGCACAGAATGAATGGTGCTTTTTCAATGTGTTAAGCCATCTTCCTGCCTTAAAGACGGGAGGCAGAAAATAGCCATTACAATAAACCATTCTTAGAAGGACCGCTCACTTGATCGGCACTCCCACTTCAATGTGCAGGACGGACTGCAGACCTCTGTTCTCCCAAGTAGCACTAACCCAGCTCTCCCCCCGTGTAACACCCCACAGCCCTGGCGCTGCTGGTTGCTCTGTCGGCTGTGAGCAAGGAGAACACACCTGGGTGACTGCAGTCACTGGTACCTAATGTGTCTGCCTCTGGTCGTCCTTGTCTCTCCTCTACTCTCTTCAGATCAGTTCTTTTCACCTGCTGTCCCCAGACACAGAGGTGGACTTGAACTCATTACAGATAGCAAGCCAGATTTTTTCATAAATTGGGGGGGGGGGGGGCAGAAGTAGGTTCACCATTGGATGGAAAATAATTCAATCATTAATAAATACTAATACAGGAATAAACTCTGTTCCACACACTCAACTGTATACCTACTTTTATCCCACCTGGTATACTTTTTGAAGCCATTGTAAATTTTATTTTAAATTGATTTCAGAGAGGAAGGGGGAGAGGGAGAGAGAGAGAGAAACATCAATGGTGAGAGAGAATCCTTGTTCGACTGCCTCCTGCACGCCTCCTACTGGGGATCAAGCCCACACCCAGGCATGTGCCCTGACCGTGAGTGGAACCTTGCTTGACCTGCTGGTTCATAGGTTGATGTTCAATCCCCGAGCCGTGTTGGTTGGGCTGTATATTTTATTTTTTAAAGAGTTTATAATTTTTGAACATTAAAATTTTTTTTAACTGGCATCGTGCATCTTAATCCCTTCCGTCCTTTCACCTACCTTCCCAACACCCCCTCCCATCTGGCAACCATCAGTTTTTTCTCTGTATTTATGAATTTATTTCTATTTTGTTTGTTCATTTATTTTGTTCTTTAGATTCCACAGTAAGTGAAATCATATGGCATTTGTCTTTCTCTGTCTGACTTATTTCATTTAGCACAGTACCCTTAAGTCCATCCACATTGTCACATATGGCGACTTCATTATTTTTTATTACTATATAATATTCCATTATATATATAATATCATATATATTGTAATATATATATATATATATATATATATATATATATATATATATATATATCTGTGATGCCTTTTGTATCCAATTTTCTATTGATGGGCACTGAAGTTGGTATAAAGCCAAATTTTGATTAGCAGGTGAAAAAAATTGGCTACCACTAAGTGTAACCATGGCAATAGCCTCACCAACTAACATTATATAACCCTTACTAGGTGCCAGGACTCCCAGGAGGTCCTGGCAACCTGTCGAGGCTGAGTCCACAGTGGGATCTTTTATGCTGTTGTTGTTAATCCTCACTCAAGGATGTTTTTTCCATTGATTTTTTTTTTAGAGAGAGTGGAAGGGAGGGGGAGAGATAGAGAGAGAGAAACATTGATGTGAGAGAGACACATTGACTGGCTGCCTCCCGCATGTACCCCAACCAGGGTTGGAGATCGAGCCTGCAATGGAGCTATGTGCCCTTGACCAGCATCAAACATGGGACCCTTCAGTCACAGGCCGACAATCTATCCACTGAGCCACACCAGCTAGGGCCACAGTGGCGTCTTTGAGCTGATGTCCAATAGATAATGGGCCCGTCTAGGGTTGCTGTTATTTGGGAGCTGGGGTTTTAGCTTGTGATGGTTTTAAGCTAGAGATTGAAATAAAAACCACACCAAATGACATAATGAATTATAATATCCATGTGAGGAAAAAAGAAATAAATGCCTTGTTCACATTATGGTAGAAAGACTTGGGAGAACCCATTACACATTCCATAAAACCTTGCAAATTTGTGGCAGGTTTATAATTAGGATCCTGTTCAGATGGCTCTCTGGTCTGTGTTCCAGCAAATAAAAGAGCATAACAACACGATTGTATTTTAATGAAATCTGTCACCTTTCTCTTCATAGTTGACTATTCTTTCTCATCTGATTATCCATTCATAAGTGAACATTTATTGAATGTCTGCTTTGTGCTAGGCTCTGCCTTTTACTGAGCAAATTGTATTTTTATTGACCAATACAACAAAGACCCTAAAAGACGGAACAATTGCTACATGAGGTGATAACTAGCTCATTTAACTTATTTTTTAAAAAAAATCTTGGTCCTGGTTCCTCCTTAATTGCAAGAAAAAGTCTTTAAAGATAGTGCGGTTCATGGCATTGTGTGCATTTGTGCTTCTTACTGGGTAGAAGCAAGGTCTGGGAAAAGCACAAGAAATACAAATTACATTGGGGATGGCCAAGTCCTGGAGCCGGCGATGCCCTCTTTTCAGCTCTGATTAGGTTTTCAAGACGACTTCTTAGTGCGAAACTGTTCCACTAGGGATCCTGGTGTGTGAGAGAGAGTGTGTGTGTGTGTGAGAGTGTGTGTGAGTGTGTGAGCGTGTGTGTGAGCGTGTGTGTGAGTGTGTGTGTGTGTGAGTGTGTGTGAGTGTGTGTGAGTGTGAGTGTGTGTGTGTGAGTGTGTGTGTGAGTGTGTGTGTGTGAGTGTGTGTGTGTGTGTGTGAGAGGGGTGGGGGGGCTATGTCCACAAGTCCATATCAAAGCCAAGATCTGAGCGATTTGTTTTTGTTTCTGTTTCTTGTGGGAGAGGGACGTGTTTCCTGCTGTGAACCCCAGAGCTGGCAGCAGGCACTCAGCACCACGTTTTCTCTCCTACGTTTAGTCTGTGAGCTGGAAACTAGTGGTAACATTGAGTAGGTTGAGTGTACGGCCTCTGTGCCCAGTGCGGGGACGGACGGGCTTTGTGGTCACACCAGGTGATAACTAGCTGATTTAACTTATTAGGTCATGACTCACTCCAGAGTTCCCCACGTTGGCTGACTGTGACTTTTCCACGTTGGCTGAGGTGTGGCTCTGGGAAGGCAGGCAGCCCCAAGAACATCCTGCGGGCTGTTGACAGAGAAGACAGCGAACACGGGCGGAGGACTGGCTGGCAGCCGGCTGTGCTGCGTCTGGTTGGATTTCTGTGTGTGGATTTCGTGTGTGTGGATTTCTGTGTGTGGATTTGTGCGCGTGCTGAGTTTGTGCGTGTGTGGATTTGCTTGGAGGCCTGCTTTCCGAAGCTGTGTTTTCTATCTAAGGACGAGGAGGCGGCTGCAGGCCCCGTGTGGCCCGTGTCCCCGAGGTGGAAGGCAGGAGGGTAGTCACAGCCGGAAAAGCCCAGCCATCCAGTGAGAGCCCCAAACAGGAAAACTGCTGCGTCCGTTCTTCGACAGCTCCTCCGCTTCTCCCTTTTGTTCCCGCAGCGATTCAGACTTAGAGCCTGAGCGCTGCGTTTCCAGCAGGGGAAGTCTCGGTCATATCCTGTGTGCACAAGCGGCAGATGCTCTTTCTCCTCCCCCCTAATCGCAGATCCTGCTGCGGCCTTCGTTGTTTCTGTAACTCCCTCATTTCACTGTCCTATGGACATCTGCTAGCTTTGCAGGCACCGGGCATCATGGGCGGAGCTGCGCCTGGGAGATGAACGAGCATCATCCCTGTCTTCAGGAAGCTCACCGCTCCAGTGAGGAGACAGGCAGACAGGCTGTAGCTATCTAAGGAGGAAAACGCCTCTATGGAAACATGCTAGTGGATTATGGACAGCGGAGGGAGCAATCCCTGTATGTAGGAGGGTTGAGCAAGGCCCCGCCCAGCGCGGAGGGGCCTTTGAGCTGAATGTTGGAGGAAGAGTTGAGTTTGCCAAGCCAAACAAAGCCCTTTCCTCCGCAGGGGACTCCACTTTGGTAGTCATCACGTCACCCAGTATGTGGTAGTGTCATCTTTCTTTGTCTCTTAGCCAAGCACCTCTGGTTCAGGGATAGAGACCCCTAAAGCACAGGCCTTGGAGTCACAAGACGGCACCATGGCTCTGACCCTTCTGGTTCCCTGACTCTAGGAAACGTGCTTGTGCACGGCCTCTTTCTCCCTAAATAAAATGGGAGACATCTCTTAGGAGTGGGCTGTGCTTTACTGAGATAGTGACTGAAGTGGAGGCAGCACCTAGAAAGTCCTGCGTAAACGTGACCTCCTCCCTACCTGCTTCTCTGTCCACCCGGCAGCGGGGCGGGCGCCTGTGGAACAGTCTGTGCTTGCCTTGGATGTAGCCACTAGATGGTTGGACTCGGTGGCTTCTAATTTCAGTGCCTCGTGAGAGACGTAAACTTTAGAGTTTTCACAAACTGGATTACTTCACAGTAATTGAATTTACGCAACATGGACAAAAGCATAAATAGATTCACTAAGCAATCAAAACAAACATCTGTAGCTCATTATGGTCTTATATTACCATCAACAGGCTGCGTAACCGTAAGCCGAGCTTTCCCCAGTCCCGCCTCACTTGGGAGCTGGTAACTGATGAATGGCCAAGAGTAGGAAGTCTGTGTTTTAGTCCAATTCTTTGGCCTCTTAGCCTTTGGTCAACTTCTCCTCCTCCTCTTCCTCCTTCTCCTTCTTCTCCTTTTCATTCTTCTCCCTCGATATGCCATGTTATCCTCTGATTTCATTTACTGAATTCACCATCATCTCATAATGGTATTTGTAGTCATATTAATAGGTTACTATGACAGCAGATATTCTCTCCCATATTGCACAGTCCTCATAAGCAGCTTTATTCATTCACTCACTCATTCAACCACTCTTTAAATATTGAACATATAGAAAATACCTACTGCAGGGCTGTAAGTCTGGGCGACTCAGTTCCCAGCATTCCTTGCCAGCAGCAGTCGTCCTTAGGTCCGCCCAGGAGAGAGGCGTTTGTGTGGGATTTGGAAGGCGGAGAGAAACAGAAGTTACTTTCCCTCTGACAATGGCAGGCACAGTGTGTGTGTGTGTGTGTGTGTGTGTGTGTGTGTGTGTGTATTTATAGCCACCTCCAAACAGTCTCTTGCAAATCACTACCTCCATACAGCAGGTAGATCGGCTCAAGAATTTTTGCAATTTCTTAATTTTCTGAAAGATAGCGGTACATCTGAAAGCCACATGCCCTGTTCTCCACACTTTCTGATAGACATTGTCAGTCCCTTTGAGATCTGCCACTGCTTTGATTTCTTTGTCAATGGAAGTAGCTTTAATGAAGCTGAACATTTAGGGCTATCCCTGGGCTTCCTGGAAGAGGCTTACTTTCCTGAGTGCAAGGGAATAAGAGAGGGTCCTCAGGAGATGTGGGTGTACCTTGAGAACTGACTTCTCATATTTAACACTTTTCACAGGAAATGACCTGAATTTCCACGCCATGTGGGATCCAGGCTCCTGGGGTCCTCTGTTTGCATTATGCAGGCTCTGATGGGCTGGTATGCAATGACCGCTGGTCTTTGTGATAATTTCCCTGAAGCTCTATAAAATGTAGCCGCCTCCAAAGAGATGAAAAACTCGCAGAGGCTAGATGTGAATCACACCCCCTAAAAAGTGTGTAACTTTTCAGGTGCTCCTATGCTGGACAGAGGAAGCCACGGGCACATGGGTGGTGTGAGAAAACAGTGATAAGCTTTCCCAGGATGGCACTTGGCTTTGTCTGTAGCAGGACGCTTATCTCTCTACAGTGGTGACTCACTGGCCTTCACTGACAGCTGGGACAATAGTGGGGAGGAGAGATAGGCCTGGCCCCCCAGCCAGAGATTAAACAGCTGGCTCAGATGATCTTCAGGGGTGTGTGAGCAAAGCGGATGACTGCTGAGTTTTTATCATCGGCTCTCGTTGGCCACTCCTCTGCTGCCCCTCCGTCTGCGTCTGCGCTGGGACAGTGAAGCCAGCAGCTCTATGGGTTGTTAGTTGTGCGCCACCACCTTGGCCACAGTGAAGAGAACCATTTTCTATTGGGAACGGCCCCACCATGTTCCGCAGAGTCCAGGTGGACACTTCTGCAAGAAGGTGCTATTTATTTTGGGCGTTTATCAACTTCAAGAGCTCCGGGCCTCGAGGATGTAGTGTTTCTGCCTGAAAAAGCAGAGACAGAGGACTTGGCTGAGTTACTTTGATCCTCACATGTCACCTTCCTTTTGGATTTTCCCTTAAATCTCCTCAGCTCCCTTTCCTGGTGATGATACCTAAATCTGGCCGACCATTTTCAACATTGGATTGCAAATGTGTAAATACAAGTGCAGAATCTTTGGTATATAAACTTTAGGTCAGGTTGCATATGTATGGTTTATCTTTGTGAAGTAGTTATATGTGATTCTTTTTTTTACCCTCAGAGTGAGAACAAGGATGGAGCCTATTTGTAGGTTAATTACTTGTGTTTTTAAAAAATATATTTGTGTTGATTTCAGAGAGGAAGGGATAGAGAGAGAGAGAGATAGAAACATTAATGATGAGAGAATCATTGATTGGCTGCCTCCTGCATGCCCCTACTGGGGATCGAGCCCACAACCCGGGCATGTGCCCTGACTGGGAATCGAACCGTGACCTCCTGGTTCATGGGTCGACACTCAACCACTGAGCCACATCAGCCGGGCCAGGCTAAGTACTTGTTTTGGAGGACTGATCCAAGAGCCTCTCTACTTGCATATCTTTCTCCCCTTGTCCTGCCAGTGGCTGATATTCTTCAATTACTCTGAGTTTTAAATATCTTGTAAAAATGAAAGTAATTTTGGTATGGGTAGCATCCTAAGTAATTTTTTAACTGTAAGCATTCTAGAAAAAAGTCCAAGTTTGCTAAAGATTTGAAACTCAACCTTTTTGACATCATGAACTATAGGGAATTGAAATGCTGGAAGCTTGGATCTTCTTGGGTGGACCAGGCAGGAAAGGAAACATCTGGAAGCACATTGCTATGGGGCTCTAGTCACAGTAGAGTCATCATGGACACTTCTCATGTTCACCTGTCAGCATCTGGTCAGGTTTGAGCAGTGTTTACTCTGATTTTGCTTAGAAAGAACCACTGCCTCTCACTGATTCATGTCTGGCAACAGTCCATGCAGGTGCCGACCCTTCCCTGTCCAGGTCTGGGCCAGTCAAATATACCGTCTCTAGATTTGGATCCTGGGAGAGATGCAAAGATCCCATCATCCCAAGGGCAGCTCCCTCCAGAAACCCTTAAGTAGGTCCTACCACCAACATTCCCAGAGCTGCTCTGTTCCTGTCCACCCACATCTGCACTCTCCTTCAGCAAATTAACTCAGGCCCTTCTAGTTGGTTTAGTTTGGTCTAAGTGAGCCTGAGTTGGTTTCTGCTGGTTGCAGCCACAGAATCTCATTGACATTGGGGTGCACCTCTTAGAGGGCTTGAGTCAGCAGGAGGCAGTTGACGGGCCCTGGGAGACTAAGGGCTCAGGGTGAGACACCTTGAAAAGAGGGTACCTGAGAGAAGAAGAGGGGGGCACCAGTGGCATCCGCGACCTTTGGAATTTTGCCCAGAGGTAGCCCTGGGTGACTGTCTCTTAGGTACGAACGAGGTCACACAGCATCTGACCAAGACCTAAGGAATCAGGGTGGGCTTCTAGAAGGTGATGGAACTGAGGCCAGAGGAGCAGGTGTGCCCAGGCTGGGACAAGGGAAAGCAGCCCATATAGAGACAACCACAAGTCTAAGGGCCCCGAGTGGACCAAGGTTAAGCCAAAGGGCACTCATATACCTGGCTGGGCAGGGAAGGAAGGCCTTGGACGGCTGTGCGGCCTCACGCTGCGTTCTGCAGATCAGCCCACTCTCACTTCCACGTGCTGACGATCCTGAGGGGACTGGTCATAGGACCCTTTACTTTGACATGGTAACGTGAGGGTCCGTGTGCCCAGCTTGGGAGCACTGAGGTCACGGGAAAGGCATCTGCTGGATGAGAAGCCAGCAGGTTTGGTTGTGGGCAAAGAGAGCAGGTGGGTCCGACTGGCATGGCTCAGTTGTTGAGCATCGACTTATGAACCAGAAGGTCATGGTTCGGGCACATGCCCGGTTGCGGGCTCGATCCCCAGCAGGGGGCGTGCAGGAGGCAGCTGATCAATGATTCTCTCTCATCATTGATGTTTCTATCTCTCTCTCCCTCTCCCTTCCTCTCTGAAATCAATAAAAATATATACATTAAGAAAAGTGAGAGCAGTGGCAATAGGAGGTGTGACTCAGAGCACTGAGGCTGCCTCCTGAAACCCAAGTAAACCACCTCTCCACCTCAGCCCCTTTGCATGTCAAACCAGCTCCTCTCTCTGATCAGCACCCAAGTTAAGGAAGCTGCGAAATTTGTTTTACAAATGGTGGCTTTCTTTTTCCATTTGAGGGTTTGTTTCTTGACCCGAGTGTGCTCACATGTGGGTGCCGCTGGCTGCGTCTGGGCTCATTGAATTGCTCCGTGTTATGTTTAAAGCGTTGTGCTGGTTTCCATGGAAATAAAGATGAGGAGCTCAGAAGCTGCTAGCTTTGGATTAAATTATACTGCTATTAGGAAAGACCACCTGAGAGGAGACTCTAAGCCCCGGGAAGATCAGGGCCTGTTTGTCGGGAAAGGAAAACCTGGCACTTGTTGGGCACCCGCTCTGTCCCCATGGGTTTCATCAGCGCTCTCTCTGATCGCCCCACATCTCCCCAGGGAGAGAGGAGGGACCCCAGGCCTGTAGCTCCGCCCGGGTGTTAGGAGGCATAGAGCTACTCGGTGGGGACACCTGTGTGTGAGTGACAGTGGACGGAAAAAGACACGTTTTCCTCTTAGTCTGATGCCCTTTTCTGCCCCATCTCAAGTCTCCTGGGGACAGGCTTCTCGCTGTCCTCATTCCAGTGCTTGGCAGAACCCCCACGCAGCACTGCATGCCTGCAGGTATTTAATGTTGGTTTCGGGTCTACTTGGGCAGAGTGCCTGCATGTGGTCATTCAAGGCCCCGCCCCCTCTGCTTCTGCAGGTACAATGAGCTCTTAGTAAGTCTGAGGGGGTAATGTGTACTCTGAAGCTTTATGTTATTATAGTCTTCTCCACCGCTCAGACAGTCTTAATAGCAGGTGTAACCATATATTCTACATTTCTGAGTCAGTCATCGATAAGGTTACTTCTCAGGTTCAAGTTCTGCTTGTTACATTATTCATCCATGCACATAATCCCGAGTTAAGAAATATCCAGTACTAGTCAGTTCCTTACTTCTATAACCAAGTTTCTGGGTGGTGGGGGTGGGCATGGGGTGGATGCACCTCTGCTGGGGTAACCCAACTCCAGGGAGGCTGTTACTTGGCTCAGCTCTCTCTGTAGCTCTGGAAACCCAAGGTGAGACTTTTCCTGGCGTTTCACCAAGCATGCCTGTTACTTTCTGGGCATAAGAAATGTATAAAGTTGTCCTACAAAGGGGAGAGGGGTGCTATATGTGATCCTATAAAAGGGAAATCACTCCCTGATATGATGCTAGAAGAGCAATCATGGATGTTGCTATATATCAAATTCTTGAGCGCACAATACCACGAAGCTCCTAAGAGTGACCAACCTGCCCACCCCCCCTCCCCCTCCTGACTGTGCGGCGTGGCAGACCACTTCCGTAGCCCATGGTATAGAATGCTCTTCCGTGTGGTGGAGAGACCAGGTCAGCCTCTGTGCTGCGGGATGAAGGAAGCATTGGCAGCAGCTCTGTGCTTGCAGAACATGTCCTTCCTTCCAGAGGTTGGTCAGAACTTCGGTACACTCGTCCCTTTCTGCCTGACGCCAAAGGAAGCTGCTGGAGTCTTGTTTGGGGTGATTGGGCAGGAAAAAGAAGCTAATTTTACTATCTGTTAGCGATGGGACCTGAGGGGTCTGTAGCTGTCGTGTTCTCCAGGCATCCAAAGACGGCACTAAAGTAGAGTTAACCTTTTGCACTTGGATGTCGAGTGTGACTTGACACGGTTAGCATTAGAATAAAGGAATCGAGAAAAAAAGCAAGCGAGGGCAAAGGGTTAAAAAATTATTCCATTGATTAAAAGAGAAGCCGGTCTGTAGCCCCTCCATCCGCACACTCCAAGTACATCCCTGAGCCAGAGCCTCACGAGCCAGTGCTGAGTCTAGTTCTGACTGTTTGTGGATTTCATAGGGCACCTGGCCTGATTCATTCTGACCCTGAGCTGTGCTGGTTAACTTGGCTGCACTGGAAAGCTTGTTGAATTGTTTGGGTAGCAAAACTCTCGCTTTCTTTTCTCAGTAGAAAGCTCAAGCCTTTATTTAAAGCTTGCTTCCTGTATGTGTCAGAGACCACCTGCAGTATTCAACCTCTTTTTTTATTTTGTCTTATCCAGCATTGCTTCTCTCATTCTTTGAACAGCTGCAGATTCAGACTTAGCCCCACACAGACCCTAATTCTTGCCCTTACAGGAAATAGTATATTAGGAGCCGCTAGCCCGGAGCCCTTTGCCCTGGTGTCAGGTGGGTCTATATCTATCTTTAATATTTCACTTCCTGGATTCAGACTCCCCACCTGTTCCTAACGTGGAAAACTTCGCCCCCTATTACTAAGAACTAGCTAATTACGCCGGTATCAATCCTATTTATAGCACTGGAATCTGCTGGGCCAACTTCTCCAGACAGTAAGGAAGATATTGCTCTTTTTTTTTTTTTTTTTGCTGGCTGCCATATAGAATAATCTCTCCATCTGCACGTAAAGAAATTTTCCAGGAAATTTCGTAACAGATGGAGTAAACATCGAATGCCAGACTGTGGTACTTCCATCGAATTGCGGCCATCACCCAACTGGGTTAGACACCGATGGGCAGAGCAGTGACTGTTTTATATATGTCTTCGTTTTTCTGTGTCCTCTTGCTAATCAGAGTTCTTTTGATTGTTTTCATTGAATGGTCCATATGTTATGCTGGGGAATATATGCACTATTGTTTCTGAAACCTACTTATTTCTATTTTGTTTTTTACTTTAATTGTTGGCTCTCAGTAGAAATACATAAGGAAAAAGCCAGGCCAGCCATATTGTAAAACATTTCTCTTCTCACAGCCTCTCCAGTTACTGAGGATGGGGAAGTCTCATCCCCATCTTTCCCTCTTAGGTCTCCTGGCCGGTAAAATTACTAGGAAGTCTCATCTTTCCCTCTTAGGTCTCCTGGCCGGTAAAATTACTAGGCTGACACGAGGTGGATTAACAGGAGAAAATCAGGTTTTAATACATACACATGGGGACTTCACGTGGGCATAAAAATTTCCAAGACAGTAAGGCAAAAGGAGGTGTGTATGTCATTCTGGACCAAGAGGGGAGGAAGCAGGAACCTAGGTCCTCACAGGGAAGCCAGGCAAGTTTGCAAGGGGATAAAAATACCGTATTTTCCAGCATATAAGATGACTGGGCGTATAAGATTTTCCTGGGTTAAAAAGTTGTCTTATATGACGGAAAATACAGTATACACACACACACACAGTATATATATATATATATATATATATATATATATATGTATACTGTATTTTATATATATGTATATGTATATATATATATATATAAAATACAGTATATATATATACACACACACATACAGTATATATATATATACACACATATACAGTATATATATATAAAATACAGTGTGTATATATATATACACACACACACACACATACACATACACATACACATACATATATATATACCGTATTTTCCGGCGTATAAGACAACTTTTTAACCCAGGAAAATCTTATATGCCCAGTCGTCTTATACGCCGGAAAATACGGTAGTTGACGGTTAGTGAACAAATGTTTGCTGGGCCTCTTGAAACAGTGGGAGCCAGGGAGGACTGTGACCCAAAGGGCTTACTAGGTTCCTCCCTGTCCACCACACCTAGTTTAGATGAGACTCTAGTTATGAGGGGTGATGATACCCCTTTTCTCCAGAGCAGGGCCCCTCTCGGCAGTTCTTTTAGGCAGTGAGGGGAAGGCCAGTTTCTCCCTGAGCTACCTGGGCATTGATTGTTTCTAGCTTGAAATAATCTGAGTGGCAGTGGCACCCTTTAGGGAGACTCATCCTGAACCCCACCTCCCCAGCCCTCCATGATCAAGCATGGTCTGACATCCTTATGAACCGGACAACCAATGGGTCTGGGCTGCCTATCACTACTTGAGCCAATTCATCAGGCAGCATTTATTCCAGTACTGCAGGCAGTATGGCAGCATGGGAGAGCAGCAGGTCATCCATGAAAATCTGCTCTGCCCTCTCCTTCCCCCCCATGAACCAGCTGCTTATATCGGGTAGAAGGACAAAGATTACATGGGGAAGTAGGCAAGGTGGGCTGGGTGGGACTCCATTGTTTGGGCAACAAGGTTGTTAATCTTTCCGTGCTAATAGGCAGTTCTTGAATGAGAATGGACCGCATTCCAAGGTTGACGCCCAGGTCCCTGGGAGGGGTGGGGGTAGCAGAGGACTACCAGCCAGGTTAAAGGTCCTTTCTTTAACCAGAACAAGGCAATCACAGTTAACAGAGCATGATTAATATTTCCCATAACCATAGCTAGTCCCCAGTATTCTGTTTTTGCCCCTAACACTTGTGCTGCCTGTTTTACTTATCAAATCCAAACCCAAACTGCAAAGCTTCAGTGTCACCAACGCTATAAAATATAATCTCCAGGAGAGAGGAGCCTGGTGGCTGAGGAGGTGATACTCAAAATGCCTCTTCATTGTTTGGTGCAGGAAGCTGGATGCTGCATTTTATATGCTTACCTTTTCATATTGTATTTCTAACTAGCTGGTTTCTAAGAGGTAAAAGCAAAGGAACAGTAAGAAAAACAATAAACTCATGGGGTGAGGAAGTGGAGCGGGGTAAGAGAGGGGGGAAATGTTGGAAACGCAGAAGAAAAAGCCGATCGTTGCTACCGAAGCATTTTTAGAACTCCCCAAGAATTTTATGAGCAATTTAAGGAGCAGAAGGTAGCTAATTTCCATTCATAACCAGAATTCAATGGGAAGGTGTGAGGCACATAATTTCCCTAAATATTTGTTTTTCAAACCATGGGTGCTCCAGAGCAGAGCTGGTGTATGCAAATTGGGAAGTGGGCACCATTTCTGATTTCAGCTGAATCTGTGCTTTGTTTTTCAAAGACCAGAGGTTGCACTTAATCTGTTCCCATGCCTTGAAGCTCCTTAAAGCTTTAGAACCTCAAATACCTTACCATTTATAGCAACCTTCATTGTCTTATACACAGTACTAGCCACTGGTCACATGTAGCTATTTAAATTAGTTAAAATAAAAAAAAATTTCTTTGGTCACGACAGCCACATTTCAAGTGCTTAAAAGCCACATGTGGCCATGGCTACCAGAGTGGACAGTGAAGATCTAGATTATCCCGCCCTCACAGCAAGTTCTGTTGGGCAGCCTAGGTACATATAGGTGCTCAGCAACGCTGATTCACTGCCCTCCCTGCCGTCTTCTCCTCAGGGGCATGGCTCATAGAGGGTGTGGACGAAAGGAGCCACATGCTAACCTGACAAGCTCAGGGGAGGCCTGCGTGGCGGTCTTGCAAACTCAGAGACCTGGAATAACCACAAAGGATGGTTTGAAAATTAAATATTTAACTACAAACAGGTTATGGTGGGCAGTCATTCCTAGGCTGCTATCTTCCCTGACAAAGATCAACTTAGATCTTCTTTCCTGAGCCCATTTGCCTTTTCGCTTCTGAGATAACATATCTGTGAGATGTCTGGGTAACTTGTAACTTCCTTCTTTTGCTGGAGCCCCTGGGGCACAACCAAATGTGGTAGGCGCCAGGACAGATGCCTCAAATTCCTTCATTATCCTGTTAATTGTTCCTGTACCCACCTAAGTATGTGTCCATCATTTTACTTTTTGTCCAATCCCAGGGGTTTCCCACCGTTTGACTTTATCCAATGAATTTCATGTAGCCCACCTATGTCCCTCCTTTGATGGCAATGTATAAATACAGATGTAACCCACCATTCTTCGGAGCATAATCTCAATTCGTTGAGGTTCTGCTTCCCGGCATATGTCGACAGTTTGGCTCAAATAAACTCACTAAAATTCTTTACAGGTTTCAATGGTTTTTTCGTTAACAAGGGTAACACTGCTCTCGAATTAATTTCAAGTGAACTCGTTGGGCTTATGTCCCAGCCTCCAAGGTTCACTTTCTTTAAAAAACAAACATATATTTTTATTGATTTCAGAGAGGGAGAGAGAGAAACATCAATGATGAGAGAGAATTATTGATCAGCTGCCTCCTGCACGCCCCCCACTGCGGGCCGAGCCCAGCCCTGACCGGGATTCGAACTGTGACCTCCTGGTTCATAGGTGGATGCCCAAACACTGAGCCACGCCAGCCAGGCCCAAGGTTCATTTTCAACAACAACACCTGGATTTAATGCATCTTCCTTTGTTACCTCCTGAGAAGTTTGGAGTTTGAGGCAGGATAAAGAGGAACTTGCTGACCTTGAGGCTGAGGAAGGGGATCTGGCGGGGGGAGGGGGGGGAGGGGTGAAGGGGTCGGGGAGGGAGGGAGGTAAGGCTTCGAGGCTGCTCCTCAGGGTAGTGTCATCTCCCTAATTCCATAAACAATCTTGCAAAGTCTCAGATTCACTCACTGTACAACTGCAGAGTAACTATCTGCTCCTTCTTTCATCCATAACTGCTCTGCTCTTCCTGGTGATCCCTGCTCACTATGTAGGGTGAAAAACCCAACTCACTTGTACTTTTCCGTGGTTTTCAGTTTAACCTCGATCACTGAAGCAGCCCTTTAGGGAATTTTCGGTCTCTCTGGAATAATTGCTTCCTCAGTCATGTCTCCACTCCGACAACCTCTTAGAAGGTGAACTAAGTGCAAATAGATGGCGCGTGCGCATGTTGGCAGCCAGGTGATGGCTTATGTAAACGTTGGGTGGCACATTTCCCCAGCCTTTTATTTCCTAGATGGGACTGCTGATGTCCTAGAGGCCAGGAAGGGACAGAGCCAGGACCCAGACCCAGATCCATATTCCCCACTGTTCGTTGTCTCCGTTCAGCTATTCCCTCCCCTCCTTTGATGTTCTGACTTCACCTGTTGTCCATCCATCCCTTCACTGCGGCGCGCTCTGTATGGCATCCTGAGCATGTGTGCCTCCGTATCCTGTAATTAATTATTGGTAAGCTGAGTGGGGCTTTGCAAAAGCATTTCTACTGTGCAACAGGGTGAATTTGAAGTGGAAAACCTGTATAGCCTTGCAATGGGGCATTCTTCTGACTTGATACACACCAGCCAAAAGGCGGACGTTCTTATGTTACAGTAGGAATATAAGACGCTGACCTCTTTACCCCAGAGATGCAGCAAGAAGGCTCCCACGTGATGCCTGACCTCCTTCGAAGCCAAGGTGTGGGCCCCGTCATTCGGCTCAGTCACGAGGTCAACAGGTCAGGCCCTCCCTGCGTGTCTCCTGACATGAGGGGCAGCGTGACTCAGCGCTGGCTGCGCTCCCTCCTCCTCCGGGGCTTCCCCAGCCTGGGGCACCGCAGGGAGGCGGCTGCAACGGGAAAAGCACAGTCTGCTGGGGCCGCTGCCAAGTCCACCGGCTGCGTGCTCGGTCCTCTTGGCTGGTGTCCAAGCAACAGGAACACACACCAGATCAGGAGTGAGTGATGGGTTCCTCAGGCTTCGGAGTTTGTCTGCAGACAGACGGGAAAGATCTGGTCTGGAGGGCTCCCCGGGAGGCCCCGGGCTTCTCAGCCCCTTGGGACCCTAAGCAGGACTGCTTCCTTGATTCCTAGTGGAATAGATTTAATAAGGGGATTGCTTTACCCAGGCCCTTAAAGAATGGCTCAGGTCACTTAATGACTATTCAACCGGCTGGCTCTTGGCGGCGAAAATGAGCAGAAATTGGGGATGGCCAAAGAGGCCCGGATGCTGTTGTTCCTTTCATTCCTGAGAGCAGCAGCAGCAGCAATAGGAATACAGAAACGCAAGGCGGTGCCCAGTGGAGGGGCCTGGGGAGAGGCTCCATCCAGAAATGCCCAGACCCACCCCTGCCCTGGGTTTCAGTCGCTGCAGCCCCAGCGAGGCGAGCACGCAGCTGGCCGGCTTCTGCGTCCACCGCGAAGGAAACTGCACTAAGCTGCCCGTGCTCTCCTGTGCGCTCTCTGCTCATTCAGACTTAGCCTTCTAACCTTTTGCACTCGGATGTCGAGGGTGACTCGACACGGTTAGCATTAGAAGAAAGGAATCGAGAAAAAAGCAAGCGAGTGCAAAGGGCTAAAGGAGATGTGGTTTTAGCGATAGCCCTCGTGGCTGAGGCAGCGCAAGGAAAAGATGAGATGGGGCTTTAAGCGTGTACTCAGCCTGGTGCTCAGACCGCAGGCCTGCAGATGTGCGTTGTCAGGAGAGGGAGAAAGAAGCTTTCAGAGGACGACTCAGAGAGACTCACCTAGGGAGAGACTCCATGTGCTTGGAGGGCGCTGAAGGGGGTGGGAGGGAATGAACAAGTACAGGGAGGGGCAGGAGTGACGGGAGAGGAGGGCTTCCCTTAGACCAGTGGTCGGCAAACTCATTAGTCAACAGAGCGGCAAACCGCGGCTCGCGAGCCGCATGTGGCTTGCGAGCTGCAGTTTGCAGACCAGGGCCTTAGACCTTTCTGAATACCCTGGAGAGAGGAGCTTTTCCACAGTTTTGTAACTAAGGTGGAATACAGGAAACCCAACACTTGAGATGGATGGGGGGCCCAGATAAGAAAGACTGTTTCCACAGTGACTGTGTGTGTGTGTGTGTGGGGGGGGGGGGGAGCGGGGGAGGCGGGGGGGCGGGGCGGGGTGTTAAATGAAATTGCCTGGCTTCAGCCTGGAAATAACAGTAAAGGTGGATTCCCAAGGCTGGATCCTATCATTTCATCAGTATTCCTGTGGGGTAAACTGATCTTTCCTCAACATTTAGACAATAACATTGCATGGAGGAGGTGTGATTTTCAAATATCTACAAAATGATGATATATGATTCCTATGATTATTGTATAATATACCCTCATCGTAAATGTATACACACATATTCATACATTTATACCTAAGATCTAATATCTTCCTTTTTTTATAAAACAAAAAAATAGAGAGATGGGGAGGGAGGGAGGGAGGGAGGAAGAGGGGGGGGGGAGAGAGAGAGAGAGAGAGAGAGAGAGAGAGAGAGAGAGAGAGAGAGGGGCACCCAGGGAAGTTAGCAAGTAAACGATGTGGCCCAGATAGCAAACCTGGCAAAGAATGCCAGGTGCCTACAATGAGGTCACACTGTCTTGCCACAGTTCCTGGAGTGATGGCTTTTTTGGCTTCCTTTTCCAGGCCTCCTTCAAAGCATGGGATAGAAATGTTGCTCTACTTTCCCAACCTGCAGGACTCTGAGCAGAGCCCGGCATGAAGACTTATATGTAAACCGGAAATTCAGTTCTTGCTGCAAATGCAGGGATGAGAGGAATGAGATGCTGATTTGAATTTTCTAAAGGAATCACCCTAAACTTCGCAACACAATATAAGCACACTCTTTTAAGCTACCACGTAGCCACTGCACACTAAGGCTAGCCAATATAATGGACCAGCCCATATGCTAACGTCATTACCACCAGTAGTTCCCCATCGTATGTTGACTAGCAAGCATTTCTATGGCCCTGACTAAGAGCCAAGCACTGTTTTAAGCATTTGCACGTTCACACATTGAACACTTACAACAGAACAGAGAGGTAACTTGCCTAAAGTCACGTGGAGCAGGATTCACTCAGGAAGTCTGGCTCTTAATTGCTACTCAATATTGGGTGAAGCTCTGTGGGTCTGGTTTCTGTTTCTAACCTTGACTTTTCCTAAAGCCCTCGAGTACCTGTGCTTACATGGCCCAAACAGGTCTTGGCACAGAGTTGGGGGGAGGGGGTAGGACTTTTTGCTTTTCTTTACCCACTTGCACGCACGTTGCTCTGTCACAGCCCTGTTCTTTCTTCAGAGCACAGATAAAGTCTCCTCTCTTCTTTTTTTAACATATATATACTAGTATACATATATACACACAAAAATATACATATATATTTTTTATTGATTTCAGAGAGGAAGGGAGAGGGAGAGACAGAAATATCAGTGATGAGAGAGAATCACTGATGGCTGCCTCCTCACACCCCGCACTGGGAATTGAGCCCACAACCTGGGCATATGGCCTGACCGGGAATTGCACCATGACCTCCTGGTTCATAGGTCAGTGCTCAACCACTGAGCCATACCAGCCGGCCAAGTCCCCTTTCTTCTGAGACGTCTTTCTGGATTCTTCAGGCACCATTACATTTCTCCTTTTGATTCTCCAAAAGCATTGCTAGAACCGCTGCCATTGCGCCCATGGCAGTTGTTTATGTTTCCGTCTTCCCGAGTAAGTGCGGTCAGTGGTGAGATGAGAGGGGACGGGGACCTTTCCTTTCTACCTCTGTAGTCCACTCATCACCAAGCACATAGTCGGCATCTGCTGTAACACGTTCTGTGGAGACTCTGCATGGAGTTGTGTTTACTGTACTGGGTGTGTGTGTGCTCTTCACAGCGAGGGTGGAAATGCAGAGGAAATAGCCAGTATAACCCCATGTCCAATGCGGAGGCCAAGGACTGCTCCGTAGATCGTCACCTTGGTCTTCGCGTAACTGCTGAGAAAAAGGAAAGCAATTGAAAGAACTCTTGGGAAACCCTATAGGGCTTCCTGGCCGTACCAGTCCTTGCTGCTCTCCGCGGTTACCCTCTGTAGCTGTGTGTGTCACATTCCCCTGGGGAGCGCCTTGGAAAGGCTGTTGTTCCTTTGTGTTCACTGTGCCCAATATTGTCAGGTGCTCAGAATAGCAATGCGTAATGTTGATGTTCTGGTCAGGTCAAGATGGTATCATCAAACACTGGAGCACTGTGTTTATACAAATACTGATATTTGTGGAAGGAGTGAGTGCTTGCATGCATACCCTGTAGATGGGGACTTAGAGATCATCTGACTCTAACTCATGATTTCATTGATGGGGAATCGGATATCCCAAGAGGTAAGGCCTGTCGGTGGTCCGATGGAGCCAGGATTCAAACCTGGGCATTTTGCTTCATCACCCATTGCACTTGATCTCAGCTACATGGTGAAACGTGGGCCTTTGGAAGGAAAGGAATGTTTCTTTAAAAACGTATTGAATTACATAGACTATAACTTACACAGTCAAGGAATTATACAATGGCGTTTTCTAGATAGGACCCCCGCCCAATCTCCCCACTACCCCCAATTCTTCTAGCTTGCTGCCAAAAAACTTTGGGAAAATCATCAGTCCATTCCCTGCCTAAGCACTATAGTCTGAATTTAACTTAATCTTTCTTCAATAATTTAGAGTCTGGCAATGCTGTGGGCTCATGTCAGCAAGCCCTGCTAGCGTGCAATGGGATAGGTTTCGGAAGTCGGGTTAAATGTTATCTTACCTCACAGCAGACCTCAAGGATAAAGACAGAGGGCCCTGCTTGTTCTGTGGAGGCTTCTGCATGTTGAGAAGGTGATGGTAGCAGAGGGGTGGGGATGGGAGAGAAAGACCATATAATCAAAATACTGATGAATTGGGTTCCAACTAGTCTAAATTTTGGATGTTTCTATAATTATGTATGGCTGAATAGTCCCAGGTATAGATGCAAGTGACGTGACATAAACATAAGCAGAATTTGGTAGTAGAAAGAATGGAGGTTTTGGAATCAGACAGCCTTGGCTTTGAATCCCAGCTTCACTAATCTCTGAGATACAGGGCCATTTATTTCACTTCTCTGAATTTCATTTTTATTTCATAAAAGATGGAGATCATAAAAAGTATCTCATAGGCTTGTGTAGGTTCCTTTCCCAAGTTCTTCGCCCCTTATCCTCCCAGCAAAAGAGAAGGTAGATTTGTGATGTAAATATACTACAAATCATGGTCAAAACAAAACATGAGTTTTATATGTAACTGATGGCTGACCTAGAGTGGTAATTAGATTAATATTGCTTGATAAAAATCTTTTAAGGGAATTAGGATGACTCAGACATTTGTAGAGAAAAGACAAAATGTTAATGGGATACTTCTTTGGTTCTATTGACATTGTTATTTTTGACTATAAATGATGAATCTTACAGAATGGGAGATATTAAATAAAGTTGATTCTATGTAAGTTTCCTTTTAAAAAATATTTTTATTGATTTCAGAGAGGGAGGGGGAGAGAGAGATAGAAACATCAATGATGAGAGAGAATCCTTGATCCATTGCCTCCTGCACGCCCCACATTGGGGATCCAGCCCACAACCCAGGCATGTGCCCTGACCGGGAATCAAACCATGACCTCCTGGTTCATAGGTTGACGCTCCACCACTGAGCCACGCCAGCCGGGCTCTACTTAACTTTTCTTTAGTAAATTTGAGGAACTGCCTTTGGTGTCATGTGTCAGCTGCCAGCAGAGGTTTGAGAGCAACTACATGGAATGACAGCGATGTATACATTTACTACCAGCACAGTGATCCCACCTTGCTGTGGCCCTCTGTCCGCTTCTCTTTGGGGAGATGTGGAAGGGGTAGGATTCCAGCCTGGGGCAGAAGGGGAGTCCTGGGTCAGCCGAGTGCATTCCTCTGCGGGAGAGAGAGGAGTCCAGTTTCTATGACGATCCTCAGCGGCTGTGCCAAGACTGCCAGCCGGGTGCCCAGCAGTGCTAATTGCCATGCGGACATCCGCTCATTAGACTCTGACCTAGAATGACTGTCATCTTTCACAAGGTCAGCACTGAATCCTGGGCTTGGCCCTGGCTGGGTCTCCTTTGTCCTGGTTTGGTTTGGGTCAGACATGCAGCTTTGGCAGGTCATTACCCACCTTGGTCGGGAAGGGAAGGGCAACTTTGAAAGCAGGCGAAGGTCTTATTGGAAACAGAATATTAGCTAACAGTCCAAGAGCTCGGAGGGACTGGTTGTAGTCCGCTCTGCCGGCTGCGGCTCTGTGATCTTGGGCAAACTGCTTGACTCCCACGAGCCAGTCATCTCATCAGTAAAACGAGGACGACGATATTCTCACCCTCAGAGTGTCGCCCTGAGGTGTGGGCGGGGATGAGGTGGACCGGATCTCTGACAGCTGTTGCATCTGGAATGAGGAAGTGCAGCTCAATGAATGGAACCTCCTTGGCCAGCGCCTGAGTCCCCCCGACCCGCGGCCAGCCACCACCTGGACCATCGGTTCTCCCTATGGAGGCTGCATCCTTAGTCACTCAGTTTCTTTCCCTTCATCCTTTCCCTTCCTCTGTAACCAATGAAAAGGGTTCAGTTTATGTTTTTGTGTAACTCTCATTTTATATTCTCATCTTCTAGAATTGTAGACAGAGCGACAGAGGTTGAGTGCTTTACTTGGGTTAGCTTGAGATGGAGCAAGCTAGGAGGAGGGATGTTTGGGTGTATCCTACCTAAAGAACTAAACATTTTAAAAATCATTGATCACCTGCCTCCTGCACACCCTCCACTGGGGATGGAGCCCGCAACCTGGGCATGTGCCCTGACTGGGAATCGAACCGTGACCTCCTGGTTCATAGGTCGACGCTGAACTACTGAGCCACACCAGCTGGGTAAGAACTAAACATTTATTGAGCACCTAATATATGCCAGATTCTGACACTGGGGTTGTGAAAACATGACCTTCTATCAAGGTCACACAACAGTTGCCGAGTGAGGCCAGCTCTTCTATTTACCAGCCCAGCACTGCCTCCTTTCTGAGCCTCATGTGTGAAATATGCAAAATTAGACAGGGCTTGGCATAGGTTCTGGGCTCCTAGGAAATAACAGCACCCGTTTTCTGAGCCAGGCACCCAGCGGAGGTCAAGTATGAAGTCACAGGGAACGAGAGCTGAGGGTCCTCCCGGGAGCGTTTCAGAGCGAGATGGGAATCGGCTGCACTCCCTTCCCATGGACCGTTTCCCAGCGGCAGCGCGATGGCAGCAGTTTCCAAGTGGGATTTTATTGGTGTAAACACAACTGACAGTAAGCCTGGGAAAGACTCTTAGGAAGTTTTTGTATTTTAAAACTTGTAGTTCCAACACCCACATGAGTTTAATCCTCCCCCTGGGGTTGCACCGTGACTTTGAATGAAATCAGTTAATTCCCACTGTGTCCAGCTCAACACCCTGTGCCACCGATGCTGGCGTGATGCTGCCGGGGCGGGACTCACTGGGAACCCGTAGGGGGAGGGATGATGCCTCCCTGCATTGCTAGCTGTTGCAGACTCTGGTTTTGCTCTGTGAGCATGGCTCCTAGTCTCCTCTGAACATGGGCATTTCCTCCTGCCGCCATACTCAAAACGCCTAAATGTCAAATGTATTCCCCCTCCCCACCTGCATTAAAAAAACAGTGATTGTCCAGCCGGGCATGGCTCAGCGATTGAGCATCAACCTATGAACCAGGAGGTCATGGTTTGAGTCTGGGTCAGATCACGTGCCTGGGCTGCAGGCTGGATCCCCAGTGGGGGACATGCGGGAGGCAGCCAATCAATGATTCTCTCTCATCATTGATGTTTCTATCTCTCTCCCCCTCTCCCTTCCTCTCTGAAATAAAAAAATATATATTACCAAAAAAAAAAAAAAATACAATGATTAACCCTCCCACCCCATTTTAGTCTCTTGAGGACTCAGCTCCCAGGAGTGCCCGGCAGGCAGCAAGGCCCGGGGTGCTCCCGGTTTGGGAGGGGTCCCGTGAGAGCCCTCGGTTGCCACATCTGGGGGCGGCTGCGTGATGAAAGGTGGCAGCTGCAGTGATGAGCGAGGAGCGTTTCCGGGAGGCAGGGCCAGGCTCCTCTTATTCCTTCCACCTCCATCCAGATGCCATTTGTGTGAATCAGCTGCCACTGGGCCTCCAGGGATGTTGCTGCCAGATGCTCCCCTCCCCCCTCTTGACGTGAGAGCCACCCCCCTCCGGCTCCTCCAGCCCAGGGTCTTCTAGAGCCGCTTGGTGGCCACACAGCTGCACGCTTCCTTCTGACGCAGAACCTGTGCAGGGCTTTGACAGTGACCGTGAAGGGCTGGGAGCTGCTCCCAGGTCGTGCCAGCGAGCACCTGGGCTCCCCTTTCTCTGCAGGGTTGACACTTGCTGTGTCGGGTCTCTCCGCTGAGCGCATGATCTGTGCCACCTCCCCTCTGCTCCTGGCCCCCGTCTGAGATAGATGCCAGCGTGCTCCTGTGGGCGTCACCGCTGGGGCGGCGGAGGCTGGCTTTCAATCCAGGTCCACTTAGTCCTCTCCTGCGTAGACATAGCCTCTAGAATGGGGGGCACCGGGATCCCGCTCTTGTAGGTCTGAGTGTGCAGGTGTAGAGGAACCTAGTGTCCCAAGGTTGGGGTCTCTGCCTAGCGGTGGAGGTCAACGGTGGTGGGATGAGTTGCTTCAGAAAGCTTCCATCTCTGGGAAGACTGCCTAGGGTGGGGGGGCGGGGTACCAAGTCCACCTGCCTGGCCCGGCTGTGGTGGCTGCCATCGGCCGCCCTGAGTGACTCCCGAGGTGAGTGCACCTGGTGGGCGGACCCCACCTCATTGCTGCTCCCTCACCTAGTGCCAGTGGTGACTCAGCCGCTCACTGCCACGCCTGCCATGGTGCTTCTCCTACCCCGGACTAGCACCCAACAGCCTCTGTGGGAACATGCTTGCAGAATTTCCCATGTATTCCACACCCAGCTTTGCCGCCGCCGCCTCCTCACACACCATCCTGAAGCGACTTGGAAACCCTGGTGATTTCGGTTCAAAGCGGCACACTTGGTATCTCTGGCCAAGTCCCCCTTGTCTGTCTTTCCCTTGTCGTTGCCCTCCTGGTCATTAAACTCCCTTCACCAGATCTCTGAGATGCATGAACTGCGATGCGCTATTTATGATTCTTTGGCCGTAAGCAAAAAGCCTGGCTAACTTCACACACTGGAGAAGGAGGGGAAGGGGGAGTGGGAGGGGGAAACGTAGATGTGAGAGAGACACATCAGTTGGTTGCCTCCCCCATGCACCCCAACCAGGGCTGGGGATTGAACCTGCAACCTAGGTACGAGGTACGTGCCTTTGACCAGGAATAGTGAGTGTTTTCTATGTGCCTAGCGTTGTGCGAGGCTGAGGAGCTGGGAGGTAGCAGGGGGTTATAAGGAAACGGGGCTTGTGGCATGGTGAGTTTTGGCATCTGATAGACCTCGGTTTGAATCCTGGTTCTGCTGCCCACTGGCTTGGTTGTGTGGTAGTGGGTAATGTATTGAATTGCTATAAGCTTTAATAAAAAGCTTAATAAAATCCTCCCTCCAGCGTGGTAGTGAACACAGTGCACATGCGTGTCTGGCGTAAGGCTCAGGTGAGCCGGGGAAGAGAACCAGGATGAGGCGTGAAACAGTCCTGGGAGGGGAGGGAGGGAGGAAGAGGATAGTTGAAATGGACAGCGACCCATTCCCACTGGTTTCAAGGGCCCTTGTATGCTAAAGACCTTTATTTAAATAACCTTTCTCTCTTCTTTTTGGGGGATGACTGGTCCTTGTTCTTTAGTCTTTCCTAAAGTAATCATCACTTTCCAACTCTTTAGTCATCATGATGGTTTTCTTCGGTAGCTTCAGACTTTTCTCTCTAGCTGTGGGTGGACTGGGAGTTTGGACGGTACTCTGTGCCCCTGGAGAGTGGAGATAAGAGGGACATCACTCTTGCTCGCCCTTCTCTTTAAGTCTAGTCCAGAGAACGAGAAGTGAACGCAGATGACAATGTGCGGATGTATTACTGACGAAGCCTGCTGGGGGCGCCGCTGTGATGTGAAAGCACACACTTGTGGAGCATCTCCTGTGTGCCAGGCACCTTCCAGGAATGAATTTAGGCAACCGAGGCCAAGGCTGGAAAAGAGGAGGAGACGTGAAAGGATTTGATTAAGAGCAGTGCCGACCTGTCCTCTTCTGTTCATGCTCTGCTGAGTGATTTGACCTCTTCTCCGAATGACCTGCAACCACGTTAATTAAAAGTGCTCACAGGTAACACATGGCCGATAACCCTGGTTTTTCATGGATGATCTCCCTAGATGGGCGACCAAGCTCCTTTCAACAGCCGGAAGGACTTCTCTCTCTCTCTCACATCATGTAGAGGTCAGACGTGATGGAGAAAATCACCCAGCCTGCACCTTCTATCAGGGAGCTGTGACTTAGGCTTATGAAAAAGAACCCAGACTATTACACATTGGTTTTAGGGCACATTTTTATTTGCTGATGGTAATTGGTTACTAGTAACAAAATAGACAGCATCCCACACCACAATTGCACTAGATAGTTTATCTTCTTTAGCACATTGGGAATGATTTTGTTTCTAAATGGGGTGCATCAAACCATTTCCGAATTATAGTTGTTCCCCGCCTCCAGCCACCACTACCCCCTACACTGCTCCTTCGAGGCTGTTTCTCACACTCTTCTCCAAACTTTTATTTTTTCTTTCTTTCTTTTAAAAAATATATTATTTATTTATCTTTAAAATAAGTATATTTTTATTGATTTCAGAGAGGAAGGGAGAGATAGAGATAGAAATATCAATGAGAGAGAGTCACTGATTGGCTGACCCCTGCACGCCCCACACTGGAGATCGAGCCCGCAACCCGGGCATATGCCCTGACCGGGAATGGAACCGTGACCTCTGGGTTCATAGGTTGATGCTCAACCACCGAGCCACACTGGCCAGGCTCTTCTCCTAACTTTTAGAGAAAACTGTTCCAATCAGGTAAAGTCTAGGCAACAGAGGGTTAAATAGGCGCAAGAATGCTGGTCATATGAAAAGGTTTTGTAGCTTCAGATCAGAGAGAGCATCGTCTATAGCAGTGATGGCGAACCTATGACACGCGTGTCAGCACTGACACGCGTAGCCATTTCTGATGACACGCAGCCGCATGCCGAGGATGAAACATTTGCGACTAGAGTCTTGGAGTTAGTTTTTTCCTCAAAGTGACACACTACCCAAGTTATGCTCAGTTTTTTGCCAAAGTTTGACACACCAAGCTCAAAAGGTTGCCCATCACTGGTCTATAGTAATAGGTCTGAGACTGTTCATTCCTTTGTTCATTCATTCAATAAATATTTAGTGAGCTCTTGGGAATTCCAGATGAACGAGACAATGTATTTCCTTCAAGATTCTTCTTCAGACCAATAAGATGACTACAAAATGACCCTGGTGGGGATGGGTGGGTGGTGGTGGTGGTGGTGAAGCAACAATGAGGTTGTTTGTTAGACATTATCAGGGAGGGCCTTCCTGAGGAGGCAGCTGTACCTGGGCTTGTGGCATCTACTGTGGGCAGAGGAAGACACCCCTCCTAACCGAATCCTCCCATCCACTCGTCCTCTGCATCCGCTACAGGTCTGGCTCAGGTGAGAGCCGCATTCCTTGGCTGGGAGCACGGCAAGGCTTAGGTGGCTGATGTAGGAACTGAGGCCACGGGCAACATTGACTTGACTGCTGCTCATTTGCCACAAGGCGCAACTTGAATGAAATGTCAGCTTTCTTCTTAACCCTCCTGCAAACTGGCCAGCGCTTAGCTCATTTCTGAAAGATCCTTTGAAAAGTGGATTTTTCATTTTCTCCAGTTTATCTGCAGAGTATGAAAATATCATGGCAAATTTTGGGGTGGACTATTTGGGAGAAAGGACACACAAAAAAAGACAATGTATAGTTTTTATTTTTTTAAAAAGAAGTTTAAATTTCAGTTTTCCTTTGTATTAGTTTCAGGTATACAGCATCAAGGTTAGACAGTTAAGTAATTTATAAAGCGATCCCTCTGATAATTCAAGTACCCACCTGACACCATGCTTAGTTATTACAATACTTAGAGGCCCGGTACATGAAGTTCATGCACTGTGGGGAGGGTGTCCCTCAGCCTGGCCTGCGCCCTCTCACAGTTCGGGACCCCTCGGGGGATGTCCGCCTGCCAGCTTAGGCCCTATCCCCGGGGGATCTGGGATCCCTTGCTCCTTACCGCCTGCCTGCTCGTTCCTTACTGCTCGGCTCGCCACTCCTTACCTCTGCCGTGGAGGCAGGAGAGGCTCCCACCACCACCACTGCACTCGCCAGCTGTGAGCCTGGCTTCTGGCTGAGCAGCCACTCCCCCTGTGGGAGCGCACTAACCACCAGGGGGCAGCTCCTGTGTTGAGCGTCTGCCCCTGGTGTCAGTGAGCATCAATTGTTCCGATTGTTCCGTCTTAACGGTCGCTTAGGCTTTTATTATATAGAAGATTATTGACTGTAGTCCCTGTGCTGTACTTTACATCCCCGGGACTGTTTTGTAACTGCCAATCTGTCCTTCTCAATCCCTCCACCTTTTTCACCCAGTTCCCCAGCCCTTCTCCCTTCTGGCAACCACCACTCTGCTCTCTCTATGAGTCCGCTTCATTTCTGTTTGCTCATTTATTTTGTTCTTTCGATTCCACATTTAAGTGAAATCATATGGTGTTTGAAAAAAGACAATATCTTTAAACTCAGATTTTCTTTGGATCAGTTTTCCCAAACAGCAAAACATTATCTATGTCTTTAAATGCAGAGATGTGGAAAGAGGTAGTTCCCGCTGACTTCAAAAATAATTAGATTTTTAAAAGACATAGAGTCTTTTCTTCACCGATGCTCGCTTTGGTTCTTCAGAGTTGAGAAATGCTTTTAAATCTATAATGAAACTATTGCCACCTTCATAGATAGTCCTCAAGACATTATGAAAGAACAGTTTAAGTTTTCATCTCTGAATGTGAGAAAAGTGATGAGCATGAGGAAAACAATGATTAGGCAGGTGTCTGCCCTCATATGTCCAAACGGGATGGAGCCCTGAAGCAAAGACCTTTCCGATCATCCCCATCCCAGGGCCGGGGACCACTGGCTTTGGTGGCCTCACGGGAGCGGGACAGGGGGGAGGGGGCACGGTGACCCGCCAATCACATGCCGATCACAGCAAGCAGCTGTGAAGAGAAATTTCAGCCGGCCGCCACATCGTCCCAGGCACTTGCATATAAGAGACGGATCAAAATGAAAGGCACCGATAGCCAGCCGCAGGGAAACCTCATTCACTTTGATTCAAGTAACTCGATTCCCCAGCTCGGAGATAGGCTGCGGGCCAGCAGCCTGGGCTAGTATTGATCACCTGTCTTCCTAGCGGCGGTGGCAGCCCCTCACCCATGGTGTTGTGAGGAAGCGAACCACTTAGCAGGAGCAGGGTAGCTTGGGAGATTAGTGCCGATCCTGGGAGGGGTGGGGTGGGGGTTCACTGTGAATTATGCAGATGAGTCAGGATTTTCAACATTTTGGAGTTCTTTTGAAAAAAATACATATTTCTATTACCCTAGCCAGTTTGGCTCAGTGGATAGAGAGTCGGCCTGTGGACAAAAGGGTCCCGGGTTCAATTTAGAGGATATTTTTCTGTTGGCCTTTTAGAGAGAGTGGATGAGAGAGGGAAAGCCAGAGAGAAACATCTATGTGAGAGGAACACATCGATTGCATGTCCCCTACACGTGCCCAGAACCAGGGCCCGGGCTGGGGAGGAGCCTGAACCAAGGTATGTGCCCTTGACTGGAATCGAACCTGGGATCCTTTGGTCCACAGGCCGATGCTCTAGTCACTGAGCCCACCTGGCTAGGGCAGTCCCTCTCTATTTTAAAGGAAAAAGGCTGCGGCTGCCAGCTCCACAAGCTCACTGCCCTTTTTGCTGGCGCCCTGGTTTCTGACACTTGAGTGGGTTCCACATGACCCCCCTCTGGCCACCTAGCTCCTGTTTACTTGAAGAGCCCGGCTCTTCCTTTTCTTCTGGGCCTTCCATACAGCATTTTCCCTTGCCCTCCCTCCCCTCGCTGGTTTGCTGTGTTGGACTAGTTTTATGTTTTGAAGTTGCATTATACATGTGTGTTATAATATAGATGAGCTGTAAGAAGTTCAGTAGCATTTATTTGGACATTGCTGCCTCTTCGGGAGCTGAAAGCAGTGGGCTAATGTGAATGGGGCTCTTACTAAGCGGTAGGCACCCCACATGTTATGCGTTACAGTGGTGCTCCTCGGACTTCAGTGCAGATCTGTGTCACCTGGGGTGTGTTAAAAGGTAGGTTCTGATTCATTTGCTCTGGGCAGGGACCTGGAGCTCCGTTTCTAACTGGCTCCTGGGCGAAAAGGCCGGGCCACAGGCTGCATTCTGAATAGCAAGACATTGTATCATTCGATGCTGGCGACACTATGAGGTAACTTATTTTCCATTTACATACGCGGAAGCTGAAGGTTAGAGGACTTAGATGATTTTCCCAAGGCCATGTTGCCAGAAACCAGCAGAGCCTAGGGCTGCCTCCTGGGATAGTGAATGTTATCTGGGGTAGGAAATGTCCTACACGGGTGTTCTGAGGCGACCTGAAACAGAATTGATATGTTTAGTTAACTGTTTCTTTTCTTTTTGTTAATCCTCACCTGAGGATGGAGATATATATATATATATATATATATATATATATATATATATATATATATATATATATATAGAGAGAGAGAGAGAGAGAGAGAGAGAGAGAGAGAGAGAGAGAGGAAGGGAGGGGGAGAGGTAGAGAGAGAGAGAGAGAGAAACATTGATGTGAGAGAGACACAGCGGTTGGTTGCCTCCTACATGCACCCCAACCAGGATGGGGGATCCAGCTAGCAACTGAGGTACATGCCCTTGACCAGAACTGAACCGGGGACCCTTCAGTCCGCGGATGGACACTCAATCCACTGAGCCACACTGGCTAGGGCAACTGTTTCTTGTTTTATGAAGCTTCTTTTCCAGTTTAAGCCCTCTTTTTGCAGGACCTTGTGTTACATGGTGGTTCAGATGTGTTGGATTTTGTTTCTAAAGATGAGATGTAGAGTTTAGGGTGATGCGCTGGCCAGAATTCTAGTTTAGAAAACATCGTGTCACCGGCGCAGTCTGGACCGAGCGCAAGCGGAACTGGATGGGGAAGGGTTCGGGGGGAGGAAATCCTCGGGCTGACGGGCACTGGAACACGGGGGGCTCTCAGTGTGCTACCTCCTCACAGGCCCGCGGAGGAGGCCGTCCCTGCCCACAGATCAGCGACACTTTAAAAAATAACATTTGACCTGCTTATAAAATTCAGTTTTGTAATAAAAAAATGGGGCTGCAGAAATGTAATCATGATCTGAAAACCAATTAGCAGGGTTTCCTATTTTACTTTTATTTTCACCTTTAAAAAACCTCACCTTTAAATGTAAAAGGCGGAGGACCCCATGCACACAGAACAGCAAGAGTTCAACGTGGCGATTTCTTGCCATAAATAATTTAACCACTGTTTTTGGTTTTGAGGGGCAGTAGGAGTAAAAGGGGCAGCATGAAGACCCCCCCAAGATTTAAGGAATGCCAGTGTGCAGCTTCTGGAGGCTTGTTCCATCTGTCACCGGGCGTCCCATGGCTGGGCGGACCCCGCAGCTGGGGGCCGGTGCTAATTGCTCCCCAACCCGGGCCCGGTCACCGGCGCATGCGCAGTGCGGCCGCCGGGCTCCGGGGGCGGTTCGCAGGCCTATTGCTCTGGGGCAGGTTCTGTGCGGTCAGCACAAGGGCCAGGACCGCGACCGGGAGCAGCTCTGCACCTGAGCAGGGAAACAGAAAGCATCTCTAGTGACAATCACCTCGCGGCCGAATAGGCCCTGGGGTTGGAGGCGGGTTTCTGTAGGCGTGTGTACACACACACACACACACACACACACACACACACAGACACACACGTACACACACGTTTACGGTGCCAAAAACATCCTCACGCGCTCGTAACTCCGAGGAAGAGCGATTAGGGGCTGGGAGAGAAATTTAGGGGACAGAACGAGGAGGGGTGAGGGGTGCCCATCTCTCAAACTTTCGGCGCTGCGTCCTCCAGATGCTCTGCGCCCCGTTTGCATGTCTCTGGTGGGGGGCGGTCCGGGCGCCCCAATTCCTCCTCTGCTCTTGGCAGACCCTTTACAGAACCGCAACCGCCTTTGGGGGTTCCCAGTAGGAAGCCCCTCGTGCCGCCGTCCCCCAAACCGGGAAGCCGCCCCGGAGACCATCCCCTGGCGCCCGGGGCTGTGCAGCTCCGCGCCCCAGGGGCCGTGGGGCGTGGGCGGAGGCGTGGGCCGCCCCGAGCCGCCCCCGCGCGGCCGCCGACCCCGGGCCAGGGCGGCGCGCGCTCCCACCCGCGCCTCCGGGGACTCCGCCGGGCCGGGCGGCGCGCTGGGCATGCTCAGTGGCCGGGCGCCGGCTGGCGAGTCGGAAGCCTGTGCGCCGCCGCCGCCGCCGCCGCCGAACCGGCCGGGGAGCGCGCGGGACTCGCTGCAGCGGCGGCGGGCGCGGGGCGGGGAGGGAGCCGAGCCCCGCGCGGGGCCCCGATACCCGGCCACCGCGGCGCCGGCCCCCTCGCAGGGAAGGGGCCGGCCCTGCTGGCGTCGGCGGGGCGCGCAGGAACCAGAGCGGCGGCCGCATCCTCGCCGCCCGCCCCGGCCGGGCCGCGTCCCCTAGCCGTCGGGCATGGAGCCGTGGAGGCAGTGCGCGCAATGGCTCATCCACTGCAAGGTGCTGCCCGCCAACCACCGGGTGACCTGGGACTCGGCTCAGGTGTTCGACCTGGCGCAGACCCTGCGCGATGGGGTCCTCCTCTGCCAGCTGCTCAACAACCTCCGGGCGCGCTCCATCAACCTGAAGGAGATCAACCTGAGGCCGCAGATGTCCCAGGTGAGGAGGCCGGGTGTGTGTGTGTGTGTGTGTTGGGGGGGGGGGGGGCGCCTCGGTCCCCGGCCCGCTGCTCCCAGTAATCACCCGGATAATGTCTTTGTGCGGATGCAGATCTCTAGGTGCGCCCGGCTTGCCCTGCCTCCCAGCCTCCTGCTTTGGGGGCCACCTCGGCTTTTCCGACCTCGGTGGGGAAGGTTTGGCTCTTGGGCTGAACGCTAAAGCCCAGCGTCCGGAGGTGGTAGGAGGCTTTCGGCAAGGCTTTCTGTGCGGCGGGAACCGATACTGCCGGAGGGGCCCCTCACCTACTTTTGTGCGTGTGTGTGCGTGTGTGTGCGTGTGTGTGCGTGCGTGTGCAACAAAAGGATCCGGAGCCAGCCCCTGACAGTACCGAAGGGGTGGGATGCACCGAGACGATGGGCTGAGCTGCCTTTAGTGCGAGTCTCTCTGGCTTGCGTCTCGTCCCCATGTTTTCTTGAAAGAGGAACCATGACTTCAACGAGGACTCGAGGAAGTGGAGGGCGTTCCGGGACCGTTATCTGTACCGGGATGACCCTGGGCGAAGGGAGGCAAAGGGGGCGCCGCAGGGAGGCGCCCCGAGAGCCCCTGAGCGCGTGGGGCCGGCTGGCGAGCGAGCGGCTCTGTTTACAGTCCTGGCTGAGCCATGTGGGAAGGAACGGGCCAGCCGCTCTCGGCAGCGACAGGAAGCGAGAAGTTTCGCTCGAGATTCCGCTTTCCCTCGCTCAGGGCGCTCAGGGCCGCCCGCTCTGCTGCTGCGGTGCAGGCTGGGCTCCCGCGGCTGCAGGCGCCTCTGCGGGGTGGGGGTGGGGGTGCACCCTAGAGTCAACGCAGTGGAACAGTGCTTCTGGGTCCTGGCAGAAAGTGTTTGCACAGAAAGTTGGTGAACCCGACTCAGCACACCCATTTTCTCTTTCACAGTGCAAAAACCCCACTTTCAACTTAAAAGGCAGGGGAAAGAGGCCCTCCATGACACATCCTGAATGATAGGGAACCTTGGCTGCCTAGCAACCAGAGCAGTGCCTTTCACCACACACTGACTTTATATACTTTACTAATTATGTAGTCATCCCTTCTTCCGGGTGGCAGTGTCTTATCAGGCCCCCGGCACCTCGAATCCGGCTCCCTTGCCTGTCTGCCTTCAGCCTGCTGGCTAGCACTCCCCAAGTAAGGACAGGCTGGAAGCACTGAGAGCCATGTGCTCTTAGAAGCGAGGTCAGTTGTTTCCGACTCTCCCTAGTCCTGGGTGGTGACTGCTGACGCCTGGGCCCCTTTTGAGCTGCCCCAGTTCTGGCTGTTCTATCCAGGGGTCAGCAGACGTCTCCATTACACTGGGAGCCACCGATGCCCACTCTCCCCGGCCCCAGCCTCGGAGGCAGAGCAGGTCAGGATGCCTCGGCCCACCAGCAGGAAGAGCAGTGCTGAGTGCATTTCCTGAAACTCCGGTGTCCTGCAACCCCCGGGGGCTGTTCTCTAAGTTGTTCTCTGTAATCAGGTTTTCTGGACAGCTGCAGATCTCTCTTTAACTTTCTAACCCTTGTTTGAATGTCAACAATCATAGGAAATCTTTTCAAATGTGTTTTTGCTGTTCTCTTTGTAGCACATATTAGATATAATTGAATCCTTTTGAGGACTAAGGACCGTCATTATAAGCATCACTAATGAAAATTGAGCCCTTATAATGCTCTACAAAATCTGTTCCCTACGGGGGCTGGGGGGTACCACAGTGAGCACAGCAGGATCCGAGCCCTGAAGGAATTATTACTGTGCTATCAGATAAGCCACCAGGCTATAATGAGCTAAACAGCCAATGGCCCTCCTTAGGCTGTTGTGCTTTTGGGTTCTTCAGTCTGACCCTGAACTTCCTGGTTCCAACTTCAGTGCAGTTTCCTCTCTGGTGTCTTATGGATGAGGGCTTCTCCCAAAAGTGAACCCCGGAAGGCTGGCACCTGAATATGGTGCTCAGTTTTCTTCTTGGTTCTTGGCCTCATTTCAGAGAGAGACGGTTTCTAAACAGCTGAGTGCTGGACAGGCGAGTTGGTATTATACAAGTTGTCATTAAATCCTCAAATGAGACTTCATTCAGCAAGCTGACATATTTAACACGCCTGCAGGTGTCCAGCACATACCGTGTAACTTAATAGATATTCACTATTAGCAAAATTATTAGAAATATTTCCCCCCCTGCTATTGTCATCGATTATAACAAATTTAAAAACACTTGCAAGGCTTACAGATTTTTTTGAGGGATGACGTCTCCAAATAGCTCTGTCTTTAGCTACTCATATATCTTTCTTGGTAAAGGTTCTAGATGCTTCTGTCATAAGGTTCTTACTCTATCGGCTCTATTCATACTTAATAGTGAATAACCTAGAAACCCTGACATGTGTCCCAGCAGACTTACCCTTACCCTTCTGAATTTAGAGATGTCAATACTAGTACTTGTGGCTTTTGCCCGAAGAGCCATTCTGTCCACCTGATTGAGGCTCTACTGAAGGTGTTAATTTGAAATGGATAGCGAGCCCACGATCTTCTAAACCAGGAAATACCTGGAAGCTCTCACTTTCTAGGTTTGTGGTATTTGAGACTGCTTGAGCAGATGTTGACAAATGAAATTTTAGTTGATTTTTAATTTATTTTTTTAAAATAGGTTTTTTTATTGATTTCAAAGAGGAAGGGAGCGGGAGAGAGAGATAGAAACATCAACGATGAGAGAGAATCATTGATTGGTTGCCTCCTGCACACCCTCTACTGGGGACTGAGCCTGCAACCTAGGCATGTGCCCTTGACCGGAATCGAACCTGGGACCCTTCAGTCTGCAGGCTGATGCTCTATCCACTGAGCCAAACCAGCCAGGGCTGGAATTTTAGTTTATTGATGTTTGGCTTGAGCTGTGAGACATGCCCACGTGTCAAGGTTAGAGAGACAAGAACCTGGAAAGGAGTAGAGATGGAGATGGAGAGAGAGGAGGTAGGAGGGAAACCGGTAAAATGTGGTTCCAGGAATCCAAGTGAGTGAAGTGTTTGTAGAAGGAGTGATCAGACATGTCAAATGCTGCCAATGGAGTAAAATGAATCGATGGAGTATTGGATTAAGCAAAATACAGTTCTTTGGTGACCTTGACAGACACAGATTGGTGAGTGATGGTCAGAAGAGAGCCCGGGAGGAGAGTATGGAGACAGCAAGCATAGGCATCTCCCTGGGAGTAATTTTGCTGTAAATAGAGCAGAAAAATGGGGCCATGGCTAGTAGGGGAAGAGGGATCGAGAAAGCATTGTTTTCTTGTCACATAGAATGCATATTTTATACCTATTAAAAGAGCTCTTTTAGGTTGAGACAGAGTTTATCATGTCTACATGTATGTGTGGGAAAAATACATATGTATACATATAAGAAAACATAGGGGAAATAAACCTACTGTGTTCCTAAAACTTCCCTTCCCTCACATGCTGTTCTTAAGACCATTTCCTCTCAGTCATCGATTTGCATTGATTATGCTTTTTTTTTCATGTAATCTTTTATTCTGAGGACCAAGGGTTGGTGATGCAGCATTTCTAACAGAATATGCTACTATTGTCCCCAAGGTTCCCTTCCAAGCTGGAGGTGGGTTTCGATGCTGCTACTGCTTAGGAAAAGTTAAAGAGAGCCGTATTTCTGCTCTTCTGGCGACCTTGCTTCCGAACCTACTGAGAAAGCGGACAGAGGAGGGCTCCCACCTTCCTGTGCCTGCGCCCACAGACAGTGCTTTCTCTCCTGTTCTGTGGGTGAGTGATCGGAGCTCCTCCCTCCCTCCCGTGCTTCCTGCATCCTCAGCTCGCCCCTGGATCTGCCCATGTGCATGCAGTTATGTCATAGTCCCCTCGTTTGATTCAGGAAATGTTTCCAAGGTAGAGCCACAGACTTGCTGAGCATTGGGTGTGATGGAGAGTAACTCCTAGGGTTTCCCAGAACTCCCAGGGCAGGTGTCAGCGTCAGCCTGCTTATAACTGTTTAATGGATGCCTGTGGATCACGGGGTGGAGTCCAGACTCCTTCGCAAGCATGCAAGGGCCCCTGGTCTGGGCCGGTTTGTCCTCAAAGCTCTGCTCCACTCTGTGCCCTGACCTTTTGGTGGCTCTGTGCTGCTAAAAGGCTCTGAACCTTTGCACATGCCCATTTCTCTGCTTGAGACGCCCCTTCTCATTCTTCAGGTTGAAGATTCTATTCAAGGGTCACCCCTTGCAGTGAGGGCTTCCCGACTTCTCCCCGAGGCGTGGCTGGTCTCGTGCTGCTTTGTCTGGGGCTCATGGGTGGAGCCAGCATTTCCCGCCCTGTTTGGCAATATTTTCCTCATCTGTCTCCCTTCCAGGCTGTGACCGGCCTGAGGCTGCCCTAGGCATCCTTGTTTTTATGCATCTGTAGACACTGACACAGGCACTCATCCATAGTACCCATGCATAAGTAGGCATGTACAAATTCATTGATAGTGGATTGCAAATGGAGACTGTATACTGCCTTTTCAAATGTACAAGGTCATTAAAACAAAAACCACCTGTTCACTAAGTGGCATTACTACACTGCTTACCGCCAGGTGAGTGACCGAACCTGTCTCAGAAATAGGCACAATAAAAGAACCTACCTCCCAGAGTGCTTGTGAGGACAGGGAATGAATCAGCCTGTGGCCCACACGTGTAAATTTGCAGTACAGGTTAACTATTTGTATATAATTATGACTACAGCTGCTGCAGAAACAAACGAGGTTGTGCGTTCACACCCACCGTGCCTGAGCTGATCGTCACACACCGTGAGACAGGCTTTGTTATCGATCCCCACGCGTTAGATACTCTCCCGGGCTAAGCGGAGGTGGTAACTTGTACGCACACGCAGTTCTCGGTGGAGCCCAGATTAGAATCACAACATTCGAAGTGGAGTGTGTTCCCATCAGCAAGGCACTGGCACCTCTGAATGTGAACCGCAATGACATTCTCTTTTTTCACCGCGTGGCTCTCTTGCCGTGCTCCCTCGGAGAATGTTCTGGTTGGTGTTGTGGCTGTGGAAAACAGCACCTCCATGCTAGTTGGATATTGGGTCATAATTTTGCTTCAGGGTATTGAATGTACCAACGGGGTGATTTTATACACATCATACTCTTCCATGTAAAGTGGGAGGTAGACCTTTGACATGCATGTGATGGTTACCGGAAGTAAAACCAGATAGAAAAACTCAGGAGAGTTAAGGAGAGGGAAGGACAAAATGAGGGTAACTGGTCCTCTTTGGCCTTTTAATACTATGTCCCCGACAGCTGGCCTCTCTCTTTTCTTCATTTAAAATTTTATTTTTCAATTACAGTTTACATTCAGTATTATTTTGTATTAGTTTCAAGTGAACAGCATTGTGGTTAGACAATTATATACTTTATAAAATAATCCCCCTGATAATTCCAGCCCCACCTGGCACCAAACATAGTTATTACAATATTATTGGCTATGTTCCCTGTGCTGTACTTTATACCGACTGTTTTGTAGCTACCACTCTGTACTTCTCCAGCCCTTCACTTTTTACACCTAGTTCTTCATCCCCCATTCCCTCTGGCAACCATCAGTCTGATCTCTGGATCTGTGAGTCTGTTTTTGTTTGTTTGTTTGTTAATCCTCGCCATTGCTTTTCAGAGAGAGTGGAAGGGAGGGAGGGACAAGGAGAGAGAGAGAAACAATGATGTGCGAGAGACACATCCACTGGTTGCCTCCCGCCTGCACCCTGAACCTGCAAACCAGGTTCGTGCCCTTGACCGGGAATCAATCTAACCACTAGCCACCCCAGCCAGGGCCATGAGTCTGTTTCTATTTTGTTTGTTCGCTTATTTTGCTCTTTAGATTCCACAGATGAGTGAAATCATATGGTATTTGTCTTTCTCTGTCTGACTTATTTCCCTTAGCATAATACCCTTCAGGTCCATTCCTGTTATTGCAAACGGTAAGTTTTCATTATTTTTTTTTATGGCTGACTAATATTGCATTGGGTATATACACCCCAGCTTTTTTATCCACTCGTCATTGATGGGCTCGTGGTTGCTTCCGGTGCGTGGTTGTTGTAAATAGCACCATGACAGCGGCCCTTGAGCACATGGTGAGTGCTCTCTTGAGCTGGGTGGGCAGTGCCTGCATTTTCCTGGGCAGCAGGGACACACTGGTGTTTTAAATGATATCCTTCAGACAGTGGTCATTTTTCTTTTCTGTATTACAACCATTCTTGTAAATTCACAGACACTTATTACTAGCTATTGTTTATTTACATATTTTAAACATTTTATCAAATTTATTGGGGCGCCATTGGTTCATAAGACTATATACGTTCCAAGTGTACAATTCTGTATATTCATCTGTATATTGCATTGTGTTCTCACCACCCACGGACTAGTCTCCTTCCGTCATCACATACTTGACCCTCTTTACCCTCTTCTACTCCTCCCTCCCCCGACCCATTTCCCTCTGGTAATCACCATACTGTTCTTCCTGTCTATGTTTTTTCTTTGTTTTTGTTGGTTCATTTGTTGCTTTCAGTTTTATATCCCACATATGAGTGACATCATATGGTGCTTGTCTTTTTTTTTATCTGACTTATTTCATGTAGCATGATGCTCTACAGATCCATCCATGTTGTCGCAAATGGCAGTATGTCATCTTTTCTTAGGCCTGAGTAGTATTCCACAGTATATATGCACCGCTCTTCTTTATCCAGTCCTCTGTCACTTCGGTGTTTCCATGGCTTGACCACTGGGAATAATGCTACGATGAACATAGAGGTACATGTCTTTATGAATAATGTCTTCAAATTTTTCAAGTAAGTACCCAGAAGAGGGATTGTTGGGTCGTAGGTATTATTAGCTGGCTGTTTAGGATACCATAGGTCCTCACTTAATGCTGTTGATCGGTTCTGTGACCTTAAGTGAAATGACATATAAGGAAACCAGTTTTACCGTAGGCTAACTGATAGAAATGAGCCGAGTTTTTTGAGGACCTGCTGTATTATTATATCCCTTTCTCCCCCGTCAGCACAAACCCTGCATGGTGTTAAGACCCGTCACAAGTTTACCTCCGGCCTCTCCACAGTCTTGAGTATTTAGTGAAAGAACATTGAGCGGCAAGAGAGTAGCTACTTTGGACTTTTCTGGAAAGTTATTTAGAATTGTACCGTGTGCTGCTATAAGACTGTGCTTTCAAAATCTGTGTTGCAAGAAGTGTAGTCAGCTTTCAAGCTGCTTGCTTAACAGGAAGTCGGCAGCACATGTCGCTCACATGGGAGTTCTCTAACGGGTCAATTAATATGGAATATTTAATGAAACATTCGATACCCACCTCCCATGATTTTCAAAGTGCTTGCCTTAAAATAGATCTGAAACAGCTGCTCTAACAGACACGCATCCCGCCCCTGTGCCGTGAATGGCAGGAGCCTTCCCCGCAGCGTGGGGCAGCGTGGGGCAGCGTGGGACAGATTTAACCACAAGGCACCTATGCTCTGGTCCCAGCTCTGAGAGACTCAGCTGATACTGCTTCTCTTTGTCTCTGCCTTCCATACTTACATATACAGCCACGTGCTAAAGAGCAGCTAATTTTTTTTACACGTGTTTAGTTCTCACCCGGGAGGCCTGTGGTTCCATGCAGAGAGCTTTGGGACAAGGCAGACGTGTTGGGACCCATTTTACTTGTGGAGTCTCAGTATCCTCACATAATAGGCAAGAAATAGTCAAACCTTTGCAGCATCGTGGGGAGAATGAGACAGTATTTGTAAAATGCCTGGGGCGTAGTAGAAATGACACAGGATTTTATTTTCTTCCTCCTCCCCCACTTCCTGGATCCTCACACATATAAGAGGCAGGAAAAACAAGATCTTATCGCCCCTGTACAGAGGAGGAAATTGAGATGCGCACTGGCCGAAGGACGATTCTCAAGGTCACACAGACAGGACGTGGTGAGGACAGGACTTGAGTCCAGTTGTCCTAATTCCAAATCCTCTGAGGTTCCTCGTTCCTGCCACCAAGCTCAGTGGATAGATGGATGGTGAATGGCATGAGCAAATGGCTGGGAAGAGGCTTGGAAAAAGCAAGACCTGCTCACAGACTTCGAACGTACAATGACCCTGCATTATTTTGCACTGAAATTTGCTGTGTTTAAAATAGAAACATCTGAAATAACAAAACCCGATTTCACTTACTATCTGGTCTGATTATCTAGTTGGTGGACGATTTGCTTTTTAGTAATCTCATAGCCGCTGTGCTTTCCGTGTGGTTCTGTCTTCATGGGAGTCGGTGCATATGATGTGATTGATTAGTTAAATCATCCATTTGTCTACTAAGTATTAGGTGTCATAATGGATGCTGAGGATTCAAGGGTGGATCCCGTGTTGCCTTAGTCCACACGGCATGGGTTTTACCTCCGACATGTCCTTGGAGCTGGGCAGGGAGATTTGAGTTGGAGTGAATGAGCTTGGTGGGTGTTTGATAGGTGGGAGATGCTGCTTTGGATGCATTGTTCATTTCCTAGATGGAAGGTGTGACACTGATGTCACAAAATGGCTGTGTGTGTGTGTGTGTGCGTGCGTGCACACTGTGGCTGAAGGTATTTCTGTCCTCCCCATAGACATTTATCTAGTGCCTCCTCTGTGCAGGGCACTGGAGGCATAAAGATAAATCCTGTGAAGTTTCTGCTTTTGGGGGGGTCAGGAACCAGACTTGACCTCGGAGTCCGACTTTTGCAAGAACACAGAAAGAAAGTCAGTCAGTGGATGCTTACAAGGCTGGTGCGAAAGTGCAGGCAGCTGAGTGAGCCCGATGAGACCAGGAAGGGGGCAGAGGCAGGAGTGGTTACTGGAGAGGAAGAAGGTTTGAGGAAGAACACGGGGTGGGGAGAGTGTGTGTGAGATGAAGAATGTGCAAAGACCTTCACACCTCAGCGACATCCCCAACCAGACAGTCATTCTGAGCAATGATGACATTTCCTTAATAACCCGGGTACTGGGATATGGCCGTACCATTTGCATTTGGCAGTGAAGATGCTAAATCACTTGTCTTTGGTGGGTGCCTGGGGCATCGGAGGATGGCCTGTTCTCTTGAATAAGCAGTTAACTATCAGAACCGCTGTCCAGCTTCACATTTTAGAATCCACAGAGACGAAACTAATATTAACAGCAGCCGTGTCACATTCTCTCCTTAACCCGTGTCTCTGGGAGGACCCAAGTCTTTCATGCTCATTCTGAGCTCCAGACACCTCAGTTCCCGCTTCCCCCTCACGAGGACCAATTGCTATATTCTCCTGAATCCACGATAGTCGATGGGCAAGTGCAAGATTCTGTGTCCACGTGCTCTGCCGTCAGGAAGAATCTGAAGCCACGCATTTCTTGGGTGGCTGACTGTGCCCTGAGCTTACTAACTCTCTAGCCAACAAATGCTTTCTTCTGTTTGAAGGTCCGCTGAGTCTACACTCTGGATTGTCAATAAGCAACAGAATTATTCTAGGTTCGTTTCCCCTGCCGGCACTGCGTGCACGATTAAGTGAAAGTTGCGCTAGTTGAACGATGACATCACAAGAAAATGAGCAGATGCTGTGAGCTGGCTGCAGAGGGCACAGGTGGCCGGGGCCCTGCCGGGAACTGACAGAGGTGACTCAAGAGCTTCTGGTTTCTTGGTGGATGCTCGCTCAGGCGGGCCAGTGGCCTCTGGAGACCACAAACCGGAAGCAGTAGAATCCAGCTCTCAAAGTTTTCATGACACCTGAAAGGGACTCTAATGGACTCAGTATTCCCTTCAAGACCCAAAGCTCTTTCTTGGGGATGAGAAAGCAAAAAACAAAACAAAACAAAACAAAACAACACACACACAAAACCAAACCAAAAACAACAACAACAACAACAAAACAACCCCCTGTGCATTTCCCACCAGGGCCAGCTCCTTTATCTGGTGCAGTTCACTTCTGCAAGTGCAGAACTGCATTGTGCTCACCCAGAAGCAGGGTCCCTCCTCGCCCTCACTCACTCAGCCAGCATTTATTGAAACACCACATCCAAAGCTCTGGCCAGGTCCTGAGGCGTAACGCAGGACTCGGGCCATCAGAGCAGTGTGCGGTGGAGGCTGACCTCCTCACACTTCTCCCTGCTGCCTGTGGAAGAACTTCTAAGTGAAAGTCCTGGCGGGGACTCGGCCTCTTCCCCGTCTTCTCTCAGACCTACCTGCTTGCCCAGCGGGGGGTGGTGGTCTGGTCTCCTTCATAAGGGAGGCCCTGCAGAGCGGGTTCGTCTTCAAGGAGGAGATTTACAGCTGATGGTTTGTTTGCTTACTTGTTTTGCTGGAGTGACAGCCTGCATCCTCTGAGCTACATTTGCTAATATATATTAGCTTTTATCAATAAGAAGTTCCCACTTTCATCTGACTCCTGTATGTATTGTACCTATTGCTCATTGGGTTTCTCCATCAGTGGGAAAGGGGAGTGTTTATTACTTTGACCTTGAGGGGCTGTGAAGCATCTGCGGCCTAGCCCACAGGCCAGTGGCTTAACCAGGCACAGTCGTTTGTGCTGCTGTCTAGGCCTGAGCAAGGGCAGGATGCGCCGGTCCTGGCTGGGCTTCGTGGGAGGGCAGAGGCGCTGATAATTTGGGGTTTGTGGGTTCAGCTTGGACAGGTGTTGTAGGTGAGGCCGAGGGAGGGGTTGGCCCTCTTTAGTCATTTGCGGAGGAATAGCATTTGCTGCCTCGACTGTGTTTTAGCCAAAGCTGCAGGCCAGGACTTCAGACTGCAAAGTCACAAAGATGTAAGGATCTTGTGCGTGGTTCTTCCTTTAAATCGTGAGAATGAGGCCACGGTAGGGAATGAAAAATTGGCTTCACCACATTCAGCTAATTTCAGTCCAGGCCGAAGGAAGGCCCTGGAGGGACTGGCCTCCTGTGATTTTGTAGTTTATCTAAGATTTTAATAGAACACCCATCACAGGACCCACCTCCATGGACCCACTCTGAGCAGACGGAGACAGCTCCCTCTCTGCAGGTGGGTGGGCCGCTGGACTGGGCTGAGCTCCGCACAGCCCCGGGGACAGAGGCACGACTCATTCTCCGGCTGAGTGTCCTCCACACTCAACGTGAGTGATGTCTGCTCTGGATTTGTTGACTATATCAGTTCCGCCCATTGGGTCATTGAACTGGGACCACCTACCGAAGAGTTGTAGGTTTAAAAACTATTTCCTTCTTCAATGACAACTTCCATTCAGTAGTATTTTGTGTTTGCTTCAGGTGAAGAGTTGTAGATTTTCTTAAAAAGCAAATAAAAGGGAATGCAACTGTCCCGGCCAGTGTGGCTCAGTGGTTGAGCATTAGCCTATGAACCAGGAGATCACGGTTCAGTTCTCCATCCCCAGTGTGGGGTGTGCAGGCGGCAGCCAATCAGTGATTCTCTCTCATCATTGATGTTTCCATCTCTCCCTGCTTCCTTCCTCTCTGAAATCAATACATACATATATTTTTTTTAAAAAAGGGAATGCGGCCGTCCTCACCTTAAGCTGTATTCCCGGGTGGGGATAGGCAGCCCCCATGAGCCAGTGAAATAAATGATCGCAAACCCAAACACGAAGGTGATGGCTACCAAGGTCTGAGCCCCAAACCCTCTGATTAAGGAGAAACTACTGTGGTTGGAAACTTTGCCAGAGGGGCCGGGCCGGGCACTGCCGGGAACTGACGGAGGTGACTCGAGAGCTTCTGGTTTCTTGGTCTCATCCGCAAAGGAGCAGGGTTAGAAGAGGATGAAGTAAGCTAGGGCAAAGGTTGACACATCTGATGAGAGAAATGAAGGGGAAAATGAGCTCAGGCCAGAATAGAGAGAGAGAGAGAGGCAGGGAGCTCCCCTCCAGCGGTCCTGATAAGAGCGGGTCAGGGGCCCGGAGGAAAGGAGTGTGACGGTCTGAAAGGCTTCCTCAGGATCCAGAAAGACTGCTCCTTGGAGATTCAGCCTGAAGCAGGAAGAGCTGGAAATTGGTTTTGCGTAGCTCAGGGCCGAGTGTGGGTTTGCGTTTTGTGCCGTGCCGAAAGGTTTTTGCTCGTATAGGTTGAAACGCAACTGACTTGTTTTTCCATGGTGGAACCCAGCCAGGGCTTATGTGTGCCCTGTGGGGACACCTTCTTCCAGCACGGAGAAGCCTTCTCCCGTCCCCCCGGGCTGTGGCCCTGGGAGGTAGCAGTTCTAGCATTTGAGAGGGAAAGCCCTGAGTTTATTGGTTAATAAGATGATACAGGTTTCAGGGGTCAGTTCTATAATACATCATGTATATATTGTATTGTCAGATCACAAAGGGTCTTGTTCAGGATTTTGGACGCCACCCCCAAGTCACCATGGACTACATTTGAAAAATGCTGTTCAGTTGAGGCCTACCTATACCTGAGTAGGTGTTACAATGATGCCTACGTTGTATGAAAGCCTCATCCTGAGTCTTTTTGAATTTTATGAGGATGTTGGATCTTCCTCTGAAAACCTTAGGATGAGTGTCCAGAGCTTTTTGGCCAGTGGATCATTATATACTTTCTTTCTTTAAAAAAAAAATATTTTATTGATTTTTTTACAGAGAGGAAGGGAAAGGGATAGAGTTAGAAACATCAATGAGAAACATCGATCAGCTGCCTCCTGCACACCCCCTACTGGGGATGTGCCCGCAACCAAGGTACATGCCCTTGACCGGAATCGAATCTGGGACCTTTCAGTCTGCAGGCTGACGCTCTGTCCACTGAGCCAAACCGGTCAGGGCCATTATATACTGTCTTAGGCTTTTGTGTGGACATGGTGGTCGGGAGGTAAACAGTTGTAGGCGTTCCCTACTCACTCGGCATTCAACATACATTTCATGAGTGCTTTCTGTGTAAATGGTGGAGGACACCATCCGTGTCAGTCTAAGCATGACATACGTGGTCCTTGTCCCCGAGAAGCCATTGAAGTCCAGCAGGAAGGAAGTGACATATAGCTGTGTAGTCACTCCCCACATTCCTTGTGCAAAGGCCGGAGCGCTCCCCAGTCGGCATGGAGGGACCCATTTAGTCACACGCTGGTTTCATCCAGGCCTCCCAAAGGAGGAACACCTCCAGGGTGGTGGTGGTGTTTTTTTTATTTTTTATTTTTGGTAAATAATCACATATATTTTGTGGTATCTGTTTTTCAAATCTCCAGACACTGTGATTGTGTGGTCACATGCCCACTATTTATTGAAATAGAATTGTAGTGTGAGTGATGGAGCTCTCTGGGGAGGGGGAAGGAGAATGGTGTGTACAGACTCTGTGTCACCCTCGCCTGGCAGCCTTTGCCCGCCTGCTTGTGAGGTGTGACCATCAGAGCTGTCCCCATGGCCCTCCCGGTTTGCGTGACGGGCAGCGTTCAGAAGGCAGCGAGAGGGATGCCCTCTTGGCATCCCTGCCTTTTAATGAATGACTGTGTACAAAGTCGCAAGATAGTTGGGGAGGGAACGCACTGGGAGGAGGTGTGTCTATTCTGGGTGGTTAGAGGGGAGGTGCCAGCCCAGATTCCATCCTGGCAAGGCAGCGCAGGGAAGCTTGCTCCCAAGGCGTCCCTACTCTCCCACCCATTGCTTTGGCATCCTCAGCAGCCCTGGGCCCTCTCACGCCCAGCATTCTTCTTCAACTTGAAATTCAGGCTCCGTGCAGAAAGCCACAGCCAGGCTTGTGGCTCCTCCAGGAGGTGGGCTGTGACTCATTCATGACTCACGTGACCAGCTTCGGTTTCCTCCCAGTCACTTCAGCAAATGAATGAAAGAATCAAAAGCCCAAAATGCAGAGTAAAGCTAAAGAAAAGGAGGAGAGTGATTTGTGCAGTATCTGCTGTTTCTCTAGATTGTCCTATTTTTTTTAAAAATCTGGCAGTGGTTCTCAACCTTTCTAATGCCACGACCCTTTAATACCGTTCCTCATGTTGTGGTGACCCCCAACCATAAAATTATTTTCGTGGCTACTTCATAACTGTAATTTTGCTACTGTTAACGAATCGTCTTTTTGTAATGCGAGATCACATCAGATTAATGTCGCGACCCACAGGTTGAGAACCGCTAGCAGGGTCGCCTAAGACCATCAGAAAACACAGATATTTACATTACGATTCATAACAGTAGCAAAATTACAGTTATGAAGCAGCCACGAACATAATTTTATGGTTGGGGGTCACCACAGCATGAGGAGCTGTATTAAAGGGTTGCGGCATTAGGAAGGTTGAGAACACTGCTCTAGACCGTGACATCAGTAGGTTATGTTTTCTTTCTTCTCCTTGTCGTAAATGTTATTCCTTCTAACCTACTATCCTTTTACACCTTTCCCTCTGGATTTGTTGGTTAACTTCCAGGTGTTTATTATATGGGGGTAAAGAATGGCAAACTATTCCACTCTGTTCTGAGGGTTTTGGTGCAGATTCATGTTTTCCATGATTATTTCTTAGCAGCTAAAGAACTTAGGATTCTGAGCTAAGTAGAGGTGTATCTATTTTTTGTTCTAGAGATGACATCTGAGAAAGTCTGGAGTTGTGCAATACTTATATCTGGCCATTTCAGAAGATAACTTCAGAGAGTTTGCTCTTACAAGTTTTAAAGGATATTCATATTTTTAAAATGAAGTACACCATAGAGTTCTTACAGTTCCAAGATAAGCATATAAGGCCCTTTGAAAATTTTTTTGAGTAAATCCAAGTTTTTCTTGGATTGGAATGAAGAAATAGAGCCTTCTGAGTATGGTCGTAAGGATAATGTCAAAAGCCATTTTGTACTCTCTGTCCAAACACGGCTGCCCTGAGACCTGTGGTCGCGCTCTCAGATTTTAATCGGATCGCTCTTGCAAGCCCAGCTCCACTAAGGCCAAAGAAGGAAATGGAACACGTGCCCTCTTACTTAGGACTGTGGGAACATTGCTTTATCTGCAGACAGAGTGCTTTATTTTTTCCACATTTTTTCAAGCAACAAGATTCAAATTTTATGTTTCAATTAAAATTTAAAGCATTTGCAAATACAATGGCAGGAAATGGGCAGAGGAGCCTTCACTTTTTTCTCCCTCTAACCTCTGAACTTGGGAGTGAGCTAATGCATGTGAATCGATTCTGAGGACATTTGTACCCAGAGTTTGACATGAACATATTTTCAGGAGAAGCGGGTCCAGGATACCCAAAACTCCTCCCAGTTGAACCCTATTACAAATGCAGGATGTTTATTTTATTCAAAAAAATTTTCCAATGACAGTTTACATTTCATATTAGTTTGTATTAGTTTCAGGCATACAGCATCGTGATTAGACAATCATATACTTTACAAAGTGGTTCACCCCTGAAATTTCAAGTACCCACCTGGCACCAGGATGCTTATTTTCAAAAGCCATCCAATGCAAACAAGAAGAGAAAGGTCGCTTACAATCTCGCCTGCTCCACATCACCCTTGTTTCCTTTCTGGGTAAAACAGGAAAGCAGAAAGCACTGTCAGTGTTTCAGCAGGAAGAGGGGTAAGTGGGGAATGACACAGGGAGTGGGTGGGTATTGGAAATACCTGATACATGACTGTTGGGAGACCAGGAAGAGCCGGAATCACAGGAAGCCACCACCTAGGAGCTCAGCGACCTGCAGCCCCAAAGTGGATGATTGCCAAGCCTGTCTGTCACCCGCAGCTGCGCACACAGCCTGACATTCGTCCCCACTTCTGTCTGCCACTGTTGGGGGAGAACGCTGCTCCTCCTTTCTAGCCGTCTGGTCCACGCAGCCCACACCGAAATCCCGCCGGCACGGAATCTGGGAAATGTAGTTCCCAGGCTCCCAGCCCCTGGGAAAAGTTGAAAGAGAGGCATGATAGTGAGGACTCGGCCAGGAAGTTGTCATGGAGACAGGGGGATCCAGGGGGGCTAGGCACGAGCCCTTTTCATTTTGGAGTTCAACCCCAAACCATGCATTTATACATACATGAACATCCACTAATGCTTCCTTCATGTTCGATATCATTTTCGAGAGATAAGGAGCGTGGTGTGGTGGCGAAGAGCAAAATTAAATGGAAGAGCGCTGTGAGATGGAAGATTATGTCTGTAATGTTATAGTCTTCGTACTGTGTTTAAAGCAACAGCAAAAATAAAACTGCTAATGAAATCAGATTGCAGTCTCGTATCTCAGCAGCTTACTTAAAGCGACGTGACCTCAGGCCAGAGGCTTAGGTTCCCTTATCTGCGAAATGAGGAAGATGTTATCTTTCTCCACCCTGACTATCTACTTAGGGAACCCGACTAAAGCACGTGGTACGCCCTCACTCCACAAATGCGAACTAAGTAGTTGTAGACTTCTGGTTCTGGTGTGTGCCGGCACTCGCTGCATTCCCTGAGGGTGGTGGTGTGCAGTGTTCTGCCTGGTGCTAGACCGGGGAGGTGGTCCTCTCCTCCTGCCCCAAAGAGATGGGGACGGACCGAGACTCCTGGAGTGGATTCTCCACTTGGTTGGGCGATAATGACAGCTTTCTGCTTTATGAATTGCACTTGAAGTCTGAACTCACGCAAGTGCCTGAGGAATGGTAATTAGAGAGCATGAAACCAGGATTTTCTCACCGTGCATTTCCTGAGAACTACATTGATGTTGTTCCCTCCCGGCTTCGGCTAGAGGAAGCGGCCCTGAGCCCTGTGCGTGATGAGAGGGTGTGGAGACCCACACGGCCTGTTATTTGCTCATTTGAGTGCTGGGAAGAGACGAAAGTATTGTTTAAGCTGTGGAAGGGAAGAAAAAAAATCACATAGCACCCTTCAAGAAGGTTGACGCATAATTAATACCTATGGACAATGAACAGTGTCTCTCTGTCACAGTGATGGAATAAGAAATGACTTTTTAACTGCAGAAGAATTGAGCTAGGCGTTACCTGAGGAAGTTGCTACAGTTGATTGCGTTAGGAGGGACCGCCGATGTTTCAGGCAGTTTTTTGTTTAAGTAGCACGAACCATAGAAGCAGCCCCGTGAGGTTTGAATAGGTTGATAGGCCGGCCCAGAGGTAGAAGGCAATGTTGATAGTTTCCTTTCGGTTTTTAGGACTTACTTTCTTTTTTTTTTTTAGGTTTATTTAGACGGGGTGAGGCCTCTGGCTTGTCATGCAGCCTTTGCTAGATACTAGGTTTTGTACAAATAAGAAACCCAAAAGGTGTTTCTTATGTATATAGTTAAGGGGATATCTAGGATGGTTTTCATTGAAATAGCAATTTTAAATTTAATTATAATAATTTCTATAATAATCACTGAGACTCGCCTTAGGAATGTAGTGAGAAGTACTTGTAAGCAGTTCCTGGGACTGTAGACAACATGCCATGTATTTGGGTCTTTCTGTCTATGTCTGTCTGTCTGTCTTCTTCCCTTCCTTTCCCTTCTCCCCCTCCCTTCCTTCCTTCCTTCCTTCCTTCCTTCCTTCCTTCCTTCCTTCCTTCCTTCCTTCCTCCCTCCCTCCCTCCCTCCCTCCCTCCCTCCCTCCCTCCCTTCCTCCCTCCCTCCCTCCCTCCCTCCTGTTGACAAGACCTTCCCAGTGGTAGAGCTCCCTTGGACATGTGACTGACATGTGCCCTCTGCCCTGTGCCCTGTGCTCTGTGCCGCTGGCCATTTCCAGCAGCAAGAAGCGAGGCCTCAGGAAGCAGCCTGTGGTGAGAAGCTCTCGCTCCGTCGTGGCCTGTGGCCACCATAACAAGCCTCTGCGTTTCTGGAAGTGGCTGCGATGGGCTGTGATCATATCCATTCTTAAAGGGTATTAGAAAGTGGCTGCAAGGTCCCTTCCCGGCCTTTCTGGGCATCGTCAGTGCTTCTCCTGGGAACGGGCACTTCATCAGAGGTGCTGAGACTTCAGGAATCAGAATACGATGAGCAACTTAAAAAATTTTTTTTATTGATTTTTTTTTTTTAAACAGAGAGGGAAGGAGAGGGAGAGCGAGAGAGAAACATTGATGTGAGAAGGAAACATCGATCGGCTGCCTCGCACATACCCCCTGCCAGGGATTGAGCTGTAAACTTGGGCATGTACCCGAACCGGCAACTTTTTGGTGCATGGGATGACGCCCAGCAAAATGAGCCACGGGGGCTAGATATGATGAGAAACTTCTCATCTGGTAATTTTCCTTTTATGACATAGGAGCGATCCTTGGGTGATCTCAGCATCCCAGTGGCACTTTTGTCTTCAGGAAGCTCTTGACTTGTCATATGAAGCAGCTTCTACAACACGAGTTTCTGTCTAGTGCTTACTTGGGTGGCCATGCTTGACTGAATATATTTGTTAGGTTTGGATTCTTTAACCTTCCTTACTAGAAGGCAAAAAAGCAAGCAAGCAAGCAAACAAACAAAAAAGCAAAAAAAAAAAAAAAGGCAATACTTCATTTTTTTTTTCTTTTTTAAAGAAGTGGCTTCATTTTATTAAGAAGATTATAGATTTTCTATCTTAGAAAGCAGTATTAAAAACCAGCAGCAAAACTTTAGTATCTGAAATGAAATATGAGTAAGTTATTTCTTAAAATCAATAACTTTGATTTAACTGAGAAACCAATGTGCTTTATAAATATGCCTTTGAAAGTAGTTTCCATATCATCGTGGTGAGTATATTGGCTCAGTGGATTGCAATCTGAGTGCAAAGTATGCAGTTTCATGTATAAAACGTATTCTGGAATTTTACTTTGAAATGTCAGAGGCCGTTAGTAGCATCTCGGTGAGCAGTTTTGGGCCTCCTGTATGAAAGGCACTTGGGTAGAGCCTGGGAGCATTGTTGTTGGAGAGCTATTTCAGTCCAGTTAGAGGTATGCCCAAGGCTTTATCTAGAAAGAACATATAAGTATACGGTAGCATATGCCAGTGGTTACCTGTATGCAGCTTGGAGGCTAGAGAATAGGACGAGGGCCCTGATTTGGGGTAGGAACGCTTCATTGAGAAAGTGGTGTATGACGTGAGGGCGGAGCTGAGACACGTGGCGAGGAGGAGGGTTCTAGGTAAGGCTGGCATGTCAGGTTGTGCCATACACAGGGCACTGCGTTCCAGGGGTCTCATTCCCATCCCCAAATCGATGTAATTTATTCTTCCTGAATGTGAAGCAAACATGATGCAATCCTCTTTAGACAAGTGGTATAGAATGGATGATGAGCAAAGTCAACGTAAGGGTGGCAAGTACGTGGTAACAGTTCTGGGACCATCTGTTACCCTGATAATGTCAAATAGTCGTGAGCATCCAGTCACAGGTAGCTTTTTTATTGCTCACATGAGCAACTTAGCTCGGAAACTAGGTCACACCTTGGGAGACCACACTCTGTTCAGCCTGCTGGCCTTGGCCTTGAGGTTGGAATCATGGACAACAGAGGTATTCAAATCTCTGCTTAAATTTAGCGACTGTGATTTCCTCCCCATTTCACCACTGGGCCCAATAACAGCAAAACAAGTCACCCAACATTTAATTTTAAAATTACAGTTGATGCACAATATTAGGTTATTTCAGGCACACAACCCCGTGATTAAACATTTACATAACTTATGAAGCGATCACCCCGATAAATCTAGTACCCACCTGATAACATTCATAGTTATTACAATATTATTGGCCATATTCCCTGTGCTGGACTTTACATCCTGGGGACTATTCTGTAACTATCAAATTGTATTTCTTAATTCCTTCATCTTTTTCACCCATTCATCTCCCCAACCACCCTCCCCTCTGGCAACCATCAAAAGGTTCTCTGTACCTATGAATCTAAAAACCCTAGTATTTTTGTTTTCAAGTTGTTAGTTCTAGACAATTTCATGGTTGTTTGGGAAAAAAAAAAAATACAGCCCTAGCCAGTTTGGCTCAGTGGATAGATTGTTGGCCTTCGGACTGAAGAACCCCTGGTTTGATTTCGGTCAAGGGCACATGCCTGGGTTGTGGGCTCGATCCCCAGTAGGGGGCGTGCAGGAGGCAGCCAATTAATGATTCTCCCATCATTGATGTTTCTATCTCTCCCTCCCTCTCCCTTCCTCTCTAAAATAAAAATAAAAAAAATATGTATATATACATATATATGTTTTTTAAAGAATACAGATAAGTTGAAAGGAAAAAGGTTTTACTTTTAATTTCCTTCTTAAATACCCATAGCTATTTACCTGTTGGGCATGGCACAACTTCCCTCATCACTCACACACCGGAACCCCCACTTCTGGTTCTGCATTGATGGACTGCGGGACTGCCTTCTAATCACAGCAGCTGTTGTACACCAGCTTCACAGAGACAGGTCGTGGAAGGAACACCGTGCGATCTACTGTTGGAACTTGGCACTGATCTGAACCAGTGGTTTGTGTCACGTCTGACGGGTGTGGAGTATTTCTGTGATTTTCTTGAAAATCTGCAATATCTTACAGTGTCCCTGGGTGTTTGCTCTGGTGCTCCAGGGCACGTTGGTGCGTAATTTGGGAACCACACCGTAATCTCACATCTCGTAGATCATGGGAGAGAGACTGGAGTGACTTGCCTCCTGGTCTGGGTAGTGAGTGACACAGGTCAGTTGTCAGATGCCACGGCTGGGTGCCTTGTCACAGCACCCGTGTTTATAGCTGCATTTCCCCTGCTGGTCTGACTTCTATTTACACCATCATCTTTACTGAGCCCAGCATCCTGCATTTTATAGCCAGTTGTTGGGTTTTGTGTGCAAGTGGGTGACGCAGTTATTACCGAGGCTCCGGTGTGAAGCTGATGCTTTACATAAACCGTGTTTACCTAAAGCATACAGGGCCAGGGATACTCGGACAGCATGCCGGAGCGAGTCAAGGACGTGTGGACTATTTTCCTGGGAGCTGAGTCACACAACAACATAAATAGTGTGTGGAAGTGACAAGTCGGTCAGTCCACAGAGGCCAGCAAGTCCCTGCCGTGATGTCGGGACCTGTGTTCCCTGAGGACATTAGAGAGCAGTGAGGCCGACCTTATCCACATCAGCCTTTCTGTTGCAAGTGGTAGATGCCGAAGCCAAGGGCGGAGCGGCTGGTTCCTCTGATAGAATCGGCCCATGTCACTGGCCCCTGTAATCTGGGAGCAGCCTGGTGCTCAGACTTGGGTTTCTAAGTACCATTTGCAGGCAAATGGAGACAGACCTGCTTGGAGAAATGGCTGATTCCAGAACCAGAGCAGAGGAACGGGGAGGTGGGCCTGGGACAGCTTGGTTGCAGGAAAGAGAGTCATGTCCAAAGGACACCGGAAGTAGTTTGAAGGCACGCCCGGTGGTCAAATTTGGGACAGTCTGAACATCGAAAAGAATGATGGCAATTGATTATTACACAAGGAAAAAAGTGTATGGAGGAGTAGAGGGGCGGAGAAGGAATGATGGAATTAGAAAAAGCGCTATTTTGCAGCCCCAAATGGAATAATGGAGGCAAGAATTATCAACGAATGCTGTAAATCCACGATGAAAAGTAATTGGGAAATAGGACAGCCACATGGTTCCAAATTCGCACCCCAGGTGTTTTTGTTTTGTTTTTTCTTTTTACGGATATAAAGGGGGACATGGACCTTTACAACAGAGAGATGTGGCAGTATCCATCTAAACCAAGCGATCAAGCTTGGCATCAATAATAACGGGCTAGCATAGCATTCCGTGTGCTCTGATGAAGTGAAAGAGGAAGTTCACAGTAGGAGAGTATTTTTGCCAAAAAGTGTTTAACTTGTGTCTAGACTTAGCTTTTGGCTCACAGGAAATACAAGGGATGGACGAACAGATTTTAATAATAAGACTGAAAAGGGACATTGGTTCAGGGTGATCACATTTGAGGAATGCCTGGAAAAGCAAGAGTGTACCAGTGACCTTTTCCAAACCCAGCAAATGTTTGTGGGATGCAGTAGCATCGAACTAGTTACGGGGCGAGTCAGGTGAGGACTGGTTCTGGACGGAAGGGAAGGCCTGTTTTAGAGTCCTCGCTCCTATGCCTGCCACAATGGCTGCATTTCAGTGAACTGTATGTGTTTTGCTTTCAGCGGTAAGACCTGCTTTCTGAACTAAGGGCCGGAGCACTGGGTGGAAGTCACGGTAGTCTTTCCCACACGGGGACGTCTGACTTGGGCGAGGACTCCGGGAGGGGCAGGGGCAATTACGTTTTGCTCCTGGGTGAGCGATGAGTCGGGCACTTAATTATGTCAAAAGAGCAGTTGCAGAAGCCGCAAGAGAGTCATTATTGTCCGTCTTGGCTGAATGCAAGGCTTTTAATCTGTGAGAAGTGCTCCTGTGCGGAAGGGCTCCATGCAGAGCCACGCCGTGTCCTCAAGGTCCCCCCTGGATGTTTCAGATGAAAGCCGTCCCTGCATCTGCCATGGCTGCTGCCTGCGGGGCTTCAAAGGCTGATGCGTCCCCTGTGGCCCTAGCCCCCTGCAGCCTCTCCGTGGCCCTAGCCCCCTGCGGCCTCTCCGTGGCCCTAGCCCCCTGCAGCCTCTCAGTGGCCCTAGCCCCCTGCAGCCTCTCCGTGGCTGATGCGTCCCCTGTGGCTCCAGCCCCCGGCAGCCTCTCAGTGGCTCTAACCCCCTGCAGCCTCTCAGTGGCTCTAACCCCCTGCAGCCTCTCAGTGGCTCTAACCCCCTGCAGCCTCTCAGTGGCTCTAACCCCCTGCAGCCTCTCAGCATCTGAGAGGGATTCCTGTTGAAGGGGACACATCTGGGTCTGAGTTAAGCCCATGGAAAGATCTGAATGTTTCAAGTGGAGAGGAAGTAAAATGTGCCTCTTGAGAATTCAAGAACAAACCAAGATGAGACACAAAACAACCAAATAAAACATCGGCGCTTAAAGAAAAGAAGCCGCGGATGCAGTCGTTAGCTCAGGGGCCTCTCTCACGTTCTGGAGGTGAATAATTTTATGTCACGTGCCCCGTGGCAGGTGATATTTCCAAACAGGATGCATTCACGCTGAGGGGGGTGCACCAGGCTGAGGTGGGTCAGGTGTTTGGGACAATGCCGTGCAGGGAGTTCTGTTGGTGTTCGCAGCTGTCCGTGGCTCCTGCCTGCCCTCAGAGCCCAGGGGTGTTGAGCTGAGTGGGCTCTTGGCCAGGGTCAGCTTTTCCACTTGACAATTCAAGGACTCCATTGGGGTGACTATCCCTCTCTCTTGCATGACTAACTTTCCCCTCTCTACGTGATTCCCATCAAAATAGGGACATGTTGGAGCAGCTCGGTTGTTTTTGAAGTCTTTCTCATCCTCTCTCTCTCTCTCTCTGACTACCTCCTCCTCAATCCCCTGTTTCCTTTGGCAGCAAAATTCAAGAGTCTGTATTTTATCTTCACCTTTTCTCTTCCCATTGTCTCCTGGACCTGCTGCCATCCGCCGCTCCTCCCCACCCCCACGTGGCACCTGCTTTTGTCTCGGTGGACCCGGGGCCTTCACACTGCCCGGCTCCGTGCACAGCGCTGGGCCCAAATCTTATTTGACCGTCAGCGGCTGCTGACCCATTCATCACCTCTCCCTTCCTAGCAACACGCTCTTTCCTTGGCTTCAGGGCAACCTGGTCCGCGGGCTGTTCTCCTTTCTCCCTGGTCGCTCAGCTCACCGGGGTGGGTCCCCCGCGTCTCCTGGCCTCCTAAGCTTACCTGGCCCCAGGCCCTCTCCTCTCTGCCTCCTCCCAGGCTATGTCAGACGACATCATGGTGAAAACCACGGTGGTGTACACTCTGTGTGTGGGGTGCACACCTGTACCCCGGACTCCAGACTCGTCTATCCAGTGGCCTGCTGCCCACGTCCTATGGCATGACGAACGGGCACCTCAACTCGAACGCAGCCGAATGTAACACCCGTCTCCCCCTGGTCCTCTCTCACCCGGGTCATTGCAATAGCCTCCTATCAGGTGTGCCCGTCTCCATCCTTGCTCAAGCCCCTTCTACCCTACATGCAGAACAGCCTGAAAGACCCTTTAAACATACCAGAGCGCATCCCTCCTCTGCTCCAAGGCCTCCCGTCTCAGTCGGAGCACAAGCCTGTCCAACAGGGCCCTTCATCCTCCATCCCATTTCCCTGCTCACCTTCCCCGCTCTGCTGGTCACGCAGCTGCCCGGCCGTGTCGCCCCTTCCTCAGACATCCTCAGTCACTGCTGCCACGGGGCCGGCCCGGGGTGGAGGCTGCGCTAGGCAGGAGGCTCTGTCCTGGATTCTTCGTGCCTGCGCCTCACCACCTCCAGGTCCCTGCTTCCCTGTCCTCTCTCTCTGACACCTTCCTTCTCTAACCATCCCATTGAAGCGCCCCACCACCCTGATCAGCCCTCCCAAATCCTCCTCCTGGCTTTATTCCTATTATTTTTATTTAAAAAATATATTTTCATTGATTTCAGAGAGGAAGGGAGAGGGAGAGCAATAGAAACATCAGTGATGAGAGAGAATCATCAATCGGCTGCCTCCTGCACGCCCCCTACTGGGGATCAAGCCACAATCCGGGTGTGTGCCCTTGACCCGGAATTGAACCCTGACCTCCTGGTTCATAGGTTGACACTCAACCACTGAGCTATGTGGTCTGGGCCTGGCTTTATTTTTTCTATTGCACTTATCACCACATGAAAAGAAAAATACTAACGTTTTTGTTGCCGAGTTTGTTCTGGTCTGTCTTCGTAGAACATGAGTTTCACGAGGACAGACATCTCGTCTGCCTGGGTCACAGCACGTCCCCTGTGCCCAGGAGGGTGGCTGCTGGGTGAATCCTGCTGCAGGGGCCACTGAGCAGCAGCCTCAGAGACCGAGGGCTTCCTCCCGGTCGCTTTTACGGCATCCGGTGTGACCGAGGACCCGCAGCGTGGGCATTCACGGCATACTAACAGCTCTTTCCGTCCCTCAGTTTCTCTGTTTGAAGAACATACGGACCTTCCTCACGGCCTGTTGCGAGACGTTCGGAATGAGGAAGAGCGAGCTCTTCGAGGCCTTTGACCTGTTTGATGTCCGGGACTTTGGAAAGGTAATGCTGCATTTTATTTTTTCATGTATTTTCTTTTTTAATTGGAGAACCTTTAATCAAATACTTGTTTCCTGTTGAAATAGGACATGTGACTTAAGTGGCTTATACATCTCAATTATATAGTTAAATTTCACATTGGTGGCTTAACCGATACATGTAGATCAGTAGGAATGGTCTCAGTGACATTAGAACTGTTGCCTATTTCAAGCAGTATAAGAGGAACCTTTCGTGCAGAGGTAAATAACTGTTTTTCATCCTTTATAGTTGGGTGGGCCCTCATGTCTGAGGACCAGCATTGTTTCCCTCCAGTCCTCGCTATACCCCAAAGACTCCACATTTTTGGAAGTTGGGAATGCTCTGTTGCCCCTCTCTGTTTTGACTTGGCTGGGTGACTTGGGGAGGAGGACACGGATCACTGAAGTGTTTGAGATTGTGAAATAACTCCTTTACTAATAACTATTTCCAAGGACATTGGTCACATGGGAAAGTTTTAATGTTATGGTTCTCGTGTGTGCCCCAAACACGTGTGTGTACTAGGTGACTGGAATCGCCCTTTCAAAAGTGATGGTCATTTATTTTGTAGTCTTTGGGCATAAAGTTAAACTTCTTACGTGTAAGAAGCCATAAAAGAGGTAATGACATGAGTCTCCATGTCCCCATCTCCCGCCTTTAGTCCTCCTATGAGCTCTGACGCCGCACACTCCCCCCCTCGTCCCCCCTGCCCCCCCGCAAAGCCCCACATGCATCCCGGCAGGACGTGGGGCAACCTGTGCTGGTGTCCCACTCCCTGTGTGTCTCCCGGGGACTCTGCCTGGCCTCCGGTCCCAGGAAAACGCCCCCAACCCACGGCTCCTCGGCTTGGCTTGTGGTGGGTGCAGGTGGCCTCGGGGTCCTCATTGGCCAGTGCGTGCCCATGGATCAGCCACTAAGACATTTCCTGTCTGTTTTTACTACCCAGGAGGAAGCGTTTGACATGTAAATCTCTCTTTCTTCAATTATCTGTTTGAACTCCCACTCTTGTTAGAAGTTTGATGTTTCTTCCTCGAAGTATTTTCCATCCTGAATTATTCAAGAGTCCCCGGGGTGTTTGTGGTCCACGGGGCCCTAATTAGCCTCACTTCCAAGCACCACGCGGCCCTCCATCTTCAGCCGTGGTCTGCCATTCGGGGCCCCTGAAGATGGGTCCTGCGTGGCTCCGTGGACGGCTCTGACACCCCCAGCCTTCTGCCCCCAGCACTTCAGTTAGCCCCCATGGTGACCCGGCCGGGCCACACTCCCCCAGCTCTGTGGCGAGTTCTCTTCAGGGGCTCCCGGGTTGCTTTCCTGCCAGCACACTTGGGTCAGGGGCTCCTTATTATTAATCGGCTGCCTCCTGCACACCCCTGCTGGGGATCGAGCCTGCAACCCAGACATGTGCCCTTGACCGGAATCGAACCCAGGACCCCTCATTCCACAGGCCGATGCTCTATCCACTGAGTCAAACCGGCTAGGGCGGGGTCTCCTCATTCGACCTCTATGGAGGTACTGACTCCCACTCTCCGAGCAGCACTGGGGACCTCTGGTCTCCTTCCTCCCAGAAGGCCCAGACTTCCCTGCTCATCAGCCAACTGCCAGCCTGCAGCCGCCCGGCGCACCGGGGTCCCCAGGAGACCACCCCTGTCTGCCCACAAAGGCCTCCTTCACGCTCTCCCCCTCTGACGGGAGGGGCTTGCCTGTATTTACATAACTGAGAGCTCTCCAGTGATTCCTCCCGGACAAAGAAAGCTTGGTCCAAGGCCTCCTTTGTGTCTGTTGAGGCGGAGAAGGGGGCAGCAGCCTCTGGCCTTCCCGAAGAACTGCGTGTCTGGTCGGCTGACACCATATCGGCACCATTAGCGGGATCCTCCTTTGTGCACAGCGCGACCTTCATTAGCGGGATCCTCCTTTGTTTGTGCACAGCGCGACCTTTTGAGGAACCTCTTCATCTCTTTCACTGTCTTTGCTGCTATATTTCACCCGGGGAGTTAATACCAGGCAGATTTTCCCATTCGCACCACGTCTTACAGAACCCTAGTGCCCCAGCCATGCACGGGTCATTCTTCACGCTCTGGTGATTATTCAAGTTCATGTTGGGTCTGCTTTCTGGTAGTTTTTGAGCCAGTTCACAAAACCCTTCACTGTTTTCGAACCTTAATACAGTTGAAAACTTCTGGAAGGGCATTGCCCGAGGAACCCCATTGTCTTGAGAAATATGAATAGGTAGCCCGGGAAAAAACATCCTTGTTCACGTGAGTTGGGTAAACCTGCAGGCTGTGTCCTCCCTCTGTGGGAGGGGTATGGCACGCTAAAGGCACTGATAAGTCCTGCTTATGAGACTGAAGCAATGTGGTTGCAAACTATGCAGCCCTTTCCCAGAGCAGCGGCAAGAGGGGCCCAGAGTGAGCTCTCATCAGGGTTGGATGTGACCTGTGAAAGGTAAGGAGAGAAAACAAGAGGAAGGAACGGAGCAGGTGCAACTTCGCGCATTTCCCCCCTTAAATGAATATAAGAAAAACCTAATGGCATTTACACTCACTTCTGTAGACATATTTTGCATCCCAGTCAGTATTTTATGTTTCGTTTTTTTTTCAAAGGTTTTTACTATATTTGTCCATTCGTAATTTTCCCTGTATTTCATTTTTGGTGTTTTTGGCACTTGCTGATTATCAGGTGGAGACTTGGTGTCTCTGGAACGCTTAAAACCTTTTCTGGGGTGTGTGTGTGTGTGTGTGTGTGTGTGTGTGTGTGTGTGTGTTTTATTTTAAAAATGGAAATATTTATTGTTTTGTACTAGGAAACTTTCTAGGAATAGGTTTCTGTATTTTCGAGGTTACGGCAAATACATGCTGCTCAGTACACGCGTTCTTCTTCCATCTCAGCTGTGTTCAGAGGCCCTCAGCCCTGTCCTCGTCCTTTTAGTGCAGTGTGTCCAGGGCACATACATATGGGGTTCACGGAGTCTAATCTGCTGTCCATCAGTGGTGAATGTGATGGTTGGGAAGTCCCCAGTGGGCTTGGTTAACTCCATTAGGTGGCAGTACAGTAGCCCATGACTTGTCTGTCCAACAGCGGTGATGCGATCCCTCGGCCTTCAGGCCTTCAACTGTTGTGCGTGTGTATTTCCTATCAACGGGCTCCTGTGGAAAAGGAGGGTGGTATTTTCCGTGTTTGCTCTCCCTATTATCTTTCGAATGGCTTATGCACATCTGTGGGGCCTCGGGATCCCTGGCACTTGCCCAGGGGCAGAATGGGGTGGGGGGTGGGCAGGACTGGATGCTGCACTCCTGCGCAGGGGCAGCAGGAAGCCGGCTTCAGGAGCATTCTGAGCACCAAGCAGCTGCAGGAAACAGTTCTTGGCAGCGACTGCAGCGGTGGGTCAGCCATGCACGCTTCCTCCGGAGAGATGCCGGCTTCTGAGTCACTTGTTTTCTCCCTGCAGCACCCGTGTCTTCGGAGGATTGCAGTGGAGACATGTGGGTTGATTCTGGACCTTCCTCTGGTTAGACGGCCTCCGGGGCATGACAGGTCCCGCCGAATCAGTGTGTCTGAGGACTAAAGGTGTCAGGACCAGCTGGTGGATGGGGCCGTCAAAATCATTAGGTTAGAACCGTGGTCGGCAAACTGCGGCTCGCGAGCCACATGCGGCTCTTTGGCCCCTTGAGTATGGCTCTTCCACAAAATGCCACGGCCTGGGCGAGTCTATTTTGAAGAAGTGGCGTGAGAAGAAGTTTAAGTTTAAAAAATTTGGCTCTCAAAAGAAATGTCAATCGTTGTGCTGTTGATATTTGGCTCTGTTGGCTAATGAGTTTGCCGACCACTGGGTTGGAATGAATGGGTGGCATTGACATCTTCCAGGTGTTCTCCTGGGAACTGTGTGCACCCAGCTTCACACGGAATGTGCTGTGTGACCCCAGGCATCTGCTTTCCCTTGCTGGTCTCCTCCTGTGCTTCTGTGCAAAGGAGCTGAGCGGGGATGCTTGCTGCTTCTCAATGGGCAGGTGCCTTATAGATCGTTCCGCTCTGTAGCTGCCTCTCATAACGCGTCTCAGAATGTCACCCTGGAGTGGTTGTATTATGGATGGGAGGGTAGAGTCCACCACTGTTACTGGTCAAGTCTAGGTTATGTTTTTTTGTGTGTTAATCCTCACCAGAGGATATTTTTCCATTAATTTTTAAAGAGAGAGTGGAAGGAAGGGGGAGAGACAGAGAGAAACATCGATGTGAGGGAGACACATCGATTGGTTGCCTCCCACCTGTGCTCTGATCAGGCCTGGGGATTGAGCCTGCAACCGAGGTACGTGCCCTTGACTGGAATCGAACCCAGGACACTTCAGTCCACAGGCCGACGCTCCATCCACTGAGCACCTGGCCAGGGCAATCTAGTCAAGTTTTGAAGACGATTAATAGCACTGGGTGTGGGTTGGGTAAAGTCACAAAAAAGCACTGATGGCCAGATCCAGGTCGGAGTGAACTCTGCGTCTGCCCCTGATGTCTGTGGAGCGTAACGTCGCTTTAGCGAAATCACTGCTGACGGTTTCCTAGTAGCCTTTAGGTTTTTGGGAGGAAGCAGCGGAAAAACCTGAACTTATTGACTGTCAGATGATAAAGTACAATTTCTTAGAGAGCTAATAAAGTACAATTTCACGGCATTGTAGATAGTGAAACTACTATAAAAGGGAGACGGTATTCATGAGCGTTCCTTTTTCAAAAATTTTGTTTTCACTTGGAATTTGGTCAGTAGACTTCCCCAAGATTTTCATAAGTAAGGAGACATTTTGGTGGATAAATAAGCAATGAAGCACACACATCATCTTTTCTACGCTGTTCTGGGCCCACAGTTGGACTCCCTCCCATAGTACTTGAAAGACTCTGAGTGATGGCACAGAATTTTCCTCTGTAGCAACAGCTCCAATTAGTGGATGGTGAATTATTTAGAAAATCATCACTAATCTATTTTTCTACCCACTGACCCTGGAGCAGCATAGAATTAATTCATAATTCTTCTCTGGGACAATCCCTCGAACACATGAAGATCGTTATCATGCTCCGCTAAGTCTCTTCTTCTTAAATCTTCCCGTTTTGTTTATAACCTGCCCAAATCTGAGAGTAACTTGAAATATCTTATCAGGACAGCACATATAACACGAGCCGTTAAAGATGACGACATTTCAAGCTGAGGAAGAGGTTAGAAGCTAAATGGAGGAAGAGGCACTGTCATCATACCCACTTGTCGGAGGATGAAATTTATCGCCCAGCTGCCTGAAGAGTCAAGGAAAAAACATAATCCGGAAAGCGAGCTTTTGAGCTAGCCGTAAAGCCTTTGTGTCCAGTAGAATTTGTACAGAACAAAGTAAGAAGTCTCAGAATGAAAAAAAAAATTACAGAAATAAACCTACAGAGATATAGAAAGACTACTCTTCAAAATAGTTGTGCACATTAGACATTGGCTTTATCGGCCATTGTTATATGCATATACTTTGCTAAGAGGATTGAAGCAGATAACATTGTACATAAGATTTCCAGCATAATGACTGACACATGAGAAGGTGCTAGAAAAATGGGAGTTGCTAAAATATATATTTAAACATTGTTGGACAGAGGCAGTGACGTCATATAAACCCCCGGTTCCCCTTTCTTGACACGAAACCTCTCTTTTCACTGCTGCTGGCTGGCATTGCATAGTGAGCACCCCTCTGCGGTCAGGGTATGAACTGAATTTCTCTGAGGAAGCAGACAAGAGCGAGATGAAAATGTAGATAAAACAAAATGCACGAGACATTGACTACGGATGGCTCCGTAATAACCAGTAGCCTCGCCACCATTTGTGACCCGTTAGAATTCTATCACATGCAGGCTGAGCCACGTGACATTGCTAATATTTGACACACTTGCAGTTTTATGCGGTTTAACCTAATACTTTGGCTCTAGATGGCTTAGGAAGAAGGTAAGTAATTGTTTCAAAACGAGAAGAGCCGACAGTGTGGATGATGGAATCGATGTTTTCTGCATGCTTTTTTTTGGTGTGTGTGTGGTAAAACAAAGGAGCGTATGTTGTAGGGAGTATGTTTTTCCCTCAACAAAAGGGGAACTTGGAAACGGCAGCGGCGCTACTTCTGCTTCTGTAACAGGAAAAGTTCTTGGAATTAGTCAGGGGCCCGGCTTTGCGTCAGAAAGAGCCCTCCAGCTCTGTCTCTTAGCGTTGGTGGCCCTGTCCTTTGTTAAATCATCTCTTGGCTGGTCAGCCGAAAGGGAGTGTTGACTATTTATTTGAAAATCCAAATGGTCACAAATCTGGCTCACTTTTAGCAGGCTCTGTGTTAATTAACATAAGGTCCGTACTCATCTACCCAATTCTTTTTTAAAAAATATATATTTTTATTGATTTCAGAGAGGACGGGAGAGGGAGAGAGAGATAGAAACATCAATGATGAGAGAGAATCATTGATTGGCTGCCTCCTGCACGCCCTCCACTGGGGATCGAACCCACAATCTGGGCCTGTGCCCTTGACCCGAATCAAACCTGGGACCCTGCAGTCCACTGACGCTCTATCCACTGAGCCAAACCAGGTAGGGCACATGTGCCCGATTCTTTGTGAAGTCATTCTATGTTGACAAATGAATACACATTAGTACTTTCTGCTTAATATTGTTATGTCGGCCTTCCCAAATTTCAATTTCCTAAGAATAGTGAGTTGTGGCGTCAAAGATAGACAGATTTAAGTTTATTTTCTAGACTTTTCTTTTGTCTGGAAAGGAAAAAGTATCCTAAGCTAGGGATTGGGCATGAGAGCTTTGGAAAACATTGTGTGCTGCTCCCATGTCCCCCGATGGTGGCTCCCAAGGTGGTGGGTACCAGGCACTCTTTTTAATAGTGCATTTGGGGATTGTGGCCCCCCCCCCCCCCCCCCCCGCTTTGTTTGAGCCCTTCCCCCAGCGATCTGCAGGGAATGGACCCGTGGCTCCCTGGGGAGTGTGAAGTTGCAGCTCCCTGGGGAAGCTGCCCAGATGCCCATGCTTATACTGGCTGGCCTCCCCTTTGCCCTCTTCCTGTTACTAATACCAATAAACTGGCTAATTATGATGATAACAAAGGGAGTAAATGGAAGCAATTTCTCTGTAGTTCTCAAAATATTATATGGCACAAGCACTGTATTGATACGGCCATGCATTTTGTTGGTGGGTAAATTCCTGTTTGTTGAAATACCTTTAAAATGATACATTTAAAAAACAACAACTTATTTATCATCTGCTTCGTTCCAGCTACATCCTGACTGGCAGGAGTTCTTTTCCAGGGCCTGCTCCCTTCAGGGGCAGCATCCTGCGGGATCCCTTCTGTTTCCCTTTCACTTCCTGTGCATTTAAAGGGCCCTTACCGAGCACAAGTATAGCATGTGGGGTGACTTCTTTTTCTTCTCTCTCACAAATAAAGATGGAAATAGTCTCCTCCTGAGCCCAAGTCTCAAATGAACACAATGCTTTCTATTTAATTGGCAAGCACAATTAAAATGAAAGGTAACATGCAGTTTATTATTGAAATGTAAGATTTGCTTTTGTTCTTTTTCTTAGTGTTTTCCTAGATAAGATGGGCTCGGGATTATAACTGAATTAAAACGGAATAGATATGGGGAGACAGTTTCAGAGAACACCCTTTCAAGGCCAGGTGAGGCCGACACAGAAAGTGCATGAGCCCTCCTCTCCCTCCCCTCTGCCTCCATGCGTGGCTGTTCAGTTTCCGGGGGTGGGGGGGTGGGGTGGGAGGTGGGAGGGTAGGGGCGTGGGGGTGAGGTGGGGGTGGGCAGCTGCTTCACTCCATCCCAGCTGCACCTTGCGCCTTTTCGGCCTTTGCTGCGGTCACCATCTGGAATCCCAGGGACCTCTTCTCCTCCAAGTTCCGGAGGGGGATGCCAAGGGCGCGTTTGCCTTGACGAGTGCTTCGTTTCCTGCTGCCCGGCCATCCGAAAGGAAGAGGGTGTGATAGACTTCGTTAGGTGTTGGGACGTAGCAGGCAGAGTTCACGGTGAGGAAGAAAACCCTCAACAATGGTTGATCATTCTGAGAGTTTTCTAAGTTCAAAGGAAGAAAACTTCGATGAAACTCAAAACTGAAAGGTTAAAGTCGGTGGTGCGCGGGGAAGGCTAAAGAGCCATTTCAGAGGGTGGATGAAGAAAAACTGAATTTATTTAAGGAAAAGGGGGTGGGGACGGGGCCATTGAAAGGGAAGGGCTCCACAGCACTGAGCCGAAGGGTCCTGGGCCCACGATGGCAGCAAGACATGCTCAGGAGCGTGCAACCAGGAAGGGCTCAGACGCAACGGAGAGCCCAGGCGGGGCTGCTGTGGCTCCCTGGGCAGTCAGAAAAGGGGGCCTTGGACACGGGTTCAGGGGGTGAGCCCGGGACGAGCTGCCACTGCCCATTGCTCCCCTGGTTGCAAGTCTCGTGGGGTCCCTTGGAGATTAGGGGATACGTGCCTGTGGGGGAAGGAGAGAAGGAAGGGAATGGCTTCGTCCTGAGAGTCTCCCTTTCCTGCAGGTGGAAATCTTAGGGGCGTGTCTCAACAGAAGCTTCATGAGCTTTGCAGGTGAGTTCTTCCAGGCATGCTCTCCCCTGATTGGTCAGTGCCAGGGCAGGGGTCGTTAGTCAGTGTAGCGCAATTTACTTTCCTATGATTTTTTTTTTTTAGTTTAAATATGAACATTTAAACAATGTTCATGGTTCAAATATGAACATGGAAGCATAAAACACCTTAGAAAACATAAGTCAGTTGGGAGGTCGAGAGGGGCGAGCCTCTTCGGGTGAGGCGTTAAGACACCGATTGTGTTACCTCCTGTGGTTGGTCAGTGGGAAGAGTTCATAAATGAAAAGAAACATTCTTAAGTTACTAAAGCTTTGCCTTTTAAATTCTCTCACATAAAAATTCAGTTAACAGTGAAAGCCGTGAATTTGAAAATGCTGCCGGGAAGATCCGGGCGGGGGTCTGTGGGGTGCCTCTCAGATCGCCCGCAGGCTTCCTGCTGGGGTGGGGAGCTCATTCCCCACCAGAGCAGCGACTGGAGCAGCGGGCTCGGGCCACCTGCGAAGGTGGACTCACACTGCCCTGCGGATGCTGCGGCGGACGCCCATCCGTTGAGTGTAGAAGCTGAAGGAGACCTGAGGCAGCTTCAAGTTTAACCTTTGACTTTTCCGGAGGAGGAAACGGAGGTCCAGAGAGGACCACTGACTTCTCCCTGGCCATTCTCTTGTGCTCTCTGAACTGTTTTTGCTCTTAGCACCTTCTGGCATCAAATACGTACTATTCCACCCCCCCCCCCCCCGACAAATTCTCCAACTCGGGTGACAGTCCCGAGTGTTGGAAGCTCAGGGTACCCACCCTTCTGTCCGACGTGGCTACAAAGTTGACGGTTTGCACAACCCGCTCCTCAGGGCCGATCGTTTGCTGGAAGGCTCCCAGGCTCAGGGAGGCCCTTAGGTGCGATGACTGGGTTGTTGAAGGGTGCCTGAAGGACATGGATGAACAGGCAGGTGAAGAGGGTCACCTGCGAGGTCTGGCAGGGCCCGGAGGGCAGCACCCTCTGTCCCTTGGAGGGGGGGGTGCCACCCTGAGACGTGTGGATGTGTTTACCAGCCTGGAAGCCCCTGCCATTCGGGGGTTTTCTTTAGAAGGCTTTGTCCCGTAGGCATGACTGATCATTAACTCAGTCCCTTCTCCTCTGCCCCCCGGAGGTTGGGGTGGGGCTGAAAGTTCCTAATCAAGGTTGGGCCTTTCTGGCGACCAGCTCCCACCTGAAGCTATCGAGGGGCCCAGCAAGAGTTGCCTATTAGCCCCCCCAAATCCTCCTATGGCTTGAGAAACTCCCAGGGATTAAGGAGCTCAGTGTCAGGATGGAGGTCAAAGGCCACCTGTCAAAACAGATGTTCCTGTCATGCCTTTTCTCAGAACACACAGGGTTTTCGGAGCTCAGCGTCGGAGCTGGAAGGAAGACCAAATATTTGTTGTTATTGTGTCAATGTCGCCCTCCGGGACTAGAGTCACCCTCCACGGTGGCCCATCCTCGCCAGCCTTCGCGCTGCTGTCAGGCTTCCTGCTTCAGCCCTGGGCGCCTGCCCCCGCCCCCGGCGCCTCTGGTTGTTCAGTGAGTCCCGTGACCCAGCTCAGTGAGCTCTTCGGGCCGAGCAGGTGTTCCAGGCACGTCAGCCACCGGCCAGGCCTCTGCCAGGAGCTTTGCCAACTGGTGGGCGATTTCAGGACCCAGACTCGGCAGAGCTGCCCACTGAATGGCGGATACAGTTTTGGTTGTTGCTGCGGCTACTTGAACATACTTCTAAAACCACTTTAAATCTATTCCACGTGTGCTGGCGCCTACGATACTAGCATGATGTTGGGAGCCGGGATACCCTGAATCTAGCGGTTTAACGTGTAAGCTGTGTATCATTCTCACGTGGTCAAACCTGCCCCTGAGTGTTCAGGGAAGAACATATCCGAGTGTGCGTATTGAATAGCGTGACCAAGAGGGCTGAAAACACGAGTTTCTAGATGGAATGAAGCCGGAGATGAGCTATGAAGGTTAGCTGTGAATGGGAAGAAGTAAAGGGAAGACCATTCTGGAGGGAAAATATTGGGAATAAACTTTGGGATAAATACAGGGAAGATAATTTTTTTAAAAAATATATTTTATTGATTTTCTACAGAGAGGAAGAGAGAGTTAGAAACATCGATCAGCTGCCTCTTGCACACCCCCCACTGGGGATGTGCCCGCAACCAAGGTACATGCCCTTGACCGGAATCGAACCCGGGACCCTTGAGTCCGCAGGCCGACGCTCTATCCACTGAGCCAAACCGGTTTCGGCGGGAAGATAATTTTTAATTATTAGCATGTATTTGCATATGAATTCTGCTTATCTTTGTTGATGTTGCATTTCAGTATTTTATAGCCATTCTCTTTATCATCGGTAGTAACACAGTCTCAGCTCCCACCTGAAGCTATTGAGGGGCCCAGCAAGAGTTGCCTATTAGCCCCCAAAATCCTCCTATGGCTTGAGTCACTCAATTCCAGTAACCTCAAATTGGTAATATCAAGTCATTATTATTATATTGGGATCGATTTCATATACACTGAGTGGTCAGATTATTATGATTTCCGAATGCATAATAATCTGGCCACTCAGTGTGTGTGTGTGTGTGTGTGTGTGTGTGTGTGTGTGTGTGTGTGTATTCATGCACCGGGCCTCTAATATATATATATTAGAGGCCCGGTGCATGAATTGGTGCATGAGTGGGGTCCTGCCAGCCTGGCCAGGGGGAGGGGACACGGGCGGTTGGCTGGCCTGCCTGCTGGTCGAACTCCTGGTCAAGGGGACAATTTGCATATTAGCCTTTTATTATATAGGATATACAGTGAGTGGCCAGATTATTATGCATTCAGAGATCAAAATAATCTGGCCACTCAGTGTATAAACTTAAAAGCATTGTTTTCCACTTATTGTTCATAAGAACAATTTTGAAAGCTATACTGGAAAGAAGTCCTAATATTCTTTTAAAAACCCACCTAAATTCTTTCTACCATTTACTAAGATCTTTAGGAACGTTTGTGGTCAGGCCCTGCATCTGACTTGTACTTCTTTTGGGTAAAGATTATAAATGGAAGTTCCTGGCATTAGTTTTGAAATAAACTGGCCTTGAATTAATACAGACATGCCCTTCTATACAAAGCAAGCCTTCCTTACTTGGGCTTGTTGTTTTCTAAGAGCACTTCACCGAGTGTTTATTTAATTTGATCTTATTCACAAAACAGTGAACCATCTTGGGCTGGAGAAGCTCCCAGGTTCCTGTGGCTGTCCTACTTCTCCAACCCTGTGTGTAAAGCCCACTGACTGTTAACAGCTAAAAGGAACGGGAGCCCCAGAGTCCATCTTATTAGATGAAAGAGCATTTAATACTCAACGTAACCCACTCAAAAATAATGAACTGAGAGGTTTGAACATCAAGATAAAATCTAGGAAGTTCCCCGAATTCTTAAATTCTGGGTGTTTTTTACCATCTCGCTTTTGGGAGAAAGCGCCTCTTTTAACTTTTTCTAGATAGTCTTTGCCTTTATCATTTTGGTATTTGTATACCTCCCCTCTCTTGATATTTGGGTACAGCTTTTCTTCCCTTTTCTTTCTCTCTCTCTTTTTAAATCTATTACAGATTATCTATTCAATGATTCTCTTCATTGATGTTTCTATCTCTCTCTTCCTCTCCCTTCCTCTCCGAAATAAATAAAAAAATATTTTAAAAAATGACCTGGCATAATAAAATTAGAAGCCGACAGAAGCCTGCTTCTAATGTGCCCGATGTTTCCTTTGGACGTGAGGGCTGGCTGGTTCCTCCTGGTTGTACCTTCCCGTCGTCTAGTGATGTCCTTGGCCTTGAGTGACATTCGTCCTGAAGCCCCATCCCTGGCCCAAGAGGAAGTGTTCCTGAATGGAGGCCGTGATCTTCCGTGAGGGAGTGACAGGTGGTTTTGCTACATTCACATGGAGTGCGTCCATCTAAGTTTTGCTTACACCTTAGTTCTTTCCATGAAGTAAAACGTGTGCGTGGTGTGTGAATAGCAGACCTCCAACCGGAGAGGCTGCAAGCTCATTCGAAAGGGCCCTGGGGAAGGCCCCTCATTTGGAGTGAGAGATCCAGACCCCAGAGCCCAATGGCCACAGTTGCCCAGGGAGAGCTAGCCCCGCAGGGAGCACATTTCCTGGCTGGACCTCATGATCGCACAGGAGGTGACTCTTAGCTCACCCAGATCCTTGTTCATAATACAGTGATGTACACATACCCGTGCCAAAGATTATATTAAACTTGTATTCATTGCATTCACCTATAAAAATACGGAGAAAGCCTGTAATCTGTTTTGACATTAAATACATTCCTTAATTATATTACAAAGAAATTGTCAGCCATACATTGGCATTATGAAGATGTTATTTTAAGACTTAAAAATCAAGGTTTAAAATTGTGTTCCCATGTGCAGTCGATGTCTCGGGGGATGTGTTGGGCTGAAGTAAGTGGAACTAATTTTGTTAGGTTACTTGCGACTTCAGCTGCCAAATGCCCCCACTTAGAGGACAAAAAAAGATGTGGTTCTTTCACAGGAAACACTGTACAGGACTGTGGTTTATGTAAAGGAAATGCCCACCGAGAGACACAAATGCTGTTAGTAGTTAATGGCGCACTTGATGCTTGAAGTAGAGCTGAGTTGGTATAAATAACCCTCACTCTTAGGCTTTATGTTCAGAATTGATTCTAACCCTTTAGGGCTCGGTAGTGATAGTGACTCTGTGTTTTCACATGGCCTCTTAACAGGATGCAGGTAGGCGAGGGGACCGCGTACAGGCTATGCAGATAACGTGGACAGGGGGGTAAGGGGCTTTGGTTTGACTTGGACAGTGTCACACGACGAGTTCACCCAGATTGAAAGCCCCAATAGTGGTGTAGAAAGATTGGATATGGCAGGGCCATATCCCTTAGAAAACTTAAGCCAGGGACCTCCAATATGTGTCATCTCATGTGCAAATCTGAGCCGCTGGTCAGGGCTCTCTGGACCACTGTTGAGAAGGATTCGATGTCTGTGGTCAAGCAAAAGCAGGGCGATTTGATCCCGACTGCTTTGGGACATGGGCACCACGCTGATCATACTTCCGAGAGATGCCTCTCCAGATGCCCGTCAGTTCGTTAATCGTTATTTCTTGGGTGCGATTTTTCAGGCAGGTCTAAATCCAACGAAATGGCCTACTTCCCTCTCGTGTTTCTTGGCCGTGTAGACGGGAGGACAGACCCGGTCAGTGTGAGGGCAGTTGGAAAGTGCGACGCACAGGGAATGCTGATTTCATGTGTAGGTTAGTTCCGTTCACTCACACCTGGGGTTAGAGACGGAGGGACGAAGGCTGATGATTAAGTGTCAAATGGTGCTTTTCTTTCCACTCCAAGCAGTTCTCCCATTTTACCTCTGTCCAGCTGAGTCTCCGCAAATTTGATGTTTGCTTAGAGAAGCCTTGACTGGTTGTCCCATGGATGATTTGGAGCAGAAAAGACCAGATAAAGCTAAACATATATTCATATGAAAATACTGGAGACACGACAAGGACTATATGGAAGGTTATCATGAGAAGTTATTAACTTTTAGGTCATTAATAGATTAACTTTTACTGAAGATTTTTCTAAGATGAATAGAGCAAATAGTTGCAATGAAAACGTTTTTAAGATGAAAACTAGCAAAAAGTGATAGTATTTAGTGCTTAGACACAGTTGTTACCTGCTTTAAAAAATATCAGCTCGGGCTGGCATTATGCCCTTTACTTTCCCTGTGTTTCCTCCCTGGTATTAATATTGCTTTCAGATCCTATCCAGGCCATCGATTTGATTAAAGCAGATGCGATCTTAAAGACTTGGCCTTCGCAGCCCCGGGCCCGCGGCCTTTTGTGAGCGCACTTGGCGGTAACGAGCCGCTGACCTGTTAGTGAGCGCCAGGGAGCGTAAGTGCCCGAAGGCCTTGGTTTCTCACTGGGACGGGAGTGAGGTTCTTCCTGAGAAGCGGCCCCTCGCATCCATCAGCCGCTGTGTGCAGAGTCACGGGGGCAACCGTGAAAACGACCTTGTGAGGGTTTTCAGTGTTTCTGCACACTCACACCATGTTACTGCACTGAGCCACTGGGATGCCTAGGGGAGGGCGGCGGGGGTTCTCATTCCCTCTGTTCACAGATGAATCTCAGGAGGGTTAGTGACTCCAAGGCTAGCAAACAGTGGGGCAAGAGAAACAGCCAGCCTTACCCTATGCGTGACAGCCACCTGGGAAAACACCCCCATTTCGCTGAAGGATGCTCCTTAGGTGAATCTAGAGAGCTCGTGAGCACCCCCTCACCTTACGCGGAGATCTCATCTATTGCTGATGCTGCAGTAGGAAGAGGACCAGAAGTTTGCCTATTATGAGCTGGTTGTGAGGTATGGGCATTGTTTTCAACACCGTAGAGACTGCTCTACGTGCCCCGAGGAAGGCACAGGTCACCTTAGTCCCAGAGGGAGGGTCAGCCGTGGCCGAGCACGGGGAGAGAGATTCAGGTAGCAGATGGCTTTTAAGTGAGCTTTGATGGACCCTGGCGTTTGGTGAGAACCTATTTTATTTTGACGTAAAATAAGAGCGTGCTCTTTGGGCAGAGGCGTGGGGGTAGGGAAGGTCAGGAGGTTTGTGGGTAGGACTGCAGGCCAGTTTGACAGAACGGAAGATTTCTGGGAGGAGAGTAGATGTAATTATCCATGTGAGGATGAGAAGGGCCTGATTGGTCTCTGTCACGAGTCCTTCCACATGCCCGCCCTCACTCTGCTAAGGAGGGATAGGCTGCAGAATCCCCGCCCCCCCCCCCCCAGACTATTGTCTTGGAAATGAATCCTAATATCTGATAAAGGGTAATTATGTGTATTCTTATTTTCTTATCTGTTATTTCATTGTTGTTCCTCCCCACTTTCATAGTTTTTTTAATCCTCATCTGAGGATATGTTTTTATTGATTTTAGAGAGAGAGGAAGGGAGAGAGAGAAACATCAATGTGAGACAGAAACATTGATCAGTTGCCTCCCATACACGCCCCGACCAAGAATCGAACCCACGTCCTTTTGGTGCACAAGATGACGCTCCAACTAACTGAGCTACCCGGCCAGGGCCCATCATTTTAACATTTGTGTTTCTCCTGAGGTGTCTGAAAACACTTTGTTTGCAGAACATTTTCTTCTAAGGACATAATGGCATGAATGGTTATTTTAGGAAATTTGAATGCTAAGACTAGCATTGCTTCTGTTAGGTCTTCATCTATAGTAACTCTAAAATAGAAGATTGCTTCTTTATTTTTTACTAGAGGCCCAGTGCACGAAATTTGTGCACGGGGAGGGTTGTCCCTCAGCCCAGCCTGCACCCTCTCCAATCTGGGACATCCCTCTCACAATCCAGGACTGCTGGCTCCCAACCACTCGCCTGCCTCTGCGTGATTGCCCCTAACCGCTTCTGCCTGCCAGCCTGATCACCCCCTAACCACTCCCCTGGCAGCCTGATCAACACCTAACTGCTCCCTGGCTGACCCGATTGCTCCTAACTGCCCTCCCCTGCTGGCCTGGTCATCCCTAACTGCCCTCCCCTGCCAGTCTGGTTGCCCCTAACTGTCCTCCCCTGAAGGCCTGGTCATCCCCAACTGCCCTCCCCTGCTGGCCTGGTCACCCCTAACTGCCCTCCCCTGCTGGCCTGGTCACCCCAACTGCCCTCCCTTGCTGGCCTGGTCTCTTCCAACTGCCCTCCCTTGCTGGCCTGGTCACCCCCAACTGCCCTCCTCTGCTGGCCTGGTTACCCCTAACTGCCCACAACTGCTCTCCCCTGAAGGCCATCTTTTGGTGGCCATCTTGTGTCCACATGGGGGCAGCCATCTTTGACCACATGGGGGTGGCCATCTTGTGTCTTAGAGTGATGGTCAATTTGCATATTACTCTTTTATTAGATAGGATTGATTCAGAGAGGAAAGGAGAGGGAGAGAGTGATAGAAATATCAATGATGAGAGAATAATTGATCGGCTGCCTCCTGCATGCTGCCTACTGGGGGTTGAGTCACAACCTGGACATGTGTCCTGACGGAGAATTGAACTGTGACTTCCTGGTTCATTGGTTGATGCTCAACCACTGAGCCACACCAGCTGGGTGAGAATTACTTCTTTATATTGTACTAGAGGCCTGGTGCACAAAATTCTTGCACTGGGGGGGGGGGGCGGTCCTCAGCCTGGCCTGGGCCCTCTCGCAGTCTGGGAGCCCTCAAGGGATGTCTGACTGACGGCTTAGGCCCACTCCCCGCCTAGAGTGGGCCTAAGTCGTCAGCCGGACAGCCTTAGTGCTGCCACGGAGGCGAGAGAGGCTCCCACCACTGCTGCATTCGTCAGCTGTGAGCCTGGCTCAGGGCTTTTGGCTGAGTGGTGCTCCCCCCGTGGGAGCGCACAGACCACCAGGGGGCAGATCCTGTGTTGAGCGTCTGCCCCCTGGTGGTCAATGTGCGTCATAGCAACCGGTCGTTCCGCCGTTCGGTTGATTTGCATATTAGCCTTTTATTATATAGGTTTTCTCCAGAGACAACTTCACGAGCCAGAGAGGCCACTCTCAACATGACTTCCACAGATGGTGGCGTTATCCTCCCTGCCCTTCCAGGCATCGAGGTCGGCAGGCAGTTTGCCTTGTGTTCTTCCTGCTGACCGGTAGGAATGAACACTTGCCCCTCATTGTCAACGAAAAGGGATAGTGACTCCTGCTTCCTAAGTGTATTGGACTGGAAAGATTTTCAAGAATCGGCCATCAGAAACATGAGGGTCAGCTATTTTTGTCTGGCAACCCCAGACATGAGGAGAGGACCAGGCATTGTTGTTCAAACTGTTGTCATAGAGCTTAATCCTGCAGTCATCACACTGCCGTGCCGATACAGCCCGAGGAGGAAGTGCCGGGCAGCACAGCTATTCTCACAGGCCCTTCAGAGAGCTTCGCAGCAAATTCCCCCACCCTCACTTTTTCCGCTGAAAACGCAGAGTGATAGATTTCTATTATCCTGACAAGTACAATGTGAGGCAGCCACACACTCATCGCTAAAGTTTCAGAGATGGGCACTTAGATTTGTTTCATATCATTTTCTTTTTTTGTTTGGTATAAAAAATGTTTATATGCAGCTAAAGCTCCCATGCTCCCATCATTTTTATTCTCTCGCTCCCCAGAGCTGAACATATGTGGACATATATTCAGTCTGTGTGCTACCAAGAGAAGAAATAGTCCCTATTTGTAAGAAGTTGCTAGTAATACATTTTGAAGGAGAAAGTGAAATTGTTAAAGACAAACTATTTGGTTTCTGTGAGGAAATATGTTTTGCTATTTCAACTCCAGCCCTGCGTCAAAGGTTCAGAAAATTTTGTAGCCTATTTTCCTCCCCACACTTGACTGAAAAACACAGATCACTAATATTTAACCTTTTGCACTCGGATGTCGAGTGTGACTCGACACGGTTAGCATCAGTAGCAGGAATCAAGAAAAAAGCAAGTGAGTGCAAAGGGTTAAGATAACAAACAGAAAAAAATATCTACACAGTAATAGGTGATTTCTGTCTAGCAATTCTGGTGCCATAAAATCTAGTCGAACAAAAACTCCATATATATTTTGACTAAAAGAATCAAACTCCTTGGGGAAGTCAGACACTTGAGTGGAGGCCTATAGAATAAACTCCTTTTTATTTTTTTGCCCCAATGATGAGAATGAAATGGTAAGAGTGAGGGATCAAGAGGGAGATGAATAACAGCTGCCTGGAGATCGGGCTTCATGGAATATCCTTAGCTTTCACCTGTGTGATTGTTTTGTGCTTTTATGAGTCACTAGAGGCGTGATGCACGAATTCGTGCACGGGTGGTGTCCGGCCGGCCTGCCCCGATGGGGGCTGATTGGGCCAGGCTGGCAGGAGGTTGGCCGGCTGGCCCTGCCCCCGATTGGGGTTGGGGAGGACGATCGGGGGCCAGGTGGCCGGTGGGGGAGGGAGGGGGAAGGGGCCGTGGGTCGATGGCCTGCTGGCTCCGCCCCTGATCAGGGCCCTGATCAGGCCGGTTGGCTGCTGCAGTGCACGTCACAGCAACTGGTCGTTCCGTCGTTCCAGATGCTTGGCTTTTATATATATAGATAATTGTATTTATAAATGTCATTCATACTGTTTGTGTCTTTTAAATATACCTATTATTTGCAAAAATGACACTGTTCAGCTTATTTAAAAAAATGTTTTTGAGACGAACCTGTGTGTGTGTGTGTGTGTGTGTGTGTGTATGTATAGTGCCCCTCAAAATGGATACACACACTTTGCATAATTATAAAGGCAATGTTTATTAAAATACATTTCATTTTCGAAAGTGAGCCATCAGCTGTTACCGTGTGTATCCGTTTTTGGGGGATACCCTGCAGTTCTAGTTCATTCTTTCCACTCTTTTAGCTAATACCAATATAGAATGTATCATCTTTTGTCTATGCTAGTCTTCCTTCTGAGGAAGCAAATACACTCGAGTCTGTGGGTTCTGAGTAGTTATTGCTGAAAGCAGGACCAGCATCTTATGGTCAGACATGCTGGGGGTGCATTTCCACGGAGGCTAATTGAGGAGAATACGCCCTCGTTCTGGATGGATCCTGATTGATTGGTGTCGGCCAGCGGAGACCGAGATTAAACAGGGGGGCGGATAGTCTTTCCTCTGGGAGACTCGCCTTTGGGTGTGTCCCTGAGCTGCTGACTCATCACCGCATTCAGATCGCCTCTGAGGAGGGACCAGCCTGCCCCGCCCCCTCATGCCCTTGCACTTGACCTGGTCACAGCCCTTGCTCAGGTCAAGAGTCCCTCTGTGCCCTTTAGTGACAAGTGTGGGCCTGTGACCCTTTCTGAATTGATTGCCTCCACGGGAGCGGTGCACAGAGCTTGTAGGGGTGGCCCTTGGGAATCCGGGCTCTGGAATCTCTGGATGCCTGACGAGAGTGTGGACTTGAGTCCAGAGAGCGAGCTTGGAGCAGTACATTGCATTTTCCCCTTCGAAAGCCATGCACTGATATATGTATCCCCTTTTCCCCCTTTATTTCTCTCCCTTCTTCCGTTTTTGGCCCGGGCATAACTGCAGACTTACGGTGGCTCCGCGAGGTTCTGTCCCGCCTGTGGCCACGGCCCTCTTGGGCTCTGCCAGCCACTGAGAGCATTCTCCTCCCCTCTCCTCAGCCTCTGCCCGTGACGGGCGTCCTCTCCTGCTCTGTGGGCCACTGCTGTGGTCCTTGCTGACCTGCCTCCTCCATCCTCTTGTCTCCCCTCTGACCCGGCCTCCTCTGCTCTTCCTGTGCCTCCGGTGGCTCCTCCCGCTGCAGGGGAAGCACTACCCTCCTCCACACAGCCTGGCAGGCTCCCCGTAATCCGCCCTCACCGGCTCGGCCAGCTTCGTGTCTTGTCTTCTCCACCCCAGGGGCCTCGCTGTGGCCACTGTTCCCCGTTGCCCAGACCTGCCGGGCACTGGCATGCCCCCTGCCTCTCCTGCTGCCACCACCCTGGCCCCAGGTGCCCTTCTCTGCCGGTGGCACTCGGACAGCTGTTAGTGACGAGCGTTGCTGTGGGGCTGGGTGGGAGGGAGTTAACTCAGTCCCTGGACGTGCAGCGGGGAGGAGTTCTTTGTGTGGCCAAATGCTTGTTGAAGGGGAGAGACTATTACAGAAAATAAGGTCTTTATACATCTATAAACTTCTAGCGACATTTCATTATTGAAATCATGTTGTTTTTACTACATCATGTCATTTTCTAGTACCAATAAATTATGCTACAGCTTGACTGTTATAAATTTCTCAAGTGCCTAGCTGGTATGGCTCAGTGGTTGAATGTTGACCCATGAACCAGGAGGTCAAGGGTCGATTCCCAGTCAGAGCACATGCTCAGGTTGTGGGCTCGATCCCCAGTGGGGGGCATGCAGGAGGCAGCCCAGCGATGATTCTCTCTCATCATTGATGTTTCTATCTCTCCTCCCTTCCTCTCTCTGAAATCAATAAAAGCATATTAAAGAAATTCGCAAGTAATTTTCTTCACTGTCATGTACAAAAATAAAAAATAACAAGGGATTTTATAAATTATTGCTATGATGCTCACTTTCATACTGTTTGGGTCGTTTGGGAAAGAAGCATAATGTGAGCGCGGGGTTGGTATCCTAAGGCGTGTGATACAACGGGGCTTGGCCTATAAAAATGGATTGTAATCTTGATTTATTGCATAAGCTAGTGCCGCTGGGGACTGAGTTTGCTGTCATTGCTTTGGAATGTTGTTTAAGTATTTTCTCTTCATTTTCAGTGCATTTTGAATGTATTTTTCTGGTTTCTTTCCCTAGTTGATAAGGTCCTTGGTTTATAAGGTTTCTTTGTTTTTCGTAATAGTTAGAATGGGGTCCTGTATGTTGCACAAGCTAATCCAATGTGATTTGATGTGACTATAAATTAGAGGTGTAATGGGAACCCCAAGTCCAGATGCCACGTGGAGGGTCCTGGGGGGTGGCAGTGTGTGTGTGTGGGGGAAACACCCGGTCCTGACACAGCAACCTCCCTTCTCCCTAGAAATGGGCTCTCCCGTGGTGCGGTGTTAACTGCTGATCCATTCGGTGCTCTTCTCACGGGGAGTTACGTGAGGTCAGTTTCCCAGAACGCGGCTTGGGCTGTGTCTGAGCACAGGAACCTCAGCTCATGGCTGAGCTGACAGAGCAGTTCTAAGAAGGAACTGCAAGGCATTGCTTTAAGGGGGAGAAAAGCCACACGGCCCTCGGACACTGCGGAAGGATCACAGGCACAAGCTGATAGTGCAACAGCCCCTCCTACTGCGCAGGGTCCGCTCCGCCTCAGAGCCCCGGGAACAGCTGATTTATAGAGGAGTCCTACAGTTTCGCAGTATACACAGGAACTGTAACATTTTCCTGCCCTTTGGCCCAGAAACTTCAGTTAGGTCCTTACCATCAGGAAATAAATAGACACATGGGCAGATACTTATTTATCTACTAGAGGCCCGGTGCACGAAATTCGTGCACGGCGTGAGCAGTGTCCCTCAGCCAGCCTGCAACCTCTCCAATCTGGGACATCCCTCTCACAATCCAGGACTGCTGGCTCCCAACTGCTCACCTGCCTGCCTTCCTGATTGCCCCTAACCACTTTTGCCTGCCAGCCTGATCACCCCCTAACCACTGCCCTGCCAGCCTGTTTGCCCCCAACTTCCCTCCTCTGCCGACCTGGTCACCCCTAACTGCCCTCCCCTGCAGGTTTGATTGCCCCCAACTGCCCTCCCTTGCAGGCCTGGTCCCTCCCGAATGCCCTCCCCTGCTGGCCATCTTGTGGTGGCCATCTTGTGTCCACATGGGGGCAGGATCTTTGACCACATGGGGGCAGCTATCTTGATCTTGTGTGTTGGAGTGATGGTCAATTTGCATATTACTCTTTTATTAGATAGGATAGAGGCCTGGTGCATGGGTCGGGGCCAGCTGGTTTGCCCTGAAGGGTGTCCCGGATCAGGGTGGGGGTTCCCTTGGGGCGTGGGGCAACCTGGGCGAGGGGCCTGTGGTGGTTTGCAGGCCGGCCATGCCCCCCGGTGACCCAAGCGGAGGCCCTGGTATCTGGGATATGTTTATCTTCTACAATTGAAACTTTGTAGCCTGGAGTGGAGCCAAGCCTCCTGCTCCCTCCATGGCTGCCGCCATTTCTGTTTGGATTTGTTTACCTTCTGTAATTGAAACTTTGTAGCCTTAAGTGGAGTCCTGGGCTGGCCAGGGCAGGTTGAAAGCTTGGCTTCCTCGGTCGCTGGGGGCAACCCTAGCCTGCTCTCTCCAGCTCTGTGGCTGCTGCCATTTTTCTTGGGATTTATCTTCTATAATTGAAACTTTGTATTCTTGAGTGGAGGCCTGGGCCTGCCAGGGTGTGTGGAAAGCTTGACTTCCTCTATTGCTGGGGAAACCCAAGCCTCCCTCCTGCTCTCTGTGGCGGCAGCCATCTTGGTTGGGGTTAATTTGCATATTCACGCTGATTTGCTGGTGGGCGTGGCTGGTGGGCATGGCAGAGTGATGGTTAATTTGCATATTACTCTTTCATTAGGTAGGATTTGTTTGTTTACCCATTTATATGTTGATGGATATTTGGGTTGTTTTCACCTCTTAGTTTTTGTGAGTAGTTCAGCTATGAACATGTGTGTACAGGTATTTGAGTACCTGTTTTCAGTTCTTTTGGTACATACTTAGCAGTGAAATTGCTGGGTCATATGGTAATTCTGTTTAACTTTTTGAGGAACTGCCAAACTGCTTTCTTTCCACAGTAGCTGCATCTGTTCACACTCCCAGTAGCAGCATACAGGGGTTCCAGTTTCTCTACAGCCTCACCAACTTCTCTACACCCTCACTTTCTGAAGGAATGACAGCCGTTCTAATGGGTGTGAAGTGTCTCATTGAGGTTTTGATTTGTATCTCTCTGATGACTAATGATGTGCTTAGTGGCCATTTGTACATCTTGGGACAAGTCCCTATGTAAGTGCATTTGCCCATTTTTTAATTGGGTGGCTTATCTCTTTGTTGTTGAGTTGTAAGAGTTCTTTATATATTCTGGAGAGTAAACCCTTATTAAATACATAATTTGCAAGTATTTTCTCCCATCTCATAGATTTTCTTTTTGCTGTCCTTACAGTGTCATTTGAGAAAGGCCAGTTTATTCTTTCTTTTGCTGCTCGTGTGTTTTTGTGTCAGATCTCATTGCCAAATCCCAGGTCACGATTTACCCATATGTCTTCTTGGTCTTAGCTCTTCTATTGAGGTCCTTGATCCATTTTGAGTTCATTTTTGTGTATGGTGTGAGGTATATCCCAGCACCATTTATTGAAGAGCTTACTCTTTCCCCGTTGAGTAGGCCTTGGCGTCCTTATTGAAACTCAGTTCTTTATGTCCTTAAAGGTTTATTTTGGACTCTTAATGATATCCCAGTGGGTGTATATGTTTATTCTGATGCTTTTACCAGTTTTGATGACTGCAGTGTTGCAGTAAGTTTTGAAATCAGGACTGTGTGTCCTCCAAATTTGTTCTTTTTTAAACATTGTTGGCTGGTTGGGGCCCCTTAATTTCCATCTGGAGTTGAGGATCAGATTTTTCCATTTTGTTCAGCTTGGCTCATTGTGTTCCCCACCCCACCTCCACCCTCCCAAAGCCTGCTCTGCATTCCCACGTGGGCAGGTATTTAGATACAAAAGTAATTCTTATCGTTGGCATTGCGAGAAGCTGGGGAAAAGCTCGAGTGTTCAGCAGTAGGGTGTTAAAGGTAGCGCAGCCCCTAGCTCGGTGGAGTACTGTGACATTGAAAGTATAGCCCTCAAAACCATGTTATAGTGAAAAAAAAAAAAAGTGCTTTGGGTCATTGGGACAGCATGTGAGTCGGGAACGGATCTAGGGCCGCTCCTGGCCTGTCTGTAGTGTTTTGAAGTGGAGGGTGACTTGTGGGGGCAGGTGGTCATTAATGGGGGTTTGCGTCATGATGTGTGCTCACTGGGGGGTTGGAGAGCCAGGGCCCAAAGTGACCTCCAGCTGCATTCAAAGGACAGACTATTTCTTAGTTTGTACACTGAGTACAGCTTCCTTTCCCCACCTAGCAGTCATGAAAAAATGACATTTTTGTTGAAAAATGTCATACTGTCAGAAAAGAGCGGTTAGCGCTTTAGAAGCAGTTTGAAAAAGGATGTGGCTGTTTGGAAGTTTGCTATTTTATGCACATTCCCTGCTTTTGTCTTTTTTTTTTCTAATCACTTTTCATAAAAGCACTTTCTTAGGCTGCCGTGTGCTCGTCATTCCTCTCTGTGCTTCCCCTGCTCACTGATGGCCCTGACCGGGAGCACTTTCTCAGCATTAGCGTCACTTAGCCCGCACGAGGTCCACGTTTCTACCAAAGATGCACGTTTTAGCTTCACAGCTTTGAGAACGCCTATGTCAGCCACGCCTCCCAGGACTGGGCCAAACATCTCTGTTTGGAGACCTGATTAAATATGTATGTTGAAAGCCTTTTTCTAAACCAGCCCGTGGATTCTGAGATCAATCAGCATTGTTCAAGGGCGTGAAAATAGCTCAAATCACGTCTTGCCCGATTGCGGGAGCCCTGCATGTCTGTCAGTGATGGGAGTCCGGCGCTGGCCCCTTATTTGGACACGTGCACGCTTCTTTAGGGGAACAACAGAGACCTGGCTCAGCTCTGTTCCCGCTGCTCCCGGACCCCGACCCGCAATCCGTTGCCCTGCTCACTACAAAGAGGAAAGAGAAAACCCAATGAGCACCTTCTGTTGCTTTTATTTTTATTTATTTATTTACTTATTTTTAATCCTCCCCTGAGGATATTTTTCCATTGACTTTTAGAGAGAGTGGAAGGGAGAGGGAGAGACAGAGAGAGACATCGATGTGAGAGGCATCGATTAGTTGCCTCCTGAAGGCACCCCGACGAGGGCCGGGGAACCTGCAACCAAGGCATGTGCCCTTTCCCGGAATCGAACCCGGGACCCTCCAGTCCTCGGGCTGACGCTCTGTCCACTGAGCCAAACCGGCCAGGGCACCTTCTGTTGCTTTTAAAGAAACATTTCTCTAGAGTTCCACTCAGAGCTTCTTCAAGGCAGAGTCAAAGGCCAGGCTGTTTCTGGGCCAGCCCGGCCGGTGGGTCCTGCCCGCACAGGTTCAGGCAGCAGCCCTGTGGGCGACACCGCTCACAGGGACCTCGGAGGCTCCTCCGAGTTCTGGGCCAGCTGTTGTCCCCAGGGCTGCCTGTGGTCCCCGGAACCGAAGCACTTTTCTAACTGACGCCTGGATCGCACCCTCTGGCCGGTCCTTCTGCTACACTGCGCTGAGCTAGAGTCAATTCAGCAACTGAGGCAGGAGCTAGAGGGTGCGGCCTAATGCAGAGGCGGAGGGAGGGCGGGAGGAGTGGGATCCGAGGTTTCCCAGGATGAGTTGGGAGGACTTAGACCTGGGTGTGTAGGAGAAGTACAGGTCTAGGAAGTCTTCCAGCATCTAGCCAGGTGAGGCAGAGGGAGACTGTGGGGATGGGAGGAGCAGGGGGCAGGGGAGATGCCCTGTGGGGTCTTCAGAGGCAGAGGGCAGGGGCAGGAAGGCAGGTGGGCAGGGGCGATGCCTGTGGGGTCTTCAGAGGCGGAAGGCAGGGGCGGGAAGGCAGACACAGCGAGACCTCGGTGCTGTGGAGATAAATGCCCGAGACAAGTGCACGTCCGTATGGTTTAGAAAAAACTTTGCTTCATGACCTCATCTCTTAGAGCTGTAAACCAAGTCAGAAATATATTACTCCAGAAATGGCCACTCTGAAGCTGCTCAGACTGAGCAGTGCCAGTGAGTCCGCATAGAGTGTTGGCGCCAGAGCCGGTGGGGCTGGGGCCTGGAGGGGGCCAGAGGCTGGCGTTCTGGCCCATCAGGCGTCTGCGGACAGACAGAGATGCAGACCCATGAAGGTCCGGGAAGTTCCCCGTCGCCCTGAGTCTGCGGCCAAGGTTCCCGCTTCTAAGCAGCCGCTGGAGCCTCCCGCTCTGTCCCTCAGGCTGCGGGGCCAGCTGGCCTTGCTCTCCCCTGGCTGTGGGTGGGCTTGGCAGTGCTGGGTGTGGGTTTCTGCCTGCCACCCGTGGTCTTCCCAGTAGATGGGGGTGGGGGTGGGGTTTGAGGATAGGAAGTATATAATCTCAATTTTGTTACTTTACTGATGATGATGATGGCATTAAAGGTTGTGGGCTCGATTCCCAGTCAGGGCACATACAAGAATCAACCAATGAATGCATAAAGTGAAACCACAAATCAATGGTAGGAGAATGGTTGAAGCATTGTGTTATATACATTAAATGTTATACAACATTAAAATCAACAAAGGAGATCTGTGTGTGTTGACACAACTGTCTTTTTCTTGTTAAGTTTATTGACTTTAGAGAGAGAGAGAGAGAGAGGGAGAGAGGAACATTGATTTGTTCTACATATTTATGCATTCAGAGGTTGATTCTTGTATGTGCCCTGACCGGGGATCGGACCCACAACCTTGGTGTATGGGATGATGCTCCAACCTACTGAGCTACCCGGCCAGGGCTGTGATATATTGTTAAATGACAAAAGCATGTTGTGGAAAATCTGTATAATAGGATAAAATAATAATTGTAAAGAAAAAGAAAAAAATTCTGCATGGGTCACACCTGATTCTGAGCTTTGGCTCCCTGTGGGCAGCAGGTGGGAGAGGCGTGTGCAGGTGGGATCGACTCTTCTGTGTAACTGCATTATTTCATTTTGACAAAATCAACAGGAGTCCATTTGAAATACTTGAAGCAGCGAATAAAAGGTGCACGGTGCTAGGGCGGAGTTGTGTCCAGAGTCCCATGGCGCCCCAAGAACCCCAATTGGAGGTGGGAGACGGTCAGAGAAGGCTCTGGAGGAGGGATCGGCCTGGCGAGTTCAGGGTGTACCTGGTCAGCACGTGGAGGGGCCCACAGAGGCAGAGAGCATCCTGCTTGGAGCATCCTGAGGCGCTCTGGTGGCAGGGGAGCTGGCCACCTCCCGGCTTTAACAGCTCCATCCCCACCCCTCACCTCCCACCCCCCACCTCCCACCCCCCACCCCTCACCTCCCACCCCTCACCTCCCACCCCCCACCTCCCACCCCCCACCCCCCACCTCCCACCCCTCACCTCCCACCCCCCACCTCCCACCCCCCACCTCCGGTTGTCCTGGTGCTTCCCTCCCCAGGCCATCAGCCACTTGTCGCCTCTCAGTCCGTACTGCTGCGGGCTCAGCTCAGACTTCCTGTTTCTCACCTGGATGATGGCGGACACCCCCCAGCGAGTCTCCTGGTGCCTTGTCTGTACCCCAGGTCCTCCTGCCCGAGTGCCTGCCCTTCCCTTTGCTGAGTGAGCTTCTCAGAATGCAGCTTGGACCCTGCCGTCTTCCTTCTTAACTGTTTTCCATGATCCTTCCCAGGTTCTGGGGTCTCACCCCCTTTCTGGAGCCTGGGGCAGCCTGCCCACCTCCCCTCCTGCCTCCCACACTGACTCTTACTCATGTTCCCTGGAACCTTCGTCATTTCTTTACAGATGCCACCGTTTTAACAAGCAAGGTGTAGACGGCGGTGAAGAAAGCATTGTGATGTGGGTTAGTGGTTGGTTGGTGGACTGTAATTACCTTGCACATATTCTGACTAGTTACCCCCTTTTCTGGAGTTAGTGCCCACAGTTTCATCTTGTTTTGAGGCAGCCTTTTAGAAGTGAATACATTTCGGGGACAACAGCGTCATCTTTCCTGCCTTTGGCACTATTTTGTTCCGTCAGTATTCTGGAGTGGGCGTCTCCAGCGCAGGGGGCCTGGGGGTCTGGTACTGGTTTGTACCAGGGTCACTCTGCCTTCACAGCACACATGCTGTTCTGCAAACACGACTTGGACTAAACAGTCTCTGTTTGCTTTGGCTGCACTTGGAGCTAACGGGGCGGGGTGTGTGTGTGTGGGGGGTGCTCCGTGTATAATCAGATGGACCCAGAACCGAGAGGGTCCTGGGAGGGGCTCTCTAAGGCATGCTGCATGGTCTCTTGCCATGCTCCTCTCCTCCGAATCTGGATCTTTATTTTTATAGCACCTAATAGTGGGATACGCTCCTTTTAAAGAAGTAACAGGAGTTCCGTGCAGCTTGCTGATTTTCAGAAACGCTTGTACTTTATAAACTCATTCACGGCAGGAGGAAAGTGATGTAGTGCTGTTGTCTGGCTCCCTCTGGTGGACAATTGTATGGAAACATCAAACTCCAGTTTTGCGGGGGGGGGGGGGGGGGACGGGTTGTGAATAGTTCTGGTTATTGGTAGCAAAAGGAACAGAAAATGCATCTTGTGGATGTATGGTCATTCTCATTGAAAATCTCCCCAATAATAGCAATAGTAAAATGCTTAGCAATACTGTTTTCCTTTTGATTGCGTGGTGACACTGCTGAGACCACAGTGTCAAATAGGAAAATTGCAAGCTACTAATGCTACAACTATGGCTGGGTACGTCTTCTTAAGGCACCTTGAAACAGGTAGATGAGCAAGGGTAATTTAAAAACTCTTTTTCTTGAAACACACAGAATTAGAATAAGGTGATTTTCTTCAAGTTGGAGATTTTCAAGAATGGCTACCATTTAAATATTTTGCATGAGTTATCTTTGTAATCCTTACAATAATCTAATGATTATAATAATCTATTATTGTATGCTGTATCCTTATTAAAAAACTGCAGCCCAGAGAAATTAAGTAGTTTGTCCAAGGTTATCTGACTAATGAGTGGTAAAGCCAGGGTTTGAACCTGTGGGGCCTGGCCCCAGAGCCCACGGGCTACATCACATTGCTACACAGCAGGCTGACCGGTGGAACTTGCTGTGATGATGGGAAGGTTTGACGTCTGTGTGGCTATTGAGCATTTGAGGTGGGGTCACTTCAAGAAAGGGACAAAATTATTCCGAAGGTGTTTGTACTGGCACTCCCAGCTCTTCCATTCTGCACCTCTTTGGCGTCTGAAATTCACGTGTCTGCTGCCATTGTTGATGTCAGATTGCTAAACTACGGTACTCTTTTGGGAAAAGAACTTATCTTTCCGGAAACAAACTTTCAATGAACACGTCCCTCTGTTCTCAGGTGATAGAAACGCTATCGCGACTCTCCCGAACACCCATCGCGTTGGCCACCGGAATCAGGTAAGCTTGTTTCTCTGTGGCCCATGTTCAGTGTCACGATTGCTTATTGAATAGTCACTGTTTGCAAAGCATGTTGCACGCGAGGACTGCTTCTCACTCATGCAGGCTGCCGGGTTTGTAAGTGCCAACACACGTTTGAAACTTAGCAACTAAAAACATATTCATAGAGCCGAATGAGATCCGTTGGCTAAGCATGGTTCTCATTTTACTGGTGACTGTCATTGATATGGTTCTTTTTTTTTCTTCCTTCAACCTTTCTATACATGTGATTCATCAAGGCAAACACATGCTGGTGGCATGTAAAAAAGAGTAAAACGTTGGCTCTGTGATCTGATTTCTGTGACTTTGTTAGACATGGATTTAGAGCAGGCGTCCTCAAACTATGGCCCGCGGGCCACATGCGGGTGTTTTTGCCGTTTTGTTTTTTTACTTCAAAATAAGATATGTGCAGTGTGCATAGGAATTTGTTCATAGTTTTTTTTAAACTATAGTCCGGCCCTCCAACGGTCTGAGGGACAGTGAACTGGCCCCCTGTTTAAAAAGTTTGAGGACCCCTGATTTAGAGCATTATGTGCATGTTATCAAAAGTGTCATAGAAGCATGAGGCAAAAAGGATGCTCATGGCTAGGAATAGGGGATCCATGACAGTGATTTCCTTTGAACAGCGGGCAGAGAAAACATTCTATTCTCCCTGAGGTCATTTACCCAATAATTGAAAAAACACACACAACTTAAACACCTTAAAGTCTAAGTAGAAGAATATATCAGAGTCAGTAATCATTTATACAGGGCGCAGTATTCTTCTAATCATTTTCATTATTAGGTTGTCACCCAGTTATTTGTCAGGAGTGATTGTCACCCAGTTGTTTGTCAAGAATGATTGTCACCCAGTTATTTGTGAAGGGTGATTGCTACCCAGTCATTTGTCAGTCACATCAGCATCGAAAGTGAGAAGAGCTGGTGTTAAGGCAGGCCTGCTCTCTGCTGGGGAGCCGATGGGGGGCCAGGAGGTGAGCCTGCGGAGTTGTGGCTGCGGCGGGGGGGGGGGGGATCACTCAGCACAGCAGCCTGTCCCCAGCTGCTCGGAGGACTGGGGTGACCAGCAAACCTGCTGCTGATGCCCTGGGGTAGCAGGCGCCTGGTCTCCCCGGGGACCCCCAGACCCAGCCACACTGGGAGAAACCCCAGACGCTGTCAGATGTGGTGACTGACCGGCCCGCGCTGGCGGCAGGCGGGCTGACACGGTGCCTGAGGCAGTGCCCGGCCTGGATGCCGCTGGCTCACCTTGTTTCCTCTCCCTCCTTCTCTCCCGCCCTCCAGGCCCTTCCCGACAGAAGAGAGCGTCAACGATGAGGACATCTACAAAGCCCTTCCCGACCTGATAGAGTACGTGGGCTTCCGCATCGCTTCTGCGCCCTTTGTGGGTTGTAGCGGGGTTGGGGGGAGGGGGGTGTTCGCAGAGCGCTGGGAAGGGGACAGTGGCTGGTGGCTGAGGTGCGTAAGAATCAGCCCCAGACCCGGAAGGGAAAGCGTCCGAGACAGTGGACCCCCACGGGCTGCTGGTTGCCTCTGTGTGGCCCTCGCGTGCAGGGCTCTGGGGAGCAGAGAGGCAGGCCGCCGCCAGGTAAAATGTGAGCCCTTCCCAGGCGTGTAGGCGGTGGGGACGGGGAGTGGGGCAGTGAGGGGACATGAAGCCGACACTGCACCCCTCTCCTGGGAGGCAGGACCGACCGTGCCCGCGTGGCAGGCTCAAGGAAGGTGCCCTCCGACGGGAACGTGGTCTGAAGGCTTTTCACTGCACGAGGTCTTGGCGGTGAAAAGCCTGCAGAGAGTGAGGCCTCTGAGAGACTCTTTGTCACATCCCAGGTCCCCTTAGGCTCCCCATCTTCTCCAGGTCCTAGCCTTCCACAGTGTGGCCAGCACCCCGAGCGGGAGGCACACTGTTTCAGGCCCGGCCCTGCACGCACCTGTGCTGTCGTGGGCACGTCCAACGCCTTGTTGTCCTCTCGACGTGTTCACTGCAATGCTGGTGCCTCCTGACCGCACCCCCGACGCCGGGCCTGGGGGGCCGGGGCTCCCACGGCAGAGGGTCACGGGCGCTGTGCGCTGTCGGGGGCTGTTGTCGTTGTCATTGTCCCTGTTAGGAGGGACGGGCCGTCCCCTGGGCCTTCGACGCCACGGATTCCATTGTATGTCCCCTCTGGATTTCCTGCGGGATCCCAGGAAGCTGCTTCTGGCTCGTGCGTTTCCTGCCGGACAGTGACCTGCCCCCTGTGCCCTTCGTTCCAGCGAGACCCGCGTGGAGGACGAGGAGGGCCTGTATGACTGTGTGTACGGGGAAGACGAAGGCGGAGAGGTCTACGAGGACTTGATGAAAGCGGAGGAGGCGCAGCAACCCGTAGGCACTCACCTTGGTTTTTTTTTTTTTTTTTTTTTTTAGTTACTCTGGGTATTTTATTGGAAAAGTGACCGTTTTAAAGACTCAATATAATTGTTTATGTAACTTCCGCTGGGATGGCTTTTTTGTTTGTTTTCTTTCTTACCTTGGCCCGTTATGTGCATATTTGATGCTACATCAAATCTAAAAGAATATTTACCTGCTTTGTAACAGAAGATTTTCTTTCAAAACAATACAATTCCATGATTCCATGAAATTAAGTCCCATTGCTCCTCTGCTATTGTTTTGCTGGGCGACATGTCATTTATCGCTCAGATTTGGTTTCCTTACCAGTAAAATGAAAGGATTAGACCAGCGACTCCCCGTGGTTGTTTTGACCCGTAAAATGCCACGTTTCTATGGCCCCAGCTGCAGTAACAAGTCATGGTTACCTAGTTATAACCATGTCGATCTTTCGGTTAGTGTTTTATTAGACATAGAAAGCTCAGAAAACCAGCAATGGTTTTGATCTCTTTCTAGCGACTGCCAGAGAGATTAACACATGATTTGATTAATTTTAACGGGATCATTCTAATTGCAGAAATGTCCAGAGAATGACATACGAAGTTGCTGCCTCGCAGAAATTAAGCAGACGGAAGAAAAATACACAGAAACACTGGAGTCGATAGAGAAGGTAAGTTATCAGGTGTCACTCTTGAGGCCCCTCCTGCCTTACATGGTGAATGTGTTGGGCTCAGTGTTTCCTCTGTGTGTGTGTGTGTGTGTGTGTGTGTGTGTGTGTGTGTGCTAATTTTCCGGAGAACTTGGGGTTTACAGATCTCAAAGCAGGTTTAATCCTTCCACAACTATTTATTGACTAGAGGCCCGATGCACGAAATTTGTGCAAGGGCCTTGGCCCTGGCCCCCGCCTGCCACTGCTGTAGCCGGGGGTCAGGGGGGCCTTTGCTGCCTCTGCCGTAACCCCACCTGCTGGGGCTTTGTCCAGAAGGAAGGACACCTGGAAGGATGTTCGGTCTAATTAGCATATTACGCTTTTATTATTATAGATTTATTTTAGTCTCTGCGTGCAGGGATTGAGAATATGGCAGTGAACACAATAGAACTCTACTTCTCGGTCATGGAAGTTATAGGATTTTATAATACATCATCTGTCTGTTCCATTGTGTGCTCACCACCCTAAGTATTTTAGGCTTTAAATGTATTAACTCGTATTTATGTCTTTCTATCTCTGTTCAAGTGTATAATTTGCAAGGCAGAGAAAATAGCTTCTGCTGTTTCTTGGGCATTCATTATACTGATAAACAACTGACTTTCAGTGGATATTTATTGTTTGTTGATGACAATCTGTTATCTAGATTAGGGTGAGTTGTGCTTAATTCTCATTCTCTCTCCTCTCCGGGCAGTACTTCATGGCACCACTGAAACGATTTCTGACGGCAGCAGAATTTGACTCTGTCTTCATCAACATTCCCGTAAGTGAAACTCTGCCAGCTAAGCGTGGGGTACTTCTATAAAATCCTCATTGGGGTTCCGGATCCCTGTTTTAGCATTCTCTGGTATTCTTTAAGAATTTTGACTCTGTTTTCTGCCTCTAGAGTTCTTATAGCTATATTCTCAAGAAATAACTGGTAAGTCACACTGTTAACCCAAAGTCACTCAGAATACATGCAGAAGACACGTGGGTAAGATTCATGCTGAGGGAGGCTCAGTTAAACAGTCCCTGGGCTTGTCTGTGTCTGTGGGAGTCCCCTTCTGGCCCACTCACTGCTCCGTGGCTCCTCCAGCCCCTCGACCCCATCTTACGGACACCGTCCTGGCTCCTTCCGCCTCCTCTGCTTCCTACCATCCCTCCACTGTCTTGGTGTCTCTTTTCTGCTTCCAGGTACATCAACCTTAACTCCCAGGCATGTGCCCTGACCAGGAATCGAACCGAAGCGTGACCTCCTGGTTCATAGGTCAATGCTCAACCATTGAGCCACCCAACTGGGCTCAGCAGTCTATTTTAATGGAACCTTTCTTTTTATAGGTTTATGTAAGCATTGCAAGTTTCAGAGCACCTTCCAATGGTGTTTTCATCCTAAGAGAATATTTACTTGGAAGCATGAAGCCAGCCAGATGCTATGCCAACTGAGGTCATGCTGGGCAAGACTCATGTTCCGAGGCCTCTGGAGCTGGCTTTGTCTTACTGTACGGCTTTCACGCATAATATGTCAGCCTTTATGTGCAGGCGTGCTTGCATCACCTGACTGCCCCGTCGGGTCTGTTTTGCCTCTGCTACGTACATTGCGGACGTGCCCAGTCGGCTAGCTGTGGCACGCTGGTCTCGTCCTTCCTTTGGGCCCAGTGAAGACATTCTCACTGGTCTGGGACATCGCAGGAAGAAAGGTCACAACGGCAGGTGGACGGTTAGAGTATAACCTAGTTCACGTCTAGGAAGATGAGGATCTTGAACCACCCAAATGCGGTCATTGTAACCGAGGACCCCATTGGACAGGTCTTACTCTTACGGCCTTTTCATGAGCCTCAGCCAAGGACAGGCCCGCCCGGCCGGCGTGGCTCAGTGGTTGAGCGTTGACCTATGAACCAGGAGGTCACGGTTCCATCCCTGGTCAGGGCCCAGGCCCAGGTTGGGAGCTCAGTTTCCCAGTGTGGAGTGTGCAGGAGGCAGTGATCCATGACTCTCTCATTGTTGGTGTTTCTCTCTCCCGCTCTCCCTTCTTCTCTGAAATCAATAAAAATAAATAAACAAATACCCCTCCCCCCCAGCCAAATGACAGGCCTAACATGTTCCTGGTTCCTTTCGGCAGTGAGGTCGGGGGGATTCTCAGGGCACAGGGAAGGAGATAGTGGGGGACGGCCCCCTTGGCTCCATGTCCTCATTTCCTGGCTGTGACAGGCAGGACCGTCTGACTGGAAATTACTTGCCTGTCATTCTGCCTTGTGAGGAGCTCGGGTTAGCCTCCTCGTCCAATGTATTTGCTCCTCATTTCTGCCCCAGTTGGCTGGTGATTTAGCCCGATTGTTGTTGGCTCAGGCCTGGGACACCACTAATTGACCAAAGCGCAAATCCACATTTCCGTGCCCCGAGGACACGATCCTCACTTATCTTGTCAATAAAACATTAAGCACTGGGGTAGTTGAATTTAAACATTTAAAGCAGTTACAAAATGAAAATGAGCTGTGCATATTTTTATACAAGGAATAAATTACCCTTTAATAACCAGTGAAATCATTTCTTTCGCACAGGACATTGGCATTTCAAGTCAGATCTGAAATTGCTGTTTCCTGTGGCTTGTCACTCTCCTGTCCTCTTCCCTCCCCTTCCCTTTCCTCCTTCTTTCCACTTCCTCTCCCTCCTCCCCTCCTTCCTCCTCCCCTTCTCCCCACCTCCCCTCCTCTCTCTCCCCTCTTTAGGGGTGTGGATGTGATGTGGTTTCTGTGCCAAGTACCTTTAGCGTGTCCTTGGATAGCAATTCTAGCAGCATTAGGGGTTCTGGGTTCCGGTGATTTTTTTGTTTTGGTTCTGATTTCTAACTAACTTTGACCTTGCTTTCTTTTCTAAGGAACTTGTAAAAGTTCATCGGAACCTAATGCAAGAAATTCACGATTCCATCGTAAATAAGAACGACCAGAACTTGTATCAGATTTTCATTAACTACAAGGAAAGGTAACTTCCGAATTTAAAATTTTGGGGCTGTTCGTTGGTAATCGTAGTGAGGGTCGGTGTGAACACTGCTCATAGGAATCACCACTGTTCATGGGGACACCGTGGGGCAGCGGTTAGAACTCGGGACCGGGGATCTCTGGTGGCAGTGAGCTCCGTGTGTGACAGGACAGTAAGAAAAAAGGAAAAGAAGGAAAAGGAAAAACGCTGCCGACGGTTGCCCTGCACGTCAGTGTGGACTCTCCACCCTGTCACGGAGTCCTCTGGGTTTCAGGGAGTCTCGCTAACTCGCCCGCCTCCTTTCCCCATCCGTACGTGTCAGCTGTGGGTGAGCTGCTACCCCGTGCTTTTTCCGACTCTAACATGGTATCATTCTCCGTTGTGGGGTGTTTGATTCACACTATAGTCCGTTTCCCTTTGTCAGTTAGAAAAAGAATCTTCCCAACAGCTCACATGAGTTAGGAACTCAGCTTAAAATTTTACACCAAGCACCAGAGTTCCTAGTGCCGACTCAGAAGTGGCTCATCAATCGCTTTGCATCGACAATCAGACAAACACGAACTTATCAGTAGAGTTAAAAGAAACGTTAAGTTTCCCAGCCTCTTTGGGAAATTTCTGTGTCCTTCCGGGGCCCCTCTGTGGAGCAGGCGGAGTCCCTGCCGAGCGACGACACATCTACCCCCACAGTTCAGGCCCCTCGACCCCACTTCAGAGAATGCATTTTCCTAATAAAAAAGGAGGACGGATAGGAGGCTTATGAATGAATGGAGTCATAAGTAAAGATTACGGTACAATTGTAGCATAGCAACCTGGTTTCTGTGTGTGAGTAAACAGTAAAAAGGTGACCTCTAATGGGCACTTTGCAGCTGACATGCGACGTTATATTAGTTTCCGGTGGACAACATAGTGAGTAGACATTTATGTAACAGGAGCTTAGCCAGAAATTTTAAATTTCATTTGGTGTGTATATTTGTACTCAGCAACTACAGTTGTCAAGCCAGTTTTTAAAACCCACCTGCTGTAAGAATGTCTGTGCAGTGAATCCCGGTCAGATGCAGAAATAAAGGAGTCATTTTTAATACCATCCCTGTGGCGATCCCCCTTCGATGGCTGCCTGTGTGGTGTGTGTGAGAAAGAAGCGAGAAGGCTGAGCTGAGAGAGACTGGGAGTGAGCCGTTGGCCGGGGTTAGCGAGGCAGGGGGTGCCCACAGGCGAGGTTTGCTGTGTGTCTCCCTCGCTGCGGATTTAGAGGTGGAAGTCCTGCCTCTCCCCCTTCCACGCCCGGGCTCTGTTGTCCTGGAGATTTCCTCCTCTGTCTCCTTCCCTCCCAGGCTGGTGATTTACGGGCAGTACTGCAGCGCCGTGGAGTCGGCCATCTCCAGCTTGGACTACATCTCTAAGACGAAAGAAGACGTCAAACTGAAATTAGAGGTGCCTGTTGTTTTGTCTCTTTGTTTATGGACTAACCTAAGAGCAGGATATTCCTTTTCACGCTCAGTGCGACAGTTCGCTTCCCCATGTAGTCTAAGTATAATATTCTCAGTATAATCTCACGGCCGTTCTATAAAGGGCATTAGTAGCTACCTCCACACAGTAACCCCGTGGTGGGAGTGACAGCGGTGGGACAACCTGAGGCTGTGGCTGCCTCCTGAGCGCATCTCACCAGAGCCCCTGCGTGTGAGATGGATGCGGGTAACTTCCTGACGTTGGGGCTGAGAAAGCCTGTGACGTAGGACGGAAAGGAACCAGCTTCCCCCACCAGTTTTAAACTGACTTCCATCACATACAGCCTGAATTGTAAGTGTGTAGTACTTCTGCTCCTGATGCCGTGTTAAGGTGTCATAGTATAGGACGTGTCAGATGCCACCTGTTTTAAGGAGCTGAACATGCAGAGTACGGTCACCGGGCGGGACTTTACAGGGAGAGGAGACCCATCATTACCGCAGAATTAACAGTTTAACCTCCCATTTGGGACCCATGGCCCAGAACGCTCTCTAATGTGTGGAAGCAAGCAATCAGCGCAATCGTTACCTTTCCAGTGACCTGCGGCAATTGGCCAGGCCGAGCCGGCATTTCTTCTTGCTTAAGAGCCTCAGCCAGACGCTCATTAGGCACTGCGGTCATCAGAGCTGATGGAGCTTGCTTTACCGCTTCTGGTGATATATCGTGTTATGTTCCAGAAGAGCTAAGTGTGGGCACAGGGAAACCAAGTCACGAGCTAAGGAGTATTTCCTTGACCATAACTCCTTTCCTGAGCTCCTTCCCAAATTTTTTGGTCTGGGTTGTGCAATTATCTGAGGATTTTGGACTTACTAATAATATTTTTATGAGCTCTGTTTTTTAAATTGATTTTTAGAGAGGGAGAGGCAGAGAGGGAGAGAAACATCTACCGGCTGCCTCCTGCACGCCCCCTACTGGGCATCAAGGTCACATCCAGGGCATGTGCCCTGACCTGGAATCAAACGGGTGACCTTTTGGTGCACAGGACAATGCTCAAGCAACTGAGCCATTCTTTTTGAACTACTCTATAGATATGTGAGAAACAGTAAAGTACTAGTTTAAAATACACTTTTAAAAAAGAATAGAGTGAGGTAAAAAAAAAAAAAAGAAACTTGAGGCTTTTGAAACATTGACTCCTGTAGTAGTAGGTTTACACTTGGGCATATTTTTGGAGTCAATCATTTCATTTCATTCAGTTCAACAAACAGTTAAGCAAATACTAGATTCTTAGAGGTATGGGAGACATCTTGGGGAAGGGATTATGTACAACAAGAATGAAAAGACGCACAAGGCGCAGAGAGAGAGCATCATTTTGATTGGGGTTGTTACTAAAGGCCAAGAAGTGTAGTTCTTGAGGAGAATGCTGGGTTCTTCCGGGAGCTGGACCAACCAATGGCAGTTGGAGAGAACCAGGGTGTGTTGGTGGGGAGGCCCATGTGGGTCGGATGGGCCGGGGCGTGGATGATACTGGGGACAAGGCAGAGCTATCAGCCTCTGAGGAGGACGACCCTGGAGGGCCCCAGAGGAAAGACTCTTCATACATAAAGAGTTTTTCTTATCGATTCATATTTAGAGCTGAAATGCTCCGAGGTTGGTTGGTTTTTTGGTTTTTAATGGTAGGTGCTTTCTATTTTTTAGAAAGAAGGCTTGTTAAGAAGGAAAAGGAGATGTTTATCATGCCGTCACAGTTTTGTGTATGGTCTTTTCGTGTTGGCTTTATGACCCCCTTTGATAAAACTAACAGGGTTTTTAACGCACGTTGTAAAAACCACGTTTCACTAGGAATGTTCCAAACGGGCCAACAATGGGAAGTTCACTCTCCGAGACTTGCTCGTGGTCCCCATGCAGCGCGTGTTGAAGTACCACCTTCTCCTGCAGGTACGTCACTCACAGCCCCTGTTCATTCATTCCGTCAACAAAATGTTCATGAGGCATCCACTGTGTGCCCGATGCGCCCGTCTGGGGCCCGATCGCCTTGCAGTTCTCAATGATCAGTGGGGCACGATGGGAAATAACGGCTGGAAACTTGCCTTCCTTGAAGCCAAAGTGATTCTCATTTCTCACAAGGTCACACTTCCTGTCCCTCAAACAGAGCCGGCTCCAGACAGGTTTAAAAATTAAATAATCAAGTCAAAACAAATATGAAGACCCCTTCGGCCAAGTCCTTTGCAGTCGGTACTAATCACTTACTAGACTCTCGATATTGCTATACACCCGGATTCGGCAGGTTAATTCTGCGAGAACTTTTGCCTGATAACCATAACCTACAGAGAGTTGTGTCAGATTCTGGGTTGCTTTCTGCTCTAGTAGATGATAATAAGGCTACCTGTATTTTGAAGGGATTCTCGTTATAACCCCGAAGCTTATGGTTTCCACGGTTAGTCCTCTAATGAGGGTGGAGAGTCTTATAAATCTAATTTGATGGCCGTACCAGGAGACTCATTAGTTCTGCTCCAAAGGAATGTCCTACTGCATTAGCCTATCTACTCTGCTGATGCTTGTGAAATGTTGTTTTAAACAGGTCTCTTACCTGCATGTGAAATATGATTTGGAGTCTTCTGTGCTTTGGACCTCCTGCATATTACATTTCTTACACTGTAGCTGCAGAATTATTAGTCATCCCTATTTTTGTTCTACTGAGAAATCAGAGAAATTCAAACCCTGATTATTTCTTTAAAACGCATTAAAACATGTATGAGACCTAAACTCAGAGCAACTTGACTCAAATTGGATTTTATGAAGAAATAATAAGGAAGACTAAAGCGATCAGTTTCTGAGACATCGTGGAACTAAAAACCTGTCCAAAATAAGAGAATAATTTATTTAGTGACGTTGGTTATTAAACACCAATGGAAGGGTTTAGAAGGTGCAGTTTTCAGGACACATCTGTTTGCATCACAGGGTTTTAGACAGACTTCTAAAAGTGTGAAATGTGACTATACTTTTATGAAATTTAGCAAACTTTTTCCTAATTCCTCTTGGATTGTTTTATACTTTAAATTTTCAAAGTATGTTTAGTTCCATGATGATGGGCACTTGGGTTGCTTCCAGATCTTGGCTATTTTAAATTACACTGTAACTGAACATAGGGGCGCATATATCCTTTCAAATTAGTGATTTGGGTTTCTTCGGATATGTTTCCAGAGTGGAATTGCTGAGTCTTATAAGGCAGTTCCATTTTTAGTTGCTGCGCCAAACCTACATAAAGGGTTAATTTTTAAATGTTTTCTTCCTTATGTTTGGGTGTTAATTTGATGAAAACAGCACTAAACTGTGTCTTCCAAATAGGAATTGGTCAAGCATACCACCGACCCCACAGAGAAGACGAATCTGAAACTGGCTCTGGATGCAATGAAGGTAAAGCGATGCGCCGTGACCTTGCTTGTGTTTGTTATGCTTGCCTAAAAACAAGAGCATGCTCTCTGCTAATCCATATGCATGGCATGCTAGTCTATATATATAAAAGCCTAAGCGACCGTTTGACCGGTAGGTATGACGCGCAATGACCAACAGGGAGCAGACGCTCCGACCGGTAGGTTAGGTTGCTGCTGGGGCCCTGTCAGCCCTGAATCTGGTTCACCCACACCCCGACCCAGAGAAGAGGGAGGAGGGAACCCGATTCCTCGTGGAATCAGCTGTGGGTTAGCTTACTGCTGGGGCCCTGTTGGCCCTGAATCTGGTCCACCCGCACCAGATTCCCTTTCAATGTGCATGAATCCGTGCACTGGGCCCCTAGTATATTATAATATACATAAGTATTTGTATAGTTTTGTTTTTGGTGGGGAGAGTTGAATAGTTTTTAACCAAAATAAATACACTTGGATGAATTTAATTGTTAGACAAAAACACATAAAACCAACAGGTGAATTAAAATAACTTAAAAAATATATTTTTATTGATTTCAGAAAGGAAGAGAGAGAGAGACAGAAACATCAATGATGAGAGAAAACCATTGATCAGCTGCCTTCTGCATGCCCCACACTAGGGATCAAGTCTACATGTGCCTCAACTGGGAATCGAACTGTGACTTCCTGGTTCATAGGTCGATGCTCAACCACTGAGCCACGCTGGCTGGGCGAAATAATTTTTGTTACTTATGAATGTTATGACAACTTCCATAACCTTCCATATCGTGGTTGCCGTTGACATTCTCTGCGTGGTCACTAATAGAACGCGGCCGGCTTGTATAATCATCAGGTGGCGGGTGCCCGCGGAACACAGGTGTGACGTACTTCCTCAGCTGAGGCCTCTGCCAGGCTTCCTTTTGTGGGTGCTGAGCGTCCGTGCACGTGAGGTTCAGGCTGGGTTTCTATGCTCAGGGAAACCCGAAAGTCAGGAATGACCAGTAGACAGAGGCCGGCTTTCTGAGCACCTGGGGGCTCTGTAAGACCCGACTTCCACGCTGTGCTGGACTTTGAAGGAAATATTCGTCCCTAATTTAAAACAGAAGGAAATGTGTCCTCAGAGCAACACGCGAGGTGACTGTGAGATGGTGACGATACTTCTCCTGGTCTCTGGGCCATTTCCCAGCTAGCCCTGTTCCGCCGCTCTGTACCCGCCCCCAGGGCCCATCACCCAGTTACTTATTGTTATAAAAAGTCATACCAAGGGTCTAATTTTAAAGAGATCATTTATAGATACAGGCTCTGAAAAGCCAGACTTTCATTTAGAACAAAGTTCAAAATTGCCTTTTGTCCGAGTTCTGTTCCCGCTGCTTCAGACGAAACTGAAGGGAACAGAGATGATGAAAAAGACCCCAGAACACAGGAGACTCGAGAGCGCGTACAATAAAAATAGCTGGTCACCGTGTGGAAGATTCGCTACTGTTTCCTCTGAAATGGGGGCAGCCGTTTAAAAATAGGCGGCGGCCCAGGGAGGAAGGCGGCCAGTGTGAACGGGGCCCTGTTTCACCGAGTTCTCTGCTCTCTCTCTCTCCTCTACCCCCTCTCCTTTCAAAGGAGACTCGATTGAAGGCTCCCAGGAATAAAGACACGAACTGACGGTGGAAAGCAGTCCTGCCAGATTCCTTGTCTAACTTTCTGTTACCTTCCCCTCCCTCGCTGAGCCCTCCTCTTTGCCCTTAGTCCAACCCGCATGAAATGTCCTCCTCCCAGCGTTGTTTGTTAATGTGTTTGGAACGTACATTTTCCTGACCTGGTTCCCTTTCTGTTGTTCTGCGTGGGGCCACTTTTTTTTTTTTATCCTGTTCTTCTCAAGGGTGAGGTAAGTGACACCTCTTTGGTCTTCCCAGCTGTCCTCCAGACATTAAAAAAAACACACATTTCTATTGATCTGAGAGAGGAAGGGAGAGGGAGAGAGAGAGAAACATCAATGGTGAGAGAGAATCATGCATCAGCTGCCTCCTGCACACCTCACACTGGGGATCGAGCCCGCAGCCTGGGCATGTGCCCTGACCTGGAATTGAACCGTGATCTCCTGGTTCATAGGTCGATGCTCAACCACTGAGCCACACTGGCCGGGCTGGCCTCCAGACCTTTTTAACTTGCTCCTGGTGAGCAGCTTTGATTGCTTCGATTGCCATCGAAAAGCCATGGTACTTTGGCTGCTCCTGAAGGGAATGATGTGTTTTCTTTCCAACAGCTCTCATCTCTTCTCCGATCTCATGGGCCTTCTTTTTGTCCCTTCTCTTTATTCCGCAGGACTTGGCACAGTATGTGAACGAAGTGAAGAGAGACAACGAGACCCTGCGTGAAATCAGGCAGTTCCAGCTCTCCATAGAAAACCTGGTAGGTCATGATCATTCCGTCCGGCTTCCCTACCCCGCCAAGTGTTGTGTTTGAAGAAAAGACACTTTACTTTCAATGTTCTAATTCCAGCTTATTTTCCCTCTTCCTGTTTGGCAGCATCCACACGGAGGGCTAGGGCCACCTGGGACAGTGACTGCCCTCACTGTCCCCTCACCTTAATCACACAGCTTCTTCCCCGCCATCCAGATCCTAGCCCAGTGGTCGGCAAACTCATTAGTCAACAGAGCCAAATACCAACAGGACAACGATTGAAATTTCTTTTGAGAGCCAAATTTTTTAAACTTAAAACTTCTTATCACGCCACTTCTTCAAAATAGACTCGCCCAGGCCGTGGTATTTTGTGGAAGAGCCACACTCAAGGGGCCAAAGAGCCACATGTGGCTTGTGAGCAGCGGTTTGCCGACCACTGTCTTAGACCTTGGCGCCCTCACCGCCATACATACTCATGCTGATTCCTGTGCATTTACACATTTTACTTGTGTTTGCTGGGTGACTATTATACGCCCGACCTTGAGCTTGGGGCTGGGTCTGGAACTCTGAGCCACGTGGTCTCATGGTGGAGGAGACAGGGAAAGGAGAGTTTAAAGCAGCTATTTTGAGATAGTGCTGTGAAAAGGGCGATCCGACAGGGGCTAAGAAGGGGAGGCCTCGTTTAGAGAGGATGGCTAGAAAAAGCCCTTCTGAGGTGGTAGCCCCTGGAACCTGAGGCATAAGAAGAAGCCGCAGCACAGGGTTCGGGGGGAAAGGATTCCGGGCAGAAGCCACAGTGTTACTGGTGGGGAGAGGCCCCCTACTGGGGACGGAGCCCGCAGCCCCGGGCATGTGCCCTGACCGGGAGTGGAACCGTGACCTCCCAGTCCAGGGGCCGACGCTCAGCCATGGAGCCAGCGGGCTAAGTCAGAACTGGTCATTCTTGAGATCTCAGATCAGGGACACCCCCCTTGACTCTTTAAACCACAGTGGGTCCCCGGCCGTGCACGCTGCCCTTCATGGCAGTCACGCGTTTGTAAATGCAGACTAGCGTGTTTCCCCGCTGGCTAGTCGCTCCTCGAGGGCCAGGTCTGTGCCATTCGCCCTATTACAGTGGCTGACACAGCGGATGCTCCAGAAATGTAGTTCCTGCACCTTCCTTGTGACTTGAGTTCCTAGGATGGATGCTCTCTTTTGGTAGCCGCCTTCCTCATAGGGTTATACGTAAAATTAGTTAACGTCCTCGGCCTGCCTCCCAGGAGGACCAAGGTCAGGCTGGTTTGGAAAGTGTATCCTGTCGACCTGAGCTTTTTAGAGTAAGTGCGCTAAGTGTGAAATGATAAAGGTTGTAGTGTAACAGAGTAGTTGTTCTTAATACACATCCTCACTGAGATTTTCTCTGGGTTTTTATGTGACTGTGAAACCCTGAGACACGTACATTTTCTCTTTTAGAACCAGCCAGTGTTGCTTTTTGGACGGCCCCAGGGAGACGGTGAGATTCGAATCACCACTCTGGACAAGCACACCAAGCAAGAGAGGTGAGGCAGAGGAGCGTGCGCTTTCCGAACAAGTCCTTCGTGTCCGAGCCCGAGGAGACCTCAGACACGGCTCCTCCCGGCAGAGCGGGGACACGGAGGAAGAAGCCGAGGGGCGACCAGCCTCCGTTTCCTAAACGTCCCTCATGTACATCCGTCAGGTGGTGTCCCCTCTGCTTGGCGTCTGTTGATTTGTCTAAGTTCCTAATAGGAAATGGCAGCTAGAGGATGGCAGCCGGGGTAAAAGGAAGTACACCTGACACTGAGAGGAGAGAGAGGCACCACAGCACAGCTAACTACCATCACACACAGTTGTTTCATTTCTTGAGTCTACATTTTAAAATAACAAAAAAATAATACCAAATGTCCGAAGGAAGATGTTTGAGGAGGATCATTGCGTGAGTGAGCCCTTCTGGAGGGGAATTCGTAGGTGGAGTCCTTGGAGATGAGTAAGCTTGGCCTGGTGTCCCAAACTATATGTGATTATCACTTGGTTGAAATGGCCCTTTCCTGGAACCTTTGCAGATGAGAAAGCCAGCCAGCAGGGGGCAGCATCAGCTCTTGCTTCCGCCTGATACCCAGGCTCTACAGGTAGCTTCCCGGAGACACACATCCTTTTAGCATCTCCAGGAAAATAGGCTTTGAAAGTGACCCAAGTGTTAACGCTGCACGAATGTATCATTATCATAGTTTCAAAAATGTGTGCGTATAAATCACAGAGAGTTATCGAAAGGTACAAGCATTGGTATTGGGTGATGGGATGATAGTTTTTCTCCTCAGGTACGTTGTTTTTAATAAGAAAGAAGAGAAATAGCAGCATGTAAACTTAACCATAGTTTTCTCTAGTTTGCGCTTTGCTCATGTGCCTCTTGGGGTGGTTCAGGTGGCTCCTGCCTATAACCACGAGGAGCAGCCTGCAGGGTAAGAGCACGGGCCCACAGCTGGGCCAGGTGGGAGCCCGCTCAGCACCTCACTGGTAGCATGACCTTCAGCAAATGAACTCCCCAATCCTCAGTTTCCTCCACAGTAAATGACAGTACTAATACCTAGCTCCCCAGATGGCCATGGGGGTTTAAATTGTGTCAGTCATCTTGGTGAAAGGCATTCGGGCTGATCCTAATAACATCAGTAGAAGTTAATTGCCGTTGTTTTCATTCATGTTATTCTGTAAATGGTTAGCTTTTAAACTAAAACAAAAGTAATTGTTCAAGGGCAACACTTTTTATGGCTAATCTCAATTGTTTCTTTTAAAAAATATATGTTTACTGATTTCAGAGAGAGAAAGGGAAAGGGAGAGAGATGAAAACATCAATAATTCATGAGAGTCATTGATTAGCTGCTCCTGCATGCCCCCTACTGGGGATCGAGCCCGCAACCCCAGACATGTGCCCTGACTGGGAATCGAACCCTGACTCCTGGTTCATGGGTCAATGCTCAACCACTGAACCACACTGGCCTGGCTCAGTTGTTTCTTATAGCTATGTTGAGTGTGCCTGTTGTTCTTATTAAAATTTTTCTTTCTTTTTTTCTCTTTTTGCCCTAGCTGGTTTGGCTCAGTGGATAGAGCCTCAGCCTGTGGACCAAAGGGTCCCGGGTTCTGTTCTGGTCAAGGGCATGTATCTTGGTTGCAGGTTCCTCCCTGGCCCAGACCCTGGTTGGGGCTCGTGCAGGAGGCAACCAATCAATGTGTTTCACATCGATGTTTCTCTCTGTCTTTCCCTCTCTCTCCCACTCTCCCTGAAAAACCAATGGGAAAATATCCTCAGGTGAGGATGAACAAAAAACAAAACAAAACAAACACACAAATGAAGACGTTTTTCCTGTTTTTAAATAAGGAAACAGCTACAGCGAGGCCACTCGTTCAGTGACGGGCAGTGAAGGGTCCGGTGCTCACAGTTCACCCTTTCCGAAGTGCAGCGCTGCCATTGTCCTCACCTCAGAGGGAAACGTGTGTTTGGTTTAATTCAGTTTATGAGGGAAGAACTAACACGTGCTTCCAAACCGTCTTACATCAGCTTCTCTCTCTCTCTCTCTCTCTCTCTCTCTCTCTCTCTCTCTCAGGCACATCTTCTTATTCGACTTGGCAGTGATTGTATGTAAAAGAAAAGGTGACAACTATGAAATGAAGGAGATAATAGATCTTCAGCAGTACAAAATAGCCAACAATCCTACAACGGATAAAGAAAACAAGAAGGTGAATTATGGGAGATTATAACTGTGGTTTACTCAGCACTTGGAACGTTCAAGGAAAATGGGCTCATCCATTCCCGGGAGGGGGAACGCATCGATTCAGGAGTTTCTGTTTCTGGAAGTTGATCAGGGGAAAGAGTGGGACCGTGTCACAGCTGATGGGCTCATCCCAAATGCTGGTGACCAAGGCGGTCCGACGCATGTGGCATAGAAATGGTTGTGGATGTGACGTTGACTGCGGGGGTCTTGATGGGTCACAGTTTAACGTTGCGAGAGGCCCGTGGATGGTGATGGTGGTGGTGTAGTGAATTTGGGAACGTGATGTTACTCATGCATGATCCGTATTAACCTGAGGAATATTAATTTTAACAGTGGTCTTATGGCTTCTACCTCATCCATACCCAAGGACACAATGGGTTAGAATTTTATTGCAAAACAAAAGATTTAAAGAAAAAATGGCTGGAACAGTTTGAAATGGCTTTGTGAGTATTTCTCCTTTTAAAAGTGCTTCTTCCCTACCGCTTCCCTCTCTTCCGAATAACGTGGCCCGTGTGCAGAGGCCGCGGGGACGCAGGCAGGAGCCCGTGCTGCTGGCTCTCTGCTTGGCGACCTCGGTCTCCGAGGAGAGGTCTGGGTGAACTTCTTCAAGGAAAAGCAAGAGGGAGCTCTGGCCTTCTGTTTGAATTTTTCTCCTGGGCATATCTTAATTCTTCAGCTTCCAGCACCCACGGGAAGAATTATTCTAATGACAAACTTTTAATGTTATTACCATGTTTTTAATATATATGCATTTTTTAAATGGAATAGAAATTACTCCCCCCCAAACACATGCACACACATATACACCCATGCACACCCATGCACACACATACACACCCATGCACACACATATACACATACACACACATACACACCCATGCACACACATACACACCCATGCACACACATACACACCCATGCACGCGTTTTGTTTTGAACAGGAAGATTGACCCCTCCCACCTGTTTGTCGTGAACTCACTTATTGTTTGGGTCCCGGAGAAACTGCTGCGCGCATTGAATGAAGGCTTTCAGAGCCTGGCTTCTTTCAGGCTCTTTCCTTTGATTAAAGGCGCAGCTCAACAAAGAGGTGGGAATAATTCAGACCTGCTCCCAAAGGAAGGGCGTGGGGAGATGTAATTACATAAGAACCAGCCATTCGGGGGGTGCGGGAGGGGGGAGCTCCTTCCCGTCTTGATGCTTATGGGTTATGACCTGGCTATGGAAACACACAGGTCACCCTGAAATGGAAACTGTCAGCAAAGGTGGAACTAAGAAAAGACACCCACACTTGCGTGATCTGCTTCGTTTGTATTCTAGCATTTCTTACCATTTGCAGACCAATTCCATCAGGTCCTTTTTCTGTGCTCTTTTTCTTTGCTTTGTTTTAAGAAATGCCCCTGTTTATATAAAATGGAGGCGGGATTAGATTGTTTTATTGTAGTTCTGCAGTGATAGGATTGTGCAGGTAAAATATTTTAAAGCTTATAGACTATTCTGGATTCAGCGATAATCACCATCACGAGCTGGTTGCAGAGTCTCAGCCAAGTTACCTAATGCCTCAGAGCCTCAGTTTCCTCCTCTGTAAAACAGGGACAAGAGTGATTTGACCTGCAGAGCGTATGGTCAGGCAGAGGGCTGGCCAGACAGCCCCACGGGCGCGTGGTGTCCCCAGTAGCAGACCTGTGGTTACCGCCTTATGAACATGGTTCTGTATTTAGGATCCCAGGGCTCTACCGTGGGGACTTCTAACACTAGAGGGCACCCCCCAGGACACTCCTCCAGGCCTTGCGATTTACTGTCTTTTATGGCACTAATGAAACAAAAGCGGTTATAGCTGTGGGCCTTCACGCAGTGGCTGTACTGCAGACCCCTTTGGTTTGGGGCACGAGTGGTGCCCTCAGGGACGTCTGCCCAGGCCGAATCGTAGACCTCGTGTGCTTCTTAGAGAGGTTTCAGGTGGCAGAGGGCGCCTGCGTCAGTGGTGGGACGGGAGTGGCGGGATGCTGGGCTGACGTGCAAAGGCAGCGCCGAGCTTGCGCCTTTACTTCTTGGGGAAGACGCGAGGCTGTGTCTTCTCCGGGGTCTTGTGCAAACGTGGCACCGTTAGGTGAGCAGAGGGATTTGTGCAGCGGGGGGCAGTTACGTTTCTTGCCCAGAGCAGACATAGGGACTTGGCCTGTGTGCTAGGGCGAGGCAAAAGTAGGTTTGCAGTTGTTCCTGTGGACAATAATCAGTAATTAATAAATAGGAATAAAGAAGAAATCCTGGGTTTGGGCACTCACTACTATAAGTCTCCTTTGGCCCCACCCTGTATTTTGTTCAGTCGCCGGAGGTCAAGCAGCTAAACACTGCATATAAGACTCGACAAGGTGGGTGGTTATGGCCTGGCCAGCGTGGCTCAGTGGTTGAGCATCAACCTATGAACCAGGAGGTCATAGTTCGATTCCCTGTCAGGGCACATGCTCAGGTTGAGGGCTCGATCCCCAGTGGGGTGTGCAGGAGGCAGCCGATCATTGATTCTCTCTCATCATTGATATTTCTATCTCTCCATCTCCCTCTCCCTTCCTCTCTGAAATCAACAAATACATACCCTTAAAAGAGAAAAAGCTATTTAAAAAGAGAGATGGGTGGTATGTCTCTCTCAGGTGAAGAGTCTGGGTGGGTGGACGAGGGTGGCGTGGTGGCTGTCTTGGGTATCTCAGGGACCCGGGCTCAGTCTTCCTGCTGTGCCGTGATCAGCATTCGGCTTCTAGCCCCGAGGTTGGTCACCTTGTCGTCCAAGGCGGCTGCTGGAGTCCCAGCCATGGAATCCACGTGCCAGGTGACAGGAGGGTCCTCACATTTCAGATCCTTTGCAGAAATGCCACAAACGTTGCTGCATCATACTGGCCAGAACTCGGCCACGTGGCCACACCGACAAGAGAGCCTGGGAGATGTGGTCTTCATTCCAGGCGGGACCGTGCCTGGCTAAGCATCGAGGTGGTCTGACTGGGAGGGGGAGAGAGGGGGGTAGTCGGCCTCCCTCAGTGGCTCCTACAGGCGTGTGCGGATGGGAGTAGAGTGGCTTACAGTGCTCCGCCCCGGGGAAGGGCTGGGCACACGCAGGGCAGCTGGGATTCTCAGTCTGTGAGCCTTTGCCCAGCACCTCCACCGGACAGTGAAACGTCCGTGGAAGTGGCTGCCATTCCGAGGTCCGTGGGCCGCCCAGGCAGGTGGCCAGAGGGTGGACGTCTCTTTTTTTTTGAGAATCGCTCAAAGGTGACCTTGAGGGCTCCTACCTGCAGGGATTAGGCCGTGTCTGGCCAAATCACACTGCTCAGGGCTGTGTTCAAGCATCGGGATGCTCCATTATTTCCTCCCGCCCCTCTTCTTTGAAGCTCGCTCGGCGGGAAAGCCACGCATCCCCCTTGGCAGGGGAGCGAGACCTCGCTTGTGTTGCGCTCAGAAAAATGGAATAATCTAGTAAGTCCTGAAGCTTAAGACGTCACCCACGGTTCACGTTTTGCTATTTTAATCCCATTATCTGTAGTGCTGGTATTCCCACTCTATAAGAATAAAGGGAAACGAAGACACCCTGTCGTGCTCAGGAGGCCCCATGAGAAGCAGTGACCTTGGGGGGCTCCCCAGCCGGCTTCTTCAGCCCCGTTAGCATTGGCACGGGCCCCCGAGCCCTCGGAGGACATCCTGGGGTGTTGCGTTGATGCTTTGAGGAGCGGATGCTGGGAAGGAGAGGGCGGCGTTGGGGAGGACGGTGAGGAACCGAGGGAGGTGATACTCTAAGGCCGATGCCATGCTCGCCGGTTCTATGTAGAGAAGATGGCCGTTCTGCTGGTTATAGGGTGGTTGGATCACTTTTATCTTAAAAAAAATTGCAAATCACCTTTAAGGCGGGATCACAGCTCTAAATTTAGAACATGGAAAAAGACCCCAGCGAGCACACAGGAAGGACCCAGTGACACAGGTCCTCTCCCCCGAGGCGACCTGAACCTCAGCCCCTGTCTCTCCAAGGACACCTCCCTGCTCAGGAGCCACGTGCCCTGTCCTCTTCGGCCATAACGTCCTCCAGCGGTGAGGTGCGCAGAGAGCCGCTGGCGAAGCTCCCAGGACAGGCCGAGCAAAGGGAAAGCAGCGGCGACCCGCTGGGATAGGGCAGGAGAGGGGTGTTTGTTTTATTTTTATTTTAAAATATGTTCTTATTGATTTCAGAGAGGAAGGGAGAGGGAGAGAGAGAGAAACATCAGGGATGAGAGAGAATCATGGATCGACTGCCTCCTGCACGCCCCACACTGGGGATGGAGCCCACGACCCGGGCCTGTGCCCTGACCCGGAATCGAACCGTGACCTCTTGGTTCATAGGTAGATGCTCAGCCACTGAGCCCCGCCGGCCGGGCTGCAGTTTATTTTTACTGGGGAGGTTGTTGGGACAGCTGCTGAGAGCTGCCGTCCTGGGGACCCTGCTCTGGCGACTATTTCAGTGTTTAGGAGACGGTTGGTACACGTCACTTATTCTTACTTGTTTCCAAATGGGCTTTCCGTTCACTCGGTGATCTGTGAAGTAGCCTGGCAACTATTTTTTTATTAACTTCAGCTAGTTTCCACGATGTCAGAGAATGTGGCTGCGAGCGCCTACAGCAGTGGTCGGCAAACTCATTAGTCAACAGAGCGGCAAACCACGGCTCGCGAGTCTCAGTTTGCCGACCGCTGGCCCACAGCGATCAGCGTTCACAATATGGTTAGGAAGCTGTGGATGTGTGTCCCCGACCCCTCCTCTCCAGCGTGTTTTCATGAATTCTGTGAGATTCAAATCAGTGGACATTGTCTTACCCACGTGAAAGCTCAGGAAGCCAGCCATCACAGGAGCATTTCGGCAAACATGGCCAAGGTCAGGGCTGTGTCTTTGCGGTAGAGTTGGGGGTCTCAGGTCCCAGCCTTTTCTTCATCCACGAAGATGTTGGAATCAGCAGCTGGCCTCCAGCCCTTTGTCTAAAGCTGGGGTCAGTTTCCTTTTCCTTTTCGTTGTGACGAGGAGCTAGAGCAGCGGCGTTCAGCCTTTCTCGTCTCGTGGCCCGCACACACTGGTTACTACAGTTCCGCGCACACCCAGCTGCATTCTTTGCAGATCTGACCAAAAAAGAGCCACAACTTTGATTCATCCACACCGGATGGCTATTGTTGTGTTGGCTGCTGTCATGCTTTTACTTGACCATCTAAACCAGGGGTGGGGAATGTCTGGCCCGTGGGCCACATAAGGCCCGAGAGAGTATATGGTCTGGCCCTGCCCAGGCTTTAGGGGCGAGTTAATTAAATGTTTGACCAAATACAGCAGGCTAATTTTTAAGTGGATAATTTTGTGTGGCCCGAGAATGATGTTATAAATACCCAAATGGCCCTTGGCAGAAAGAAGGTTTCTCCGCCTTGGATTTAAGGGAAAAGAGGTCAGTGCCCCGACTAAAGAATCAGAGACTGCATGTTTTAAAAATTCCTGCGGCACACCGCTCTAAAATCGCTGACCTAGAGCATCAGACAGTTTCTTTAACTGTCCCAGAAATAAGGCAAAGTTGGGTAAAATATGAAATAAAGAAAGTGGGTAATAGAATAAGAAGACTTTTTAAATAAAGATTATTTATTTTATTTTTTTAGAGAGAGAGAGAAGCATTGATCGGCTGCCTCCTGCACACCCCCTACTGGGGATCAAGCCCAAAACCTGGACATGTGCCCTGACCAGGAATTGAACCGTGACCTCCTGGTTCATGGGTTGATACTCAGTCACTGAGCCACGCCAGCCGGACTGTATGGAAGTACTTTTAAATAGCAGTTCTAACAAATGAAGGCAAGCACAAACCTTTGAATAGAGGTTATCGTTGGATGAAAACAAATTCTCTAACAAAAGATTTTAATATTGTGCTGTCAGTATCTCTATCTCAGACATAGATGATGATGGGTGGACAGCCTACCATCAAGGCTGTGGGGGGAAAAAATCAATGGTCATTTAAAAACTTGAGCTCTGATATTTGCCAAGTATTTCTGCTTCCAATGAGGGAAAGTGTAAGAGGAAGATGCAAACAGAAAAAATCCATCAATCTATTCCAAAAAAGAAGTGGCTCCCACAAGATAAGTCACTACAAAGCAGAACTGGATTAAATTCGACTTAGGTCTGGTCCTCACACAGGCTACAAGAATTCTCCCTGCTTCGGTGCTCTGGCCCCAAGGGGCATGTTTCTTGGAACAGTGCTGCCTACTACTGGCCGCTTGGTTCATTGCAGTTTCAGAACTGTCAGACGAAGTCACTGATTTAAAGCAGTGATTTTCAGCTTTTTCTTCTCCTGGCACAATTAACCATTTACTACAATTCTATGGCACACCAAAAAACATATATCTTTCCAATATGACAAAAAATAGGTATAACTTTTTGTTGTGTTGGCCGTTGTGATTTTTTAATTTGACAATCTAAGGGAAAAGAGGTCAGTGCCCCTGTCTAAACGGACAGGGATTGCGTGTTTTAAAAATTCTTGCTGCACACCGGGTGAAAATTGCTGGATTAAAGTAATCAATCCATTCTCTACATAACAATACTTCGGCTTATTAGGTGTTTAATATGGAAAAGCCCTCCTCAGTAAAAACTAGTCATCAGAAAGCCTCCTGGATCACCCATTCTGTGTGCTTTTTGATCGAGGGTTCTCAGCCAGTTCCTTTGGCTTTGCGAGACGGTATGTTCACAGATTATTCCAAAAATAAGCATTTGGTGGTAATAAGTCTTAGCTTGTCTGATAAGGAAAGTATACTACGCAGTGACTGAGGCTGATTTTCTGCATTTATCTCATTGTTTTTGGTCTCCTAGATGGCTTTGTGTATTCTTCTATTACTAAAGACTCAAATTACAAAAAACCCCCACAAAAGATGGTATGTTCGACTAGATGGGCATAGACTATCAATTTTATTTTTGTTATGATTTTGAATGTAAGTAATGCGTTCATTATAATTAAGCTAATTTTCTGTATTATTTAATCATCATTCTACTTCCACAGACAGAATAAGGCTTATTAAATTTTCCTGATGGTTTACAGAACAGGTACACAGAATTCAAAGCGGAGCAATCACCTGTAGGGCATGAAGGCCTTAATCTTCCCAGAGGGACCACACATATCGTTGTCTGGTCTGTACATCCACACACATTCTTCTAAACACACACACACACACACACACACACACACACACACACACGGTAATAGCTGTCTGATGTACTTTTGAGAACCCAAAGAGACAGCTTTTCTCTTGAAAAGCACAAGAGAAAAATGTCCTAACTGTTGGGTAGACAGAAAGGAGAATAAACTTGCACTATTATTTTTGTATCAGAATTAGCTTCTGCACTTCCTCCAACTTCTCTTGCCATTCACAAGCCTTCCACACATTCAAGAAAGAGGCTGCAAGAAAGAAAGAAAGAAAAAAAAGATCACCAACATTTTCCACCCCGCCGCCCTTTTAACCGATGAATGGCTGCCAAGTCCCGGAGACGGACTCAGACCTGCGTGGGTCGCGTGGGCAGTCAGTGGTAGGACCGGGGTCCTTCCTTGTTTTGTTCCTCCTGCGCCCCCCCCCCCCCACGTGGAACTCCACGGAAACGTCTCTTCTGTTTGGTTTCCTGCTCTGTTTCTGGGATGATGACTAAGGTCCACACAGTGACACCTCAGACTCCTTAAGCTTTCATTTCATCCTCACTGCCTTCCCTTTCCTCCAGATGGTTCCAGCGATTACCAGCGCTTCCCTAGTCATTAGACACTTGACTCCAAACCCCTTTATGAAGTCGGGTTTATTGGCAATTTTACGTAAGTGTGAATTCTCAGTTTCCAAATGAATCTAAAACCCAATTGCAAACAATCTGCTAATAAACATCTACAATTAATATTTGACTATTTCCCCAGCAGTCCCATATTCAGATGGTCACCCTCTCTGGTGATACGTTCAAAATGGCCAGCTCGCCCACCGTACTTTCAGTTAAACAGGAGCCCTGGGGCCGCCTGCAGGCTCCGCGCACTCAGACGGTGTCCGTGTCCTGAGTCAGTACGAACCTCATGCTGCAACACCCAGTCTCTTACGCTGAAATGCCACCAAGCCAGGGTTCTCTGAAAGCATCAGTACCCTGTCGAGCCATTTGAACCCCCAATAAACTCCATCTAAGGGGAGTTTTATTGTCATTGACTATAGAATGGCCAGGTTGGGCTGTGCAACACATTCAACAATTGAACAAGCAAGGAGTTTAATTAACTTTCTAATTTGCTTTGGATTTCACTCGATCTGCAGCGGCAAGGCTTCATGCCAGAATCGAGGACTCGGGCTCAGGCGCGCCCAGTGAAAACACACCTGGGAGGCCAAAGGGCTGGTGGGGTAGCGGCCCGACTGCTCATCACCACTGGGGGAGGCTGGGGGCGATGGCCTCCTCCACCCCACGGCCCCTGGGCCCCGGACAGGGAGAGGGGAGAAAGGTAGACGCCCCGGTTTTATGGGAAAGGAACCCGCTCATGAAGGGCAGCCCCGAGAGGAGAGAAATCATCACTCCGCTTTCGGTGAGTTCCTCTAGAGACAGCGTGACCTCAGGCAGCAAGGCTGAGAGGCCCGTCCGTGGGCGTCAGTCCACAGCCTGCGGATTCATCTCCCCTGGACAGGGGCCGAGGTGAGGGTGGGCTTTGCCCCTGGCCTCTGCAGCTCCGAATCTAGGTTCTCTCCGAAAGAAAACTGGTGAGGAGAGTCATGCCTGTGAGCGTGTTTGGTTCATGTAACTGTATGGGTAGACATGTGGGCCTGTGTCCAACACAGATCGTCCCCATATCAGCTGTCCTGAGGGAAAGGCCCAGCAGGGACTCCTTAGCCGCTCGCACGGGCTCATGCCAGAAGCAAAGACTGCTTAGCTAAGAACCAGCTAGGAAAGCGTGCGCAAGGCCAGGGACAGCAGTGCCAGCCTGGGCCCCAGGCACAGTCAGCGGGGTCCCCAAGCGTTATTTTCATCTTTTTAAAAATAATACTTTATTGTTGAAAGTATTACATGTGTTCCCCTTTCCCCCCATTGACCCCCTCCAGCCTGCGCCCCACCCCCAGCCCCAGGCCCTCACCACCCCATTGTCTGTGTCCATAGATTATGCATATGTGTATACAAGGTCCTTGGTTGATTACCTCCCACCCACCCACCCTCCCCCGCCTTCCCTCTGAGATTCGTCAGTCTGTTCCATGCTTCCATGGCTCTGGATCCACTCTGTTCATCAGTTTATTTTGTTCATTAGATTCCACATCTGAGTGAGATCATGTGATGCTTGTCTTTCTCTGACTGACTTATTTCACTTAGTATCACACTCTCCAGGTCCCTCCATGTTGTCTCAAAGGGTAAGAGATTCTTCTTTTTTACTGCTGCATAGTATTCCCTGGTGTAAATGTACCACAGCTTTCTATCCACTCATCTGCTGATGGGCACTTGGGCTGTTTCTAGTTCTTAGCTATGGTAAACAATGCTGCTGTGAACATAGGGTGCATACATTCTTTCTGATTGGTGTTTTGGGTTCCTAGAAGTGGGCGCACTGGGTCAAGTGGCAGTTCCATGTTTAATTTTGTGAGGAAACTCCATACTGTTCTCCACAGTGGCTGTACCAGTCTGCATTCCCACCAGCAGTGCACTAGTGTTCCCTTTTCTCCACATCCTCACCAATACTTGTCACTTGTTGATTTGTTGATGGTAGCCATTCTGACAGGTGTGAGGTGATACCTCATTGTCGTTTTAATTTGCATCTCTCTGATGATCAGTGACTTTGAGCATTTTCTTCATATGTCTCTTGGCCTTCTGTATGTCCACTTTGGAGAAGTGTCTAGGTCATTTGCCCATTTTTTAATTGGATTGTGTGCCTTCTTTTGTTAAGTTGTATGAGTTCCTTATATATTTTGGATATTAACCCTTTATCACATGTATCATTGCCAAATACGTTCTCCCACACAGTGGGCTCTCTTTTTGTTTGGTTGATGGTTTCCTTTGCTGGGCAGAAGCTTTTCATTTTGATGTGGTTCCATTTGTTTACTTTCTCCTTAGTTTCCTTTGCCCTAGGAGATGTATCCTCAAACATATTGCTATGCGAGATGTCTGAGATTGTTCTGCCTATAGCTTCTTCTAGGATTTTTGTGGTTTCACGACTTAACATTTAAGTCTTTTATTCATTTTGAGTTTATTCTTGTGTATGGTGTAAGTTGGTGGCCTAGCTTCATTTTTTCTTTCTTTCTTTCTTTCTTTTTTTTTTGCATGTATCTGCCCAGTTTTCCCAACACCATCATTTTCATCTGGATACTCCTGGCGGGAAGGACTCACAGTAGCGTCTAGTTCATTATTCCCAGCCTCTGTGGCGTGCAGACACTGCATGAGGTTGCTCTATGGCGTTTCTTCTAGTAAATCAAAGCCCGCAGAACAGCTCAGCTCCTTCTCAGTCTGGAAGATGGTCAGGTCACCGCGGCCCTTGAGAAGCCGACCCAGCCCTCACCACAATTAAACAGGCCGGGAGAGCCCCGCCTCGGTGAGCCCTGACCTCGGGGCTGTTTGTTATGCATGCAACCCTCTTCCCACGCCATCGGGCTTTTAAAATGCACCCACAGCAACCGCTTTAATTTAAAAAGCCAGGGTTCGATATGTCAAAGCTCAAATATTCTCCGAGAAGGAGCTTTAATGCGTATATATTATTAATGCGCTATCAAAGCACAGAGCCCCGAGTTGATTCCCACCAGCGAGTCATTAGTCAAAGGCTACACAGAGCAGGCCCGTGCGGTAACAGATGCATTTCATTTCGGGGAGCCCTGGCTATCCGTGGAGAAGAAGGGAAGGAAGAGGCAGGAAGTCTGCCTGCCGTTTCCAGTTAGGAGAGAGAAAAACAGAGATTAATAAAACATCGGTTTTATTCCTTCCTGGCCACGGGGGCAAGAGACTCTTTGGAGAAAAGCCTGGGAAAAGCAGGCCTTACCACGAGGCATCCGAAAAGGGCCTGGGCGGTGGGGGGTCGTGGTGGGGGTCTCCAGCCCATTGGGAGCTGTGTGACCTCTTCTAAGCTTTGTGAAGATTTAATGAGACAAATATCAGAATAGCACTGTGCTTAGACATAGGATGTTCATGTCCTCGAATGCTAATTCTCTTAGAGGACTGAGGCAAAGAACGACTTAAAGAATAATGAAGCCTGGCCAGTGTGGCTCAGTGGTTGAGCATCGACCTATGAACCAGGAGGTCACAGTTCGATTCCTGGTCAGGGCACATGCCCGAGTTGTGGGCTCCATCCCCAGTGCGGGGGTTGTGCTGGAGACAGCCAATCAATGATTCTCATCATTGATGTTTCTATCTGTTCTATTTCTCCCTGTCCCTTCCTCTCTGAAATCAATAAAAATATATATTAAAAAGAAGAAGAAGGAAAAAACAATAGATCAAAGGCTCTGTTATAACAGCTGGGGGAGACTCACACTCATTCTGAGCCGTTTTATTTGCACCAGAGCAACGCTTACCTAGTATTTGCTGATGGAAGCGGGTAGGTGGCCATCCTCCCTCCTGCCTGTGACTTCGCTTTTCCTATAAGCACGCTTGGGGATGCCAGAGAAATGTGAAATAAGTATCGGCTAAAACCAGAGAGAAAGGACAGGCGTGGATCCCCACCAGGCAACCAGAGAACAAGGATACCATGTCGTATTTGCTAGTGCTTTGTCATGCATGACTTGCTTTCGCATGTTTCTGGATCAAACCAGCGGCTCCCTTTAATGACAGCTGAGATTTTCTGAGCCCTGTCCCATGTTCTGCTTCTGTCAGCGCTGCCAACACAGGTCCAGTTCCCTACGCGACCCATACATGAGATTCGGGGGGAGAGCGGCCTGCTCAATGTTGGAGGTTCATGCGACCAGGTCAGCACCCTGAGACTCCGCTCAGCCCAGGGCAGCGGATGGCATCCGCGTGGATTTCATACCCATAAGCAAGTTCTTCCGATGAAAAGCTGGCAACGAAAGCCTTTCAAGGAGAAAGAATAAAAGGTGGTTTTTAGAGCAAATCATCTCTCCAAGACACAAACATGCGTGTGGGCAAACCAGCACAGAGATGCTCTGTGGATGGTACCTTAGTAGTTATGCCCAGAAGGCGAACCAGTTTCCAAATAGACCCCAGCAGGCTTGGGGCACCCTGAAAATGCCCAAGCACGTGCCGCCACAGTCAGAATGTCACCCACATGCGCCCTTCAGGAAGGCCCACGCTCGGGCCCACTCGTGACACCAGCATCGGCTCCCGTCACCTCTCCCAGGTCCCAGGAAGGACACGTTCGGATGAAATAAGAGGCACGGGGTCGTTACTGCCGGGAAGCGGGTGTCTCGAGCACGAGGAGCCGTCGCTGACTGCAGAGCTGTCCTCGCTGACGGGATGCTGGGACAGGAGAGCTGGCGGGGCTGCCGCTGACGGCCTTGACTCCTTTCCTGTAACCACGTAATAAGACTTAATGAGCCCGGCCGGCTGGCGTGGCTTGATGGTTGAGCATCGACCTATGAACCAGGAGGTCACGTTTCTATGCCCGGGTTTCGGGCTCGATCCTCAATGTGGGGCATGCAGGAGGCAGCCGATCAATGCTTCTCTCATCTTTGATGTTTCTATCTCGCTTTCCCTCTCCTTTCCTCTCTGAAATGAATAAAAATATATTTATCAAAGCAGGTTACTAAAATGGGAGTCTTTATGGGTATATGTGAGCCTAACCTAGTTCTGATTTATAGAAAATCCACCCCATAATAGGTCTCGCTATATCCCCTCTTGCTTCAACATGAAGAATTCCCTATAAAGTAGCCATAAAGGGTATTTTTTTGGGAGGGTCGGCGGTTCCACTAAATCTGATGTCAAACCCTCTAAGATCTCTCCTGTTTCCTTGGCCTCTGCCCACCACTCTTTCCTCATCTCTCATCTCCTCTCTTTATGGTTGGGCTCCAGCCAGAGGCTCTCTCCTGCCCCGCCTTATGTCCTTGTACATGGTGGGTGTTCAATAAGCGTGAAATGCATGAACGACTCTGCCTTCAGGTTTGTGAGAAGTAAACGTGGAGAAGTGGAGGCAGAGCCTAGAAATGTGCCTGGTGCGTTAGCGATGTGCGAAAAGCGCCACTTGTGGTCATTTTAAAATCAGATGTCTACTGATTTCAGAGGGGAAGGAAAGAGAGAGAGAGAGAAACATCAATGATGAGAGAGAGAGTCATTGATTGGCCGCCTCCAACCCAGGCATGTGCCCTGACCGGGAATCGAAGTCCTGGTTCATAGGTGGACGCTCACCCACTGAGCCCTGCCGGCCGGGCTCGGGACCATTTGTCTTCACATTAGCCTGTCTGTACATCTGCTTTCCCATCCTCTCCTGTTCCGTCTCCTTTCAACAGAAAAGCCAACTTCCTGTCTCAGTGTTCGCATCCCCACAGGCCGTAGACCATGCGTGTTGACACCTCCCTTCAGTTGGCACTTGATGTAATTCCCGGGACTTTTTCATACATGTCCTCCCCTGTGTGACCGCATCTCTTACTGTGCTTGAATAATGACACGTGGCTTCGGTCACAAGGACACAGCACGCAGCAGCCTTCCTAACGGGAGTCCTCTGGGGACTCAGCCCCACGGCTACCCAGGGCCCCTAGCCACTCACAGAGCACGAGGCTGACAACATCGCTGCCGTGTGGGTTTGGAGTCAGCGATTCACAAATGCTAGCCGGTCCTCATCGAGCACCAGGCCCGGGCCGGGGTACGCCCTAAGCGCTCTCATGCCTTCCTCCCATCAGGAGTCGGGTGTGATCAGTATTCCTGGTGCTGCTTGCCCATGTGCCCGAGGTCACGCTGCCCGGTCAGGAGTTGGGATTTCAGCCCAGGTGGAATTTGGCCTCTGGCCCTCAGCTCTGCTTTCGGATTCCTCTGTGCCCCAGAAGCCGTCCGGGTCAGAGAGTTAACTTTCACTCTCTAGCGTTTGATTTTAAATTTTAAAAGCGATGTGCAGTTAGCGTTTTCAAGCATTTTAGCCGTTCCCCCCTGCTGTCCTATCTGCCGCGTCTGGTCTCCTCTCCCCCATGCCAACCACTCCTCACGACACTTCCAGGATTATTTCCTCCATTATCAGACGTTCCTTGTTAACCTCCCCGTGCGATTCTCCTCTCAGCTTTTTGTCTTCTGAAAAGTCAGCTTCTTCCTAGTTAGTTGGCAGAAGTGTTAAGTAGAAGCGGTCCAAGGTCAACTTGAATTGACCCTCAGAGAAAGGGGTTCCACTGGTTTCTAAAGTGAATCCAGTTCTTCCCTCTCTGGGACCCATTGGCATGAGTTGCTGCCTGAAGGAGACCTACTTAGAGTCTGAAACTCCAGGCTGATGAATTTTTCAAGGTCCCAGGACCGCAGCAGCTGTTACCTGACAGCTCATCTATGACTCTTACCTTAATGCGCACAGAGAATGAACAGCTCTTCCTGGCTAAGGAAACGGGGTTAGATGCGCCTTTCAAAGTTAACTTTATGGACTCGAGAATCAAATGTTGCCCGGCTGGTGTGACTCAGTGATTGAGCGTTGACCTATGAACCAGGAGGTCACGGTTTGATTCCCTGGTCAGGGCACATGCTCGGGTTGCAGGCTCAATCCCAGTAGGGGGCATGCAGCAGGCAGCCCATCAATGATTCTCTCTCATCATTGATGTTTCTATCTCTCTATCCTCTCTCTTCCTTCCTCTCTGAAATCAATGAGAAAAACATGTATTTTTAAAAGAAGAATCCAGTGTTTTCTGAACAATGTGAAGAGAGCTTTGCTTCCAGATTCCTGTCTTTTCTCTGCTCCCCCTCCGTGAAGGAGAAGGCTCTGATGTGTCAGCAGCAGCACAGAATGCCTCTGTGGAGGCGGCTGAGCTTCTCAGCATGCATGGGGATCGTCTCCTGCAGAGAGAGGTCGCCTGAAGCCCGGAGCGGAGAGATCCCAGGTGGCACTGATGCGCGATTGCATTTGTAGCACGCTCCCATTCAGCCCACGGGGTGGAGGGCTGACCTCTGACCCCGCTGCCCCCCTGCCTGCTGCTCCGATCGCCTCGGCGCCTGTTTTTTCATAAGGCTCCTCCCGGCCCCTCGGCGTCTGCTGCCTGGCTGCCCGCCTGCGCTCCGCTTCCTTAGGCCAAGGCTCCGCGGGGCTGAGAGCTGCGAGTCTGTAAGAGGGGACAGCCCAGCTCGTCAGTGTCTCACGCTGTCCCTGCAACCCCGCAAATTGCCGTGACACCCCAGAGAACATCGTCTTGGCTCTCTAGGTGTAGCTCTGATTCGTACCCATAGTTAACGGACCCCTTTCTAATTTTTCTGCTTTGGTCTGTGAGCTGGATAAACTGCGAATATGTAAAAAGTCCTCTAGAAACGGCTAGACTTAGCGGTTTCAATGGACCTGCTAGTCACACAGGTGGAAGGATGTTAAGGTGACATTGCCTTGAGCTGTAGGTTTGGGGGCGGGAAGCACAGACCGGGGCTGGAGGTCTTGGCCCTGCCGTTTTCTTTGCCTTAACAGCAGCAACTGTGTCCTAGGTTGTCAATGAGAGCGCCATAAGAGTACCCCCCAGCTAGGATCGGCGTGAGGGTCAAACAAAGGAACGATCAGCGTGTGGTGGTCACCGTGTCCGTAAAGAGAAAATGCACTGTGTCATTGGCATTAGGCTTAGTGTATTTTTGTGTATGGGTAAATAACATATAAAACAGCCTGGCCAGTGTGTCAACTCATGAACCAGAAGGTCACGGTTCGATTCCCAGTCAGGGCACATGCCTGGGCTGTGGGCTCGATCCTCAGTGGGGGGTGCAGGAGGCAGCCGATCCATGGTTCTCTCTCATCATTGATGTTTCTATCTCTCTCTTCCTCTCCCTTCCTCTCTGAAATCAATAAAAATATATTAAAAAAACATAAATGATAGCATTTGTTTGTTTAGTTTTACCTGGATTGTAAGGAAAGTGAATTGTTTGTGTAGGAGGAAGTTTTTTGGTTTGTTTGTTTGTTTGTTTGTTTATTTAAGTCTGCACTAGCTGCCTCCGTCCCTCACTGACCTGCTTGCCTACACTTGAGGAATTTTTTAGTGATCAGACTGGTACCTTGTTTCAAACGTTTCGTGACATGATTTCATTCACTTTTATAGACCATCACAGCAGCCACGTCGCACCTGTGCAGAGGTGGGCTCTGTGGAGGGACCCTCTTCCCAGCCCTCGCCCCCTCCAGCTAGTTTATAGCTCAGGGCTGTGGCCAGAGACAAGAAATGATTGTCTAGCCCGTTTTGTGTTTTCCCCGAAAGGTTGGCTTCTGTGGCTCTTCTGGAAAGTTCTCTGGGAACACTCGATTCTAAGGAGGATCAGGTCCCTTAACTCCTCACGGGCTGCTGGCTCTGACACAGTGAGATTTCAGTGCATGTTTTAAGGCAAAACACACCCTTGGCTTTTAGAAACATTGTGTATGGAATAGCCTTTTTGCTCGAATCAGATCTCCACCCCACGGATGTTGATGAACTCAGGTTTCTGATGACTGGACTGCTCCTTCCCTGTGAGACTTTCTTTAGGAAGCTCCTTCTTTCCCTTCTTCTAGGTCCAACATAAGGCCAGACCACGCCGACTCCAATTTCCACGAGTTTAAGATGCACACCTTCAGCCGGGTGACCTCCTGCAAGGCCTGCCAGATGCTGCTCAGGTGAGCTCCGCGGCCGGGGTCCAGCCTGAGGGAGCCGGTCTCACTGCTGAGCGTTGCAGGCCCCTGAAGTCCCAGCTCAACGTTCCCAAGGGGCGGGGGATATGGGGATATTGTCTCAACAGTGTGCACCCCACAGAGCTCTCCTGGGCCTTGAACCTGGGGTCCCCCAGGCCCCGGGAGGTCCCCTGCCTCGGCTTCGCACACAGCACTGTGTTCCCCTGTTTTCCTTTCTCGCACTAATGATTGCGTAAAGGCAGAGCTCAGCGCCTGCTCACCCCTCTGTCTCCCACTTCACCTTGCAGAGGAACCTTTTACCAGGGCTATTTATGCTTCAAGTGCGGCGCCAGGGCTCACAAAGAATGTCTGGGAAGAGTCGACAACTGTGGCCGAGTTAATTCTGCGGGTAAGTCATTCTCTTGGGGTGATTCTGCTTCTAATTGGGACACAGAACTTGCTAAATGCAATCAGGCCCCATTTACACTCGGGATGTGTTTATAGTAGCATCTTTGCTTTGACACTCATTGATGAGCACAGGTTAGAGGATTGTTGAAAGTCATGTGACTTCTCTACACACGTGGCAGGCAGCGGGTTCAATTTCCGGAGGAGTTTAGGGAGGTTTCATGTTACCCATTTCACTCACCCCAACCCCCTAATCTCACTCAGGCTGGACTCCTACCACCCAAACAGACACGTGGAGTAACAGAAACAAAACAAAAAATTATTCTTCATTTCTATCTTCAGTTCTTCAATTCCTCCCTTATTCTCTTAAATACTCAGCTCAGAAATGCTAATGAGGCCAGCAGTAAGCATCACGCAGAAAATTCATGAGTTAACGAATTGAATACATTGTCATTTCCCAGCATGGAACAAAGAGCAATATTCTTTGGATTTTGTGTAAATATTTCCCCCTGGTTTTTAAAAATAGCACCCCACGATTGTTTCACGAACCCGTCTCTAGCCGTCGGCCATCGCACATTCAGGAGCCTTCCGCCTCTCCTCCTGGGCTCTCTTTCTTCTCTTTCTTTTCTGGCCTCTTTATTCTTTCTCTTTCTTCTCCTTTCTCTTTGTCCTGTTCCCCTGAGTTTCTCTGTCTGCGTTTTATCAATAAGACCTTTCAAAATCAGAGAAACTTTTTGAAGAGAAGAAAGGGATCTTGAACAGCTTGAGCTCAAAAGGCAGCCATGTCAACCTTTGATTTTCCCAAAGGGAAAGGTGGACATTGAATTATTTTGGATAATGTGAAGAAGAGTGAATGTGAAGAAGAGAATAATAGCTCGTTTCAGGGCTGACTTCAGAAACCGGGCAGTGTGGGAAGCGGGCGAATCCTATTAGAGGTCTGAGATCACAGCACACGCCTCACTGGCTCCTTCCGCGGACCTTCGGCCAGAGCCCCGGGAGCCGCTCCCCAGGCCGGAGACGGGCAGCTGCTGGGAGAAGGTCTGCCGTTAGCTGAGCACGTGCACGGTGCCTGCCCCATGGGCCTGTGTGTGGCGCCAGGGCACCAAAGGATGTCTGTGCTCGGTCAGGGCGCCTCTGCAACTCACTCCAGCTCTGTCAAGTGAAGGCGACAAGGTTAGCACCCACTACTATGTCTGAAGGTCAAGAACAGACTACAGCCCGGCCGGCGTGGCTCGGTGGTTGAGCATCGACCTATGAACCAGGAGGTCAGGGTTTGATTCCTGGTCAGGCAGTGCCTGGGTTTTAGACTTGATCCCCAATAGGGGGCGTGCAGGAGGCAGCTGATCAATGATTCTCATCATTGATGTTTCTATCTCTCTCTCCCTCTCCTTCCTTTCTGAAATCAATAAAAAATATTAAAAAAAGAACAGTCTACAAAGTTGTAAAATACAGAATAGTACATAGTGTTACCACTATTCTTTGTCTGCCTGACACAATTGATCACTTAAACTTTGTTGTTCATTTTCACGGGCCCCATTTTTTCATGTCTTTGGGGACCGTTCACATGTTATTTGCCCATAGAGGCTGGTGTGGTTTCCTAAGCTCTGCAGCCCTGTTTTCTGAGTCTGGGCGGAAGATAAAGGGGTTCCATGATTGAACTGGTTGGTGTGGTTCTTCGGTCCTACAGGGAATAGTAGGAGAGCAGTTGAGAGTCAAGAGGTCCCATGGTTGGCGTGGTTCTTCCGTTCTATGGGGTACATGTAGGAGAGTAGTGGAGAGTCAAGCAGAGATTTTTTTTAAAAATATTTTTATTGATTTCAGAGAGGAAGAGAGAATCATTGATTGGCTGCCTCCTGCACACCCCCTGCTGGGGATCAAGCCCGAAACCCAGGCATGGGCCCTTGACTGGAATCAAACCCAGGACCCTTCAGTCCGCAGGCCAACACTCTATTCACTGAGCCAAGCCAGCCAGGGCTCAAGCAGAGATTCTTGAAACTCTGCTATTTACTAGTTACATGAGTTCGCGGAAGTTACTTAAGCATTCTGAGCTCTCCTGCATTCATCTGTAAGATGGAAGTTGGAGGGTTCTTGTGAGGGTCAGATCAGTAATGTGAATGCTCAGTGCAGAGCCTGGCACAGTGGGGGCTCAGTAAGGGAATCCATGGGGCTGAGTTGGAAAGTCATTTTCTTTAAAGGACGGGCTTCTTCTGTAATTTCCTTCTTGTTTGGGGATGTGGAGCAAATGTGGATAGAAACATGAGCGAGCACCAAACTGAGAAGGGAGACAAGAAGGACATTCATGAACTTCTAACATTTTCACTTTCATGCTTAAAAAAAACAGGTCAGTAGGAAACAGTTGGGATCTCTAGTGGGGTGTTCCCAGCGTCTGTCCCTCTGTCCTTCGCTGAGCGGTTCTGTGGGGGGAGGGAGCTAGCACGTGATGGTGGGAGAGCCACCCAGCGCTGGAGTCCTGTCTGGTTGAAATCTGGCTCCACAGCTAACTTGTGGGGTGACTTAACCCCAGTTACTTCACCTTCCCTTCTCCAATAGGGATAATAATAGCACCAGCCTTTGAAAGTTATTTATTCATTTATGTAAAAAATATTTTTATTGATTTTAGAGAGAGAGGAAGGGAGAGGGAGAGAGAAAGAGATAGAAACATCAGTTGGCTGCCTCCTGCTTGCCCCCTACTGGGGATCCAGCCCGCAACCCCGGCCTGTGCCTTGACTGAATTGAACCAGTGACCTCTCGGCGCACAGGACAATAACTGAGCCACACCAGCCAGGACTGAAAGTTTTCTTCTTTCTTTCTTTCTTTCTTTCTTTCTTTCTTTCTTTCTTTCTTTCTTTCTTTCTTTCTTTCTTTCTTTCTTTCTTTCCTTCCTTCCTTCCTTCCTTCCTTCCTTCCTTCCTTCCTTCCTTCCTTCCTTCCTTCCTTCCTTCCTTCCTTCCTTCCTTCCTTCCTTCCTTTTAAAAAATAAATATGTATGAAGTGCCAGGCACCGTTTAAGGACTTGACCACTGTTCCCTCATGTAGTCCTACCAAGGTCCGTGAAGTTGGTTTCATTGCTTTTCTTGTCTCACAGACAAGAAACCGAGGGAGAGACATAGGAACGTGTCTAAGCGGTTTAATGATAGAACACAGATTCGGCTCCAGGAGGGCCAGGTCCCGAGTTGGTCTCGCGCTCCGGGCTGTGCTCCGGGCTGTGCTGACACCTGCCGCATGTGTGACGGCACAGAGCCACCCCCGGCGAGTGGCCCTCGCAGCAGCAGGTGCTTTCTCTTCTCTCGGAAAGGGAGAGATGTCCTCATAGGTTTTTTTAAAAGCAATAACACCTTTGAATTGGGTAAGTTGGTAGCTACCAACTGTGTGTAGGTTTCAGTGTGTGGACGTGTGAGAAACGAGGCATCCCTGAGGGTCAAGCTTGCCCTCTCTCGGGGGCTGTCTCAGAGCTGGACGATGTAAGCACCTTCAGTCCTCGGCCTCTTGTGTGGAGATGAGGAAACTGAGTCACGCACCTAGGAAAGCAAGGTAACTGAGAATCAGACTGTGGGTGCCCCGCAGATTGTGGATGGTACTTACACGGCTACCCCTCCCTGCAGGGCAGCGTCCTCCTCTCAGCTGGTGGTGGGGTTTATTATCAAGCAGGAAAGAGGGGTTCACACCTCCTTGTGGATCCATTTTTAGAATCCTTGCTTGGCTTTTCCTGTTCCCTCTCCTTGAAGCGCATTTTCTTTTCTTCCTCCGGTTCCCAGATCTGACTCTCCCTTTCCTTCCCCTTCTCCAGGCTCTGTGCCAATCCTTTAACCTTCCTCCACTGCCCAGTGCTGGTCTGATGTAAATTGTTCTCCCGTTAGTTTTTGTGTGGGTTTTATATATTTGCCAGAGTTAGGCTGTGTTGTGGCAACTAAACGCCCCCAGTCCCAATGGCTTTAACACATCCCCGTTTATTTCTCACACGCACGGTGCTGCGGCCCTGGCCCCTCGGATAGCTCCCTTTAGCTCAGGGCTTGGGGATCCACACCAGTTCCCTCTTGTGGCTCTGCCTCTTCCACGCTCGGCCTCCAGGGTTGCGGCTCTGAAGCCCCAGGGACTGGAAGCGAGCAATGCTGTTTAATTTGCTTACAGTCCATTGGGTAAAACTGGTCATGTGATCTCAACTGAATGACCAGGGCAGCTGGGCCTTGTGGTGGAACTCAGGGCCTGTGTGTGGTGAGCCCTCCTCTCTGACGCTTTTCATTTCCTCTGGGAGGTTACATGCTCCTTCACTACGGGGAGTGTGTTCCTCATTTGTATCTCCCCTTGGTACCAGATCCAAAGACAGGATGCATAAGACCAGGTAGTCGATCCTTCCCCCCAATAGAAATGTTTCCGCCCCACCGCAATCCTTCATCTGTTGGATGTGGCTGAAGACCAACCTTCAAGCTTTGGAAGTAGCTGAGTCACCTCTTACTGTGGTTGTTAAGCCTTCTCTGGGTGCTGTCTTCCCAGAGCTCAGAAACCCTTCATACCTCATGCTCCGTATCCCTTAAATTCACCTAGTCTCCATTCATCCTTGAAGTAATAATTACTTGGCAAAAAATGCCGCGCATTTCTGAGCGAAGGAAGTAATGCATTCTCATGAATATTCCACTCCGACAGATTACGAGCTCCAGTACACGTGAAGGAGGGGAAAGGTGTTTTGATAAATGTTGGCTGTTTATCAGACCAACTGCGCAGCTTGGACCAGATCGGAAGGTTGGGGGTTAGTTTGTGTCTTCACATCTGGGAACTTGCACGGGTGTAACGAGCAGGCAGTCCCACCTGACCCTCTTTGTCACTGAACTTGAGCGGATGCCTCCCGCTCGCCATGGCAACCTCAGCGATCAACGCGCAGGGACCTGGAGGTGAGCTGCCAGCGCTTCTCGCTCAGCAACGACTGGGCATGGCCTCCCTAGACGAGCGTCCCCGAACAGGCCCCTGCCACGCCGACGTCACGGCCGGTGGCACCTCTTTCCCACAGTGTCCCCCGGGAAGCCTGAGCCGGGGCTGCGACCTCTGGGGACGCTGTGCCTTTCCCCTCCCGTAGCATCTGGTCAGACACCCTGCGCTCCCCTTCTCGCCCTGACGTGGCTCAGTACAGCTGGCTTTGCACCTCTCCCTTTAGACCAAGGAAGGGGGCGATGCCGGTGTGAGGCAGCTTCCCGGGGAGCGGGGCGCAGGCCTCAGCCGCTCTGTGTGTCACCGAAGTGCTCCCCACTCGCTTCTCTGTTTAAAAACGGCTCCAGCTGCAGCCACTCCTAACGGGAGAGGGTGGCCCTCGTGGCCTAATGGCTTAACCCTGCCAGGTTGCTTCCTAGAGCCGGCCTCCTACCCCCCAAATGGGCATCCGAAGTGGCTCTTTCACAAAGAGGATTGCAGTATTTTAACATGCCCTAAGCCAGGCGTCCTCAAACTACGGCCCGCGGGCCACATGCGGGTGTTTTTGCCGTTTTGTTTTTTTACTTCAAAATAAGATAAGTGCAGTGTGCATAGGAATTTGTTCATAGTTTTTTTTTAAACTATAGTCTGGCCCTCCAACGGTCTGAGGGACAGTGAACTGGCCCTCTGTTTAAAAAGTTTGAGGACCCCTGCAAGCCATGTGACTAGAATTTCATGTCAGCCTGCCACCATTAGGTATTTGAACTTTTCTGTGAACCAAGGCTTGGTCATCGATTATATAACCCAAAACTGGCTTTAGTTCTACTTCCTATACTTCAATCCTATCACGTAAGTCAGTCCTCTTTTTTAACCCATCAAGACCATTTTAGACTCAAGCCTTGCTGTGATCCCTTCCATCTGCCCATTTGGGTCAGTTGCATGATACAGTGATCATGATTAAAGTGAACTGGGGTCTGTTTCATGGTTGGATTCCTCTTAGCGTCCAGAAAAGACTTGAACTCGAAGCTTCTTCCCAAGTATTGCTTACAGTTTTTTGTTTTCCCAGATTTTGCTGTAGATCTGAGTGGTGAGCATAGTAGCCACACAACTTCCTCCCAAACTGGCTCAGTCCCCACTGTCTTCTCGCGTTACTGCTGCACAGAAATGGCCTGTTTAGCTCTGATGACAAGGCATGTCAAAAGCTCCACTAGTAATGACTTGTCGGTGCCCCCTTTTGAGACCAGGGATAGTACTGGGTGTTGAGTTGCTTGGTTTGAAGAAATAGAACTTCAGATAAGGGACCAAGCAGATTGCATTGTAATACATGCACCGGGAGCCACTTGTATGGGACGGACACATATAATAGGGCCGGGTTTTTGTTTAAGCAAATGAATCATGGGACGTGAGTGTACAGCCTCAGTGGAAACAATTTCTCTTACACCCCTGCCCATGGCGCCCCGCCCTCAGCCGCACCTCGGCTCCGAGCCGCACGAGCTAGTTGGGGCCTGATGAGAGAACGAGAGGTCTGCACCCCTCGCGGGCCCGTGAGTCACCCCCTAGAAAGGTGCTTGAAAGGGCAAGAACATTTTACAGTTTGATCAATAGGAGCCCGAGAAGCAGGCTGCAGGGGAAGGACACGTTGAGGATTAAAGACTTTTGGACCAAGTTGAAGAATTGACTTGTTACCCTAAGGCAGTTCCCAGGAGAAAGAGACGGGGGGCCGTGTCTTCAGATCTCATCCAGCAGCCGTCCCAGCAGGTCGGAAGTAGACTCGGTGATGATCAGCCCTCGGGGTGTTGGGCCTGACGTGGGACCGTGCCTCAGAGCTGTGTGGGGGTCTCAGCGCCCGTGTTGGCGTGTGGGTGCATGGCAAGAGGGGAAGGACGGCATGGCAGGCTGGAGAGCGGAGCGCGTCTCCCTAGCACTTCATCCCAGGAGCTTCTACCCTGGCTTCCCGGCCAGCGGGAACTCTGACCTGGGAACAGCCTTGCCGCTGGGTCCCCCCTCTCCTCCCTGTTATTTTACTCGAAGTTAACACGCTGTTGCATCGATAAGATGGTCAGGATTTAGCTCCTGCCTGTGAATGAGTCAATCCGCTCAATAATTAGAAATGTGTCAGTAAAAGGTCCTAGCTGAGAATTTCTGAACTCAGAACAGATTCTAAGTGTCATTTCCAGCCTGTTGGCTTTGGCCCTGCTCTCAGAAAATGTACAGAACCCTCCCACGAAATGATGAGCAAAAGGTCTGACTTCCAAGAGCCATTGTTGACGTGATCCGCGCAGCCTGCGCAGGTCAGAGTGTGAGCGGCCTTCCGCCAGTGCCAGGGAGGGATGCGCCTCTTTCTCGTGGCGGGGAAGAGTGCAGGGGAGGGTGGGGGCTGTGAGGACAGGGAGTGGTGGCGAGGGCCAGGGTCAGCCCCGGTGCAGGACCCTGGCCTTGGCCTTGGCCTTGCACCCAGCCCAAAGCCCCTTTCCCATTTTCCTCTGTGGTTACACGAGGCCTGTGGAGAGCAGTTCTTAGCGCATCCAATGAGGATGGTAAGGAAAGCGGGTCCTCGAGTGGGGGCAGCAGGAAGCGGGAGGAGTGAAGGAGGAGCGGTGCGTGGGGTGGTTCCCCGAGTCCAGTCTGTTCCCACTTGTGGCTGCCTGGACCTCACACCCTTTTTCTCCACTTTCATTTTTATTCCAAAGAGAGGAAGGAAGACAAGGATAGAAACATCCATGATGAGAAACATGGACCGGCTGCCTCCAGCACACCCCACACTGGGGATCGAGCCCTCAACCCGGGCATGTGCCCTGATTGGCAATCAAACCGTGACCTCCTGGTTTACAGGTGAAGGCTCAACCCCTGAGCCACGCCGGCCGGGCCTCACACCCTCTTGACTCCTGTGAGAGGCTCCCTCATGCAGGCGACTGGCCAGCGGGCGCTCGCACCCTGTCAGGATGCAGAGAGCTTAAATGAGGGTCTTTATTTTTCCTGGGCCCGTTTTCAGGGTAAAGAGGTGCCGGTGTCTGCACAGCAACCTGCCACCGGGGAGACCACGCTCTCCTCTTCCCGAGGGGCTCCCAGGTGCCCGCCTGGGCGTGGTGGGTTTACAGGTACATTTAAAGCACATTGTAAAGGACCTGCTTCCCCACGACACGAGAACACCTGTGTGCAGAGCCAGGAGCAAAAGGCTCCTCTGGAATCGACGCGAAGGGGCACGCTTCTGTGGCAGCAGGACCCGGGGCGATCTGGGTTTTCCGATGGCAGAGGTCTGGAAGCATCGAGCTCTGCTTAGTCTCCGGGGCAGGCAGACGTGGACTGGACTCCCCCCGTGTTGGCTCGCTCTGCCTCACTGGTTGGTGGAGAAAGGAGCTCAGAGCTGTTTGGGCAGATGGGTCTTTTTGGTAGAACCAGTGAGACAGGTATTACGACTGCTGTTAGGATCCGAGTTCACCTCGCCCGGGTCCTAAGTCTGGGCCCAGCATCCAGCCAGATGGTGCGCGTACAGACCCTCTCCCCAGCCAGCCTCCCCCAGCCTGCCCTCTGCAGCCGGCCTATTTCTAGAGGGAGGACAAGGAGTGGAGTCGCTTCCCGTCCAGGAACCCCGGGCAGAGGCCGCCTCCCACCTGACAGCTGCCTGTGAGGCCGGGGTGATGGGGTTGGAAAGCGGATCAAGGAGTGCAGACGCAGCCTTTCTCAGAAAGGTGACTTTTCGCCCGTGGGGTTTCCTTTCCACGAATCAGGAGCAGTCAGTCCTTCAAATGAAAACAAAACCAGAGCAAACCTCCTGTTCCCTGCCCCAGGCGGTCATTCTGTGTGCACAACCTGTGGCCGCCGGGCGGGCTCTGAAGGACGGCGCGCCCTCGAACTCTGCTCGGTGGGGCTCCCCGGCCCACAGAGCTCACATTTAGGCTTTCCCCCTTTTCCTGACTTTCCCCCTCGGTTTCTTTTTCTCTTTCCTTTTCTCTTTCCGGTCCTTCTTTAGAGGATCGTGTCGGGTGGGAAAGGTACAGGCACAGGATAGAACGGCGAGGTGTTTTCCTTCAGAGCAGAGGCGTTGGAACCTGCCCAGGCGCCCTGGGTGTGGGGGAAGGAGCAAGAATAGCCCCCACCGGGCCTCCCTGTGCAGCCGGAGCCGCTAATTACAGGGCGGCCCTCTGCTTTCCTGCCGCGTCGCTCACCTGAAGCCCCCGGGCCCTGCGACCTGCTGGTCGTTTTCAGGAACTAAAATGGAATGGACGTCATGGTTTTATATAGAGACGGGTCCACTGCGGAGGAGAGGAAAAGCCGATTGGGATCCGGCCCTCTGTTTTTATTTCCATCTTTAAAGCGAAATGTATTCCCCACCCCCTCAAAATTAAAAATAAGTGTGGTAGCCACTTAATGCAAGAAGAATAACACACAGTATTGTCCTGTGCTCAATTTGCGATGCTTGCAAACAGTATAGGGCCTTTGTAACTTGGTGTGTGGAGGTTCTTAAAACCAGGTGTGTTGAAAGTTCCCACCCAGCTTTCTCTTTGCACATAAATTTAGCGCGAGCCACCGTTTCCAGGAGCTTTATGGGGCTGGACTGACATTGCTCCATAAGCAATTGAAAAAGCTAAGCGTAACCGAGAAGTCATGCAGCACCATGAGTCACTCTGCCGACAGCCAATCGGGCCAGGGCCCCGGAGTTGCAAAACAAGCCCCAGCCCAGCCTGAGGGACCCTGGAAAGTTAGTGCAGGTACCAGGCAGGGCGGCAGAGCCGAGTCCGACCGGCTGCACACAGCCCGCGGAGGCTCTAACCACACGGAACACTTTGCACTGACAATGCCCATCTTTACATTTCTTTCAGAACCGGGGACGCTCAAAGCACCGGAGGTAAGAGGAACATTTCAACCTTTGCAGGTCACGTTTGCATGTGGGGTCGTTTGCTAACAGGCGTGAGCTTTTGGCCTGTTAACTGAGCCTCTGAAAGTGGATGGAAAGAGCCGGGGGAGCAAGCCAGAGCGCGTGAGTGAAACGCAGGGTTCAGTCAGAGGTGTGTTCACAGTCACCCGCGGGAGGTCTCGCTGGAGGGAAAATGTGGATGGTTAGCCTAAGCCTGGTGTGTGAACTGGAACTTGCAGCATCTTACTGGTTCAGGTGAATTTCAGATGCAATGCTGGGGCATTAATGAGGGGGTGCATTCCCCCGCCACAGAATGCCACAAACCCGGAGGCTTAGGACACTCAGTGCCCCCCGAGCCATTGCCTGGGAAGGAGGAGCTTGGCCCTGTCTGTACAGAAGGAAGGTGGCCTCCTCCCAGGAGGCTGGGGGCCTGTTGCTGCTGGGTGTTCACTAGCACTGAGGTTCCAGCATTGGCCACCCAGGGATGTGCTTGTACATTGGAACACAGACGTGGTTCCTATGGATCCAATCAAGACCTGGTAACCATTTCCTTTGGGTTTAATGCAATCTCACGTTGAATGGCTTAGAACTATGTGATCCCTGTCACCCCTTGGAATAAAGCTGTTAAAAAAAGAAGAAAGAATGAAAAACATGGCCAGTTCCAGGCAGCCATGGCCTTGGCCTTCAACCCAAAGTAACACATTTCTTACCCGACCTCCCCCAAATAATGTCCTAGCAAAGAAAATTAAAATAGAAACTATGTGTGATGGTATGTGAACCTGAAGGACATTATCGGAGAATTCCAGAATAAAAGAATGACAAAAACATGCCATGCCAAATTATTTTAACTCAATTGCATCTCATTAAGAGTGGTGTCATAGTAGTATGCATTTAATAGGCTGGTGTTCATATAGTTGGTAAAAATAATGAAAAGCATCGCAAGATGTCAATACGAGGTAAGTTATTTTCTGCTTTTCTTTTGCAAAAGCACGTACTTTTTTTCATCCAGGATAACGAGTGTGATGTGGCCATTCAGGTGTGCCTCTTCCATGTGTGAGCTGACGGTCTTTTAGACTCTAGATCGAGGGGATGTGTAACAAGATAATACTGGTTTTGACATGGGCCACACAGGGTGCTCTAGGGTAAAATGAGTTACTGAGGAACTTCCTTTAGTGTTTAGCCGACAGGTGAGATTGTCATCAGGACTGTGAGGATTGTTCCAGAGGCGCCATGAAGACCTTGGAGAGCTGCCCCCTTCTCCCCCGTCGCAGGCTGGTGCCAAGGCTGTTGGTACAGGTTTTGAAACCTTGCACACCCTGGACTTCATCTCAGGGCTACTTTACCTCGATCCTGTTGGATATAGACATTAATTTTCTTCCTCTGGGAAGATTACTCCACTTGATTCAAGTTATGCCAAGAAAGAAAGTGTGCAGATGAGAAGTGGTTCATAATTTTCACAGGGTGCTAAACAGCTCTCTCGGCGTTTTTTGTTGTTGTTGTTGTTTTTTTTTTTTTTTTTTGGTGTGTGTGTGTGTGTGTGTGTGTGTGTGTGTGTGTGTGTTCTTAAAAGTTACATGTGAGCCTATCATGAAAGGAATTCATTTTCATGTTGAGTTTTTAAAAATGTAGCATCAGTGTTTCAGCGACTTGCTTATTAACTTTGGAATATAATAAGTGTAATTTTTATTTCCTGTGTGAATCTGCTAGTCATCTCTACTTTGGATGGCTAATTACAGCAAGCTCTTATACTGGCCGGTTTCTCCGGGAACTTGAGCTCGATTTAAGGGAGAATCGGATGTTAGGAAGTGTCTTTCACTCCGTCCTCCCCGCCAAGACTGATGCTGCTGTGATGTTCGGGAGTCTTCCCCGAACGGAAGGACGAAGGCCTCTGTAAGCTCTGGGACGCTTGTTGCTTCCCTCTGGTGAAGTTCTTTCTCTCCGTGTACCTGCTTGTAGTCCTATGTGGGTCCCCTTTCCGGAGCCACGATCACACTTTTCACTGTTCATGTTATCCCTCATTGTCAAGGTGGGCCCGTTTCCAGCAGCCACAGGCCCCACAGGTCTCCTTAGCCTCCCTGGGACGTGCACCTCACGTCCCGTTCCAGCATGGGCTCCAGAGGCCACCTCGGCTCCAGGAAGCGAGGTCATCGTTGCATACCTACTTCACACACACCTACTCCAAATCTGTTCCCTCACGCAGGGCTTTCTACCTTCAAAACAGAGGGAGGAACCAAAGCCAGTTCCTTATAGCAAATGAACCCGTGCTTGTTTTGTTGGTAAAATCAACAGAATTAGGTGTGTCCCAAAAGAGGCAAGAAGAGAGAGTCTTAGAGGATCAAGATATTTCTTTTAGAGAGAGACAAGGTAAAAGGTGTAATGCATCAGGAAATAAAAGTAAGTTCTTCGGTTGTTGTCTCTTCTTCCTCCCCTCCCCAGGTAGATGAAAGGGGATGGAGAAGGTTCTGAAGGCGGCCCCTCCCGATCTCCTGGGGCTGTACCTGAGCTCCGAGCTCCAGGGATGCCCATTACATCAGCCCACCAGGCTCTGCTGGGGACAAGGTCAACTCCAGCTCGGTGCCAGGCTTTTGAGAATTTAGGCAGGGGGAGTGGAGTGTGTTTAAATATGCTCTGCTAAACATTTCCCAACGAAATACTTCTTATGTGCTTTTAAAGTATAATAAATTTCAGCCTCTCTAAATGTACTTGTTCTGAGCTGAAATTCTCTCTCTCTCTCTCTTTTTTTAAATTCACCAGATCATGGTTTGTTCCATTTCCCACTCTTGCTGTAGCGAAGTTTCTGTTCTCAAGGTCACTGGTTTTCAGTGATTTTCTGGAGGAAGAACCTAAAACATAAGCAGTAGGGCAATAATTTTAGTAGAAGAATTTGTCCTTTATATGAATTTAAACATTCCAAACACCATTAAGTTAATAAGGACAATAATAATAATAATAATAATAATAATAAGCTCTCACTTAATAATCCTTGCTATGTGTCAGGAACTGTTCCAAGCACTTAACATAAATTAACTCACTTAATTTTCACCACACATGCTATGACGTAGGCACTATGATTACCCCCGATGGGGATATAATCCCCATTGGAAATTGGGAATCCAGACAGGCACAAAGATGTTAACTAATTCATGATCTAACGGGTGCCTGGTGGTCTGAATTTGAACTTGGGCAGTCTGATTCTACAATTCATACTCGTAAAAATTGCCCCGTGTTCCAAATTCTAATCCTAATTTCTAAGGTAATATGGAGTTACTCTTGAAATCAAGTGTTCTTTTTCCACATTCTAAGTTGACAGTTTTAAATAGTACTGGTTTAGGGATTCTAGCAGTACGGCCCAAAGGTTGAATTGCTTTTTTGCCTTCCAAGCCCTTTGAGAGTAGATGGTGTAAGAGCAGTAGAAAGACAGCTGCTGTTCTAACATGAAGAAGGAGGATAGCTATGCAGGAAGTCACTAACAACGAAATAGTCATCATCATATAGAAAATATTGTCAGTTGAGCTCATTTATAGAGAGAGCTACAAAACGTTTACATAAAGTTTCAGGCAGAGAAGTGTCTTTCTTTGAAAGCAGCTTTCTTCCAAGTGATTGCGTATGAATCTGTGACTCACCAAGCTTCTCCTTTGTGCCTGGTTGACCAGATGGCCAGGACTACACTGACTTCTTACTCCCAGCGGCTCTCTCCCTGACTCGTCTGTCCAGTACAGATAGTCATCTCATTGGCCCGAGCTTCAGTGCTGATTGTCACGATCCCATGGGACTTTTCACAAATCCATTTTGAAAAAGTTATGTAAAAGGTTTCTCCAATTGGCTTTCACCTGAGAACCCTGAACGTCTGCTTACCACGGCGTGGAGGCCCCCTGGCATCTGTGGGAGCCCATTTCTCCCACTTACCTCGTGAAAGGAAACAACAGGAGGAACCCAAGGAGAAACCCATGGCTAGTGTGTGCTGAGCAAAGCTGGGTGCGCCCCGAATGGAGCGCAGTCTACATAGGCGCAGTCCCCAACACACGTGGGAAGGACTGCAGCTTGAAAACCTGAAGGACGTAGCCGTTATAGGCTCAGCCTTTCACCCAGATGTGTAATACAAAGCGAAATCGAGTCCTTTTTAATCCGAGGGGTTACCATAGTTATTAGGAACAAATTCAAAATGGAATCGAAGTTGTTCCTATGCATTTTCAAAGCTTTAAAACCTTTTGTTTTGCATCTCATTTGTAATTTTTGCAATGCACAGTTTTTCTTTTGGATTCCTTTTCTCTAATCAGAATGGGCTTTTATGGTTCCCAGGCTGCATGCCTGTTTTGTTTCTTGAAGAATTAAGATACAACCGACCCACAGTTAAAACACCGTCCTCATTTACGTGTTTGCTAAGGTCGGAGCTGGAGGTCTTTGGCGCTGCATCTTGTCCAGGTGCTTGGTCTGTCAGGCCTCAGAAATCGCCGAGTTAGCGTTTTGGAGATCATGTTTTTGCTGGGAGCATGTTCCGACCGCGCTGGGCTGCCTGGGCTTCGCTCTCATCACTCCTGTAGTCATTCTGACTTCAAAAAAATGAGCACTCACACCCAGAGGTGGCAAATGGAAGCACCCTTCTCTCCCCCAGTGTTAAAGGTATTAACAGAGCCGGTGGAGGGGTGTTCAGGCGGAAGACTCGTTGGAGAAACAAAAAGGTTAAACTATAAAAACAAGCTTTAGAACCAGATGTTTGCATCCAATGTAGTCATACCTTTTCCCGAAAAAGTACACCATTCATTGGCTTTTCAGAGTGTCACAAAGTAATATACTTTAAAAACCAATTTATTCAGTTAAATTTTTTTAATTAAAAAATTTAAACATACTTTTGAGATATTAGGATAACAAACCTCTAGCTATCCATCACGGAAATGCAACGTTAACACTTTGATTTATTTTGAACAGTTTACTTTTTAAGGTTTCACGGTTTATGAGATCCTTCACCGAGGGGCGCGCGTCACTAACACCAACTCTTTGTTTTGTCTTCTGGCAGAAACGGACCAATGGGCTGCGGAGAACCGCCCGGCAGGTGGACGCAGGTGTGTTCGGTTGCGCGTGTCTGATGGTGACGTAGCGAGGGACTAGCCATGTCTCAGGGGGTTGCGGTAGAGAGTCAGGCAGCGTGTTGGCCTTTGGTCCCCGCAGTTTGGTATGTAATGTGTGACCAGGAGCCAGCATCTCATGTGTCAATCATTCACCCGATGGTGCCAGCTCGGACAGGGTCACATGGTGAGTAACCTTCAGGAATACTCTTTCCCCGATCAGCACCCGAGCCAGTTACTCGCTTTACTGAACAGCCTCAGGGGCCCTGGTTAATGCCAGTGTATCCAGCAAACTCCCCCTGGTCCCCCCCCAAATCGGGAAAGAAAATCAACCAGCAAACGGGGCTTAAAAATTAGCATTTTCTACGGGGATGGAGGGCTCATAAACTGGAGAGCTTCAGTTCCCTCCCCGTTGGGAGACATGCTTTTCTTCATCCTGCATGTAAACTCTTTTACAAATGAAGACAGAATGGGAGGACTCCGGCTGCAGGGAGCACGCGGTTGTTTTCCATGTCACGTGGTGAGGCCGGCCCCGTCATTGTTTTAGGGCAATTACTTCACCGTCCATTAAGCAATGCCTTCCACAGTTTACTTACCAAAGATTAGCTCCCTGCGTGGCCACAGTGTTGTGGGTGAAAGGCGTTCGTGGCTAAAGGATCCCAACTCCATGAACTTGGTAATAAACCAGGTGGGACATGAAAGGGTAGTCTCGCTGGGACAGAATCCGGATCAGGGGTTTGGTTTGCGCCTCATCGACAGTGTTTGCCTAGTTGTCGAGTTTAGCTTTCAAAGCTTTGTAACTTCTAACTGCAGCCACACCCATGGCAGCCACGCCAGCGTGCGAGCTGTGTGAAAGGATTTATGGAGCTTTGTTGCCTCCGGTTAGAAATTGCCTCACTGGCTTGCCGAGATCCGTTCCAGTCGTTTAACCTCGGAACAAAATTGAGGCCATTAAAAAAATAGGGGTTCTGGTTGACTCTTAATAGTTCTAGCTTTCTCAAGATGTTACCCTTTCCAGAGGATTCTGCAGTAATGTGTAGAGGTGACTTCTGTTTAGTAGGAGTGGATGACTGTGAGCATAACCTTTTCCTTATTTTGTGTGAGTTGAAAAATGTTTGTTTCACAAATTAGCCTTTATAAATGTTATTTTAAAAATATTTTCTCTTCTGGCTTTTTCATTTAATCCACCTCCCCCAACAGAGAAATGCATTTCTTTGTTTATTATATCTGTAAGAACACGTTTGACTATTAACAATTTGTAGCCCCAAATTTTAGGATCCCTAAATTTTAAGGCTTAGATGATTTAAAGGGAGATATAGTGAATTCACGGATTATAAATATGACCAAGTGGACCCATCATAAAATAGTTCATCCTCCTCTTTCCTAAAGATGATGACTTCGTAGAGGTATCACTCTTCTGATACTCCTGTTTGTCCAAAAATTTGTCCAAAGATCATGAAAGACTTCATGAAGATTAGACTTAGAAATACAAAAGAGGTAGTATTATATGTTATGTTTGTAATTCTATCTATCTATCTATCTATCTATCTATCTATCTATCTATCTATCTATGATCTTCCCAGTAGGTGTAATAAATATATGAGTGTTTTCTCATTTTTTGACATTTTTGAAAAGAGCACGTAGTCGATGGCCTTTCGTGTTACAGCTCCTAATGTGACAGCAGCTATTCTCCCTGTAGGTGGCTTCTGACGTCAGCCTTGAATGTGTGTGTTAGTCTTTGCTGTCTTTGTCTCTTTCTGTTGCAAGTTGCTAAGAGCTAACCCCGCTCCCTAACGGCCTTGCTCCGCGTCAGTCGCCCTGTGACTGCTGTTTGGCATCCCTTCAGCTGTGTGACGTGTCTTACTCCCAAGATGTCAGCGAGGGACCGGCAAACCCGAGGCTTCCTCCGCACGGACAGACCGCTTCCAAGGGCATTATTTTCTGAGCGAGCCTTTCCTGGACGTGCCTTTAAATGTTCTCTTCAGCTAATTTCGTGGACTTCTCCCAGTGCGAATAGCCGGGCTGCGCCTGGGGCCTCACGGGGGTGTTGTAGAAAAAAGTGATGAGACAGGGTGGGGCTCAGATGGAACCACTGCACCAGGTCCCAGTTTCAGGGCCGTTTCCAAGGTAAATGGTGGGTCTTCTCTGGAGACCTTTTGTGTGGACAAGAACTTCTTTGCGTAGTAGGTGCCTAATACATATTTCCCCATGGATGGAGGAGTGAATAGAATTGTTCTGCATGCCTTGGCTCTCGGGCAGCATGGAATAATCTAGTTGTAGGAAGCCTGGCTCCGAGCCACATTGCCTAGGCTGGCGACCCACCTTAGCTGTTGATTGCAGTTGACCTTGGGCAACTTGTGTCCTCTCTGCGCTGTAGCTTCCTCCTTTGTCAAAGGAGACTAATGACAGAACCTACCTTCCAGAGCTGTTGTGAGCATGACACGAGCTGGTACGTGAAAGTACTGGCAACGGTGCCACGTATGCAGTCAATGCTAAGAGGTGACGATTCTTATAGGCGCTTTGAGGTAGAGCATGTTATTTCATATTAGACGTTCTGTCATGTGTAGAAGAACCAGTAATACTTGCCAGTTATTTCTTTTCAGACAGACCCAGAATTTCATGCTGAATTTCCATTGAAGCTCGAGTTACACAATCAGAGCCATTTTCAGATTGGCCCTTCTTCTCTGCTTGTCTTATGGCCTCGGCGGCATTTTGCTTTTCTTTAAGTAGAAGAACCAGTAACGTTGTTGGTCCGGAGTTTTGGGTGAAGTTAGCAGTGTTTGTGATTGCAATAAAGAAGAAAAGAAAGGAAAACTGCTCAGTTCGAAAAGTTATACAGTGCCTTGTGGAGTTCTTTTCAAACCGAGAAAGATAGGAATTGTAGATTTGCAGTGTGTCTCGTCAGCACATTTACAACATTTGCTCTTTATTAATAATGGTGGTTAATCATGATAAACAATATTTGCCAATGGTTTTGCAGTTTGGTTTCCATTTTCTTGTCTTCTGTTCTGTGCTAAGAAGTTTACCAATTTCTGATCTGGGCTGTTTTTTGTAAATGTAATAAGGTGGTAGATGCAAATTCTGGTAGCTCTTTTGGATTTTTTAAATATAGCGAGGTATTTTCATCAGTTTGTACTTTTCTTCCTGAGACATCAGATGTTAGATTCAGGAAAATACCACTTAGAAGAGACAGATCAATTATTTCAGGAACACGGAGGTGCTGGGCCTTTTTCAAGAACATGAGATCATAAATCTCAAGGAAGTCTGAGCACCGGTGTGATATTTTTCACCTAAAGTGGCACTCAAGGTCAGAGCGACCAATTAAATTTTAACTGAGCTTTAAAAATGTCCTTCTGTCTAAGTTTAGGAGGTGCGAGATTGAGTTTGCTTGTGGCACATCTGTATACCAGGAAATGGGTTCTTTTAATGAAATCCATGCCTTCAGACGATTGCAAAATTATCTTATATTTGCAGGACGCATAGCATCTTGCATTCAAGTCCACAGTCACTAGCGTTTAAAAAATCCCAGCCATTGTTCTGCGTTGGGCTTCCTGGAGATGAGATGAAGCAGAGGAAATAAGTGTGCAGGTCCCTCATCTCTTTCTGATCGTAGGTTATGCATCAGATTGGTGATAACCTTGAATAGCAAACGGACAGATAATGGTTACATTGATAAGTGCTCTTTCTCGGGGTTCATCTTGATTGCAAAGCGACTGGCTTGGAAACACGGTCTCGTTCACAGAGATGTCTTATGTGTCCAGCAGAGCCATCTGCACAGGCGGCCGCCTCTGTCAGGTGGACAGCGTTGCTGGAAATGCCATTCCTGTTTCTCGTGGGAGGAAAGGGGCGCAAGGAACCTCGCTTTCATGACCAACTCTGTGTCTTATAGAACCGGCAGCACCTGCAGTGCCATCAATGAGAAAACACTCTCGTCTCTGCAGGAATTTATGTTCCGCCCAAGGAAGGAGACGCAGGCAGAGGTCTTGATGTAGGCATATGCGTGGACATGTGAAACTATTCTTTTTCTTTCTTTCTTTTGCTGTTGTTAATCCTCAATCAGGATATTTTTCCACTGATGTTTAGAGAGAGTGGAAGTGAGTGGGGAGATACAGAGAGAGAAACATCAATTTGAGAGAGACACATCGATGGGTTGCCTCTCACAGGGGCCCTGACCAGGGCCGGGGATTGAGCCTGCAACCGAGGTATGTGCCATTGGCCGGAATGGAACCCAGGACCCTTCAGTCGGAGGGATGGCTCTCTATCCACTGATCCAAACCGGCCAGGGCTAAAGTATTTTAATACTGTATTGGTTCACTACGGTGTGGCATAGTGTCACGGAAACAATGAACGGTCTGGTAAACATGTAAAAGGATGTAATTATGTGGTAGGCGCCAGAAAGCAAGAGGAATTGGAAAACAGAGAAGCAAGTGTGGGCTCCAGTTGCTCTTAAGCTGGGTGGTCTATGTATGTCCTCATGGATAGAAATAAAACTTGCCATGCTGGTTTATTGTATCGGATTATAATTTTCCTTAATGTTTTAATTTCAAAGGATTGAAAAACTCATTTCAAATCTAGATGGAAGCGTTGATTTCTTTTAGATGTTCTCTTAAACATACCGGCAACTTGTGCAATAGAGAAATTTCATATTTTCAGTTCCCAAAGAAAACATTGCAGAGAAAAAATACCAACCTGGGATTTTAAAAACCACTGATCTAAAAATATATTTCATCCTTTTTTTCTCTTTTTTAAGGAAACAGATGTGTATTCCTGAAGGCTTTATAATAAATGAGCTTTTGTCTACAATAAATTAGCAATAACATATCCATAGGTTACACTATTTCCATATTAATCAGTCATTTTGTCTTTTCTGCCACCTCTAAAACTAATTTCTCACCACATGTCAATCTTAATATAAATATTGGGAGCATACTGAAAGAATGAACTTGGCCTGGCCGGCATGGCTCAGTGGTTGAGCGTTGACCTATGAACCAAGAGGTCACGGTTTGATTCCTAGTCAGGGCAGATGCCTGTGTTGTGCTCAATCCCCAGTAGGGGGCGTGCAGGAGGCAGCAGATGGATGATTTACTCTCATCATTGATATTTCTCTCCCTCTCCCTTCCTCTCTGAAATCAATAAAAAATGCACTTAAGAAAAAAAAAAAAAGAATGAACTTGAAAAAACCGGGACAGTAGAACCCAGTGATTCTCCTTGCAGAGAAATGAAACCACGCTGTGCGGGGCCCCGGGGAGCGGCTGTGGCTTCTGAACTAGGGAGTTGCTCTCAGGCTCCTGTTCACTGCGGACAGCAAGGCGAGTTCTGCATGGAGGCACTTGACCCTCCTGTGGTTGTTTCCCGGGCCTCCTTTCTAATTCTCTGCCCCGATGACCGGTTTCTGAAAGGTACATCCCGGTCCCTCGCTCACATATTTTTTGGTTTGGGGAGGATCGATTTCTCCCTCTCAAGTCTCATTCTGAGTTCGCAAAGGGTCATATTTCTGCAGCCCGGCAGGTGTGCCCGCGCCGGCCCAGCCAGCCTTTCCCGGCGGGCACAGGGATGCCTTCGGTGGGAAACAGTCTCCGTCATGCGATGATCGAGTAAGACATCGGCAGTGTTTTACACAGAACCCACTTCTGGGTCAGCTGGGCGCCCCTAACGTGTCCCATTTGCAGGCTCTTCTGCTTGATTGCTTTCTGGCGGCAAAAGAGGAAAGTCTGGAGGGTGGGACCTGAAAGGGAAGCTGCAGAATCCCACCGAAGGGCATCCCTGCTCAGCGGTAACACGCAGGGGCACCAGGCAAACGCAGTTCCTCGCTTCGCCATCGCTCCCGGAACCCCGTCATTGGACCTCAAGGACCCATTGGAGTCCGTTGGCTGTGGCAGGCACTGTGTTTGTAGGAGGAGGTGACACATCCCACTGTTTCCCACTCACATGCTGGTGTAGATCGTCCATCCCATTAGAGAATTGAGGGAACAGGAGCCGACAGCATGTTTGGTGGAAGGAAATGGGGAGAAAGGTGCTCCCCTCCCCCTTGCTGGAAGTGTCAGGGCGGGAATGTAGGCGAACCAGAGAAGGCAGCCCTTGAGGCATAAAGTTGAAGCCACGACCTGCCTCTGTGGCAGAAAGGAGTAACGAGGAGAGGGAGAGAAGGGACGCTCTCTCGGATTTCTTGTCTGTGTTAGGTACTTGCACGGATAGGGAACCCTTTTAACCTCAGAGGCCGCCCTGTGCAGTGGGGTCGCCGAGGGCTCTGTAGTGGGGGGATTGGGGTTTGTGTCCTGCCCCTCCACTTCCCAGATGTATAATCTCTTGCTCTATCATCTCTGAAATGCGGGTAGTAGTAGCAGACATACCTCCTCTCAGCATTGTGAAGGTTAAATGAGTTTATAATAGAGCATTTAGCAACAAGGTTTAGTTAGCCACATTGAGTGACGGTTTTATTACTACTTTGTACACACTTCTGTATTCATTTTCTATTACTGTGTAACAAGTTACTGTAAATTTAGCAGCTTGAGACAGCACATACTTATTATCTCCCAGTTTCTGTGGGTCAGAAATCTGGACGTTGTATAGCTGGGTGCCCTGCTTCTGAGTTTCTCACAAGACCTCACTGAAGGTGTTAGCCAGGGCTGTGTCTCACCCGAAGGCTCAACTGGGGAAGGATTCACTTTGCAACTCATGCAAATGCTTGTGGGCAGGATTCGGCTCCTTTGGGTTGTGGAACTGAGGACCTCTGTTCCAGCTCGCTGTTGGCCCGGGGCGGTCTTCAGTTCTCAGCCACATGGGCCTGCCCAGCCTGGCTACTTCTTCATCAAAGTGTGCCAGCCAGGAAGGTGACAGTCTCCTAGCCAGATGGAACTGAACATCTTTACAACACACTCATGGAATGACATCCCATCACCTTTCTGTTGAACAAGAGGCAAGTCACAGGTCCCGCTCACATTCAGGGGAGGGGATTAAACAAGCTCTGAATACCAGGAGGCAGAGATTGCTGGGGTTTATCTTGGGGTCTGTCTGCTACAAACTTAAGAGGGGACACTGCTATTTTTCAGTTGTGAGAACCAAAGCTCTGAGAGGTTAGGTGACTTACCCAAGGTCACACAGCACCTGGCTGGCACCGGGACTTCATCGTGTGTTTGGCTCCCTGGACCGCGTTGTTCTAGAGGTCTTCTGGGTCCCCTTCTAGTGCCCAAGCTGTGGACAGAGGAAGGCTTATCTCCTGAAGCTTGTCTGTATAGCACAGCGCGAACAGCAGTGAGTCTGGTCTGTTTGGGCGGGTTCACTAGTGGCTGATGATATGAAGCAGATTTATGGGCGATTTTATTTTATGCATTCTTAATTTTGAAAATGTTCATCTGAAATTGCTACAGCATTTCAATTAATTTGGACGGTGAAAACTGAGCACCAGGAGATTCCCCAGCAGAAGATGAGGCAGCTAATTAGCGGTTTGAAACAAGCAACTGTAGACACGGGCCCAGAGACACGCTGGGTGGTGACAGCCAGCGGAACGCGCTCTGCTGGACGGGCTTGAGCTGGGAGGAATGACTCCTGGCAGTCTCAGCATTGAGCTCCGGCGCCGCTGAGTAAAAAGAGCCGTGTTAGGGAGCTAACTGTCGGAATGAATGTATACTTTTCAGTTCTCGTGCCGTTCTGGAAACCGGCTTCCTGATTACTTTGGAAGGTTTCTTTTGGAAAACTGGAGGAGTGGCAATAGAAACACAGTAGTTAATTGTCGTCAAAGTGTTTTCCATGTCATTTATGATATTTCATAAACTTTAAAAATATCATTTTTTTACTATTTTTTTTCTGAGTTTAAAGGTAGGACAGCACGTATTTCTTTTTAAAAAAATAACTTTAGTGATAAGTTAGAATTTTGAAAAATTTATTCTAAAAAAAAAAAAAATTCAGACTCTGTAAGGAAGTCTAGAAAAGATTTCTGGACAAATTACCTGTAATCAGCTCACTGATGTAATCACCTTAACCCTTTTATTTTGTTGCACATTTCCCCCCTAGTACTGTGTGTGTGTGTGTGTGTGTATGTGTAGGCACGTGTTTATAAAACCTTTGTATTTTCAGTGTGGTATCTGCTGTATCACTTAATGTTGTCTCATGAGCATATTTGTTGATTCAGTTGTTCACTCAACCATTTGACAGTCTGCAGGCTGCGCGTTAAGTTTACAAGGAGAAAGATGTGTTTTCCTTGCACAGCGCGCAGGGACATGGAGCTGAGGTCAGCTCAGAGCAGGGAAAACATACGGGGCTCTGCTTCAGAGGGCACGGCCTTCAGTTCAGTGACATCCGGAAGTGGCGTCTGCACTGAAACCCGGGTGTGAGTAGGGGATCCGCAGGATGTGAGTGGAGACAACGGTGCCAGGCAGCGGAAGCAGCCAGCAAGGCCCTGGTTTGAGAGGGAGGGCTATGTCGGATGAGAATTGAGGGGCAGCCACGCTAAGATCTTTATTCATTCACATCAAGAAATTTGAGCCCTAGCCGGTATGGCTCAGTGGATAGAGCATGAGCCTGTGGACTGAAGGGTCCCAGGTTTGATTCCGGTCAAGGGCATATGCCCAGGTTGTAGGCTCTATCCCCAGTAGGGGGCATGCAGGAGGCAGCCAACCAATGATTCTTTCTCATCATTGATGTTTCTGTCTTTCCCTCTCCCTTCCTCGCTGAAATAAATAGAAATACATTTAAAAAGAGAAAAAGAAAAAAAATTCTACTTTGTGCTCATGAGCAGAGGGTGCCTCTGAACCAGCGGAAGGACAAGGTCAGCCAGGTCGGCCGCAGAGGTCATCTGAGCCACCCTGCGAAGGTGCCTTCAAGTCTTCCACACAAAATGGATCCGTTTCAGCATCCTTTATTGTTGGACGGTAGTCTTTCTAATTTTCATCATTCTGAATACCACTTTGAGGGATTTCTAGACATGAATATCCTTGCTCAGATGGCTAGTTATTATTATATAAAATGGGATCACAGAAGTGTAATTTCTGGGTCTACACATGAATTCCGTGATTCTAGATATATATGTTGCCACATCGCCTTTTAGAAATATTACATTGAATTACATCCCCGCCATTATTGATGCATGAGACTGTCTTACTTGATGCTTACCAAGACAGTATAATTCTCTGTACTTCAAGTCATTCCATAAGTGAAGTATATTACTGTTCATGTGGTGTCATAGAAGTTCATAACATAAAATGAACCTGATTTCTAGAGATACAGATGACTATTTTATTATTGGGTAAATTTTCTGTTTATCCCTTTCCCATTTTTTCCTGTTCAGGATTTAGTGGTTCTATATGATGTCAACCTTATATTTGTTGAAAAAGACTTCAGGTTAATGACTTGTTTCTATATAAAGTTTTAAATTTGCATGTGGTCACATCCACTGGTATGTTATATATGGTCTTTCCCTCCCTGCTTTTATGCTTAGAAAGTTCTCCCCTTCTGAATTTTGTTAACTACTGACTCCTAGTCTTATTGCTTAATTTATGTAGCATATTGACCCATGCTGTCTAACTTATTTTTATTTAAGTAGTAGGTTAAAGTTCTGTGAGCAGTTGCAACATGGACATCAAAGCATTTTTAAGGATTTATAGTACAACAGTGGTCGGCAAACTGCGGCTCGCAAGCCACATGCGGCTCTTTGGCCCCTTGAGTGTGGCTCTTCCACAAAATATCACGGCCTGGGCGAGTCTATTTTGAAGAAGTGGTGTTAGAAGAAGTTTAAGTTTAAAAAATTTGGCTCTCAAAAGAAATTCCAATGTTTGTACTGTTGATATTTGGCTCTGTTGACTAATGAGTTTGCCGACCACTGTAGTACAACATTCTACAAAGTGTAAATTTACCTTCTTATATGTTGTTTAACCACTCTACTCCATGCACACTTTTTATTTTGTGCTTTATTGCATACATATTTGGCTCAGATCGTAAGTTATCTTGTATAAAATATGTCACAATGTATGTTCTGTAGAGATAGTAAGGGAATACTGTTTTAAACAAATACAAACATTTAATGTTGAGATTTTCAGGCCTTTCTGTTTGTAAATTATGACAAACTAAGATTACTTCTCCCAGGCCTTTGGGAAGGTAGGAGGAGGAAATATTTTGTGACTATTCATTTGAGTTCCAACTATCTCCATTGCTCTCTTTTCTCTTGCAAATATACATCATCCTTAATTTTACCAATCTCTTCTCATCTTAATTTATGCAACTACTCTTGGAGCCGAGACTAGACCTCTTATTTTAAAAGATCTATAGTTTTAACAATTTTAAAAAATCAAAATAAGAAAATTTTAACTTCTACTTTATTTAAAAGATGCTGTATAGGTATGTCCTCATTTCCAAATCAGTGTGGAAATTCTGTGTTTTACAGCTTTAATCTAGGAAGCTTTATATGTTGCCATGAAAAACATTAGGTGTTCGCCCAGCCGGTCTGGCGGTGAGGCTCAGTTGATTGAGCGTCGACCCACGTCCTATGCACCAGAAGGTTGCCGGTTCGATTCCAGGTCAGGAAACATGCCTGGGTTGTGGGCTCCATTCCCAGTCGGGGGCGTGCAGCAGGCGGCCAATCGATGTTTCTCTCACATCGATGTTTTTATCTTTCTCCCCCCCTCCCTAACTCTCTCTGAAATAAATAAATAAAATTTAGGTGTTTAATATATAGTCTTTCTTGGGGAAGCCAGTTGCAAACAGGTAGAATAACGGCTTTGGTGTCCTGCCTGTCGCATTGCTCCTGGTGATCTGTCCAGGGAACGTGCCTTCCGATGTCCAGATACCAGCAGTTTTGTCGGAGCTTCCTGTGACTTTAAATGGCCCCAAGGAGTCTCGTGATCCCTTCAACTCAGGGCAGAACGTTCCTTCTTGAGCCTGAGAATTCTCTTCTAGTCTGTTTAGAGCACATGGTTAGGATGAGAAGGATGAAGAATGAAAATATTCATAGGTTTCTCCACCGCCACCTGCTATTATATTGCTAATATTATAGCTTTGAACTCCCAGAGGAAGTAACTTGCCATTTAAAACCTGTAATGCTATGCGTTGGGCATCCCATATTTTACAAGTTATGTATCTTCCATTTTAAATTCAAGCAGCATCCAAGAAAAGAATCTGGCCAATGGTTTTGAAAAAAATGAAATGGCAACACCTTCTTGGAATCTGACTGTTCAAGGATGTTTTTTCCCTAGCAAAACAGGAAGAAATTGGGGAAAAGCATATGGACGCACATTGAGCATATGATGTATTTTCAACTTGAATTGGCACTTTACTCATATTTGTAGTGTGACCTAAAATTAATTCTGGTGGAGCAGCTAGATTTGAGAGAGAAAAAAGATCTCTATCTGGGACTAAATCAACATTTGGGGCATCTCATTAATCACTGCCTTATGTAACTGCTTTTCCCACCTAAAGAGAAGCTACTGGGATGAGAAAAGTTGATGATATTAATGCCAAGTGCAGATCTTGCCTCCAAAAAAGAGTTCATTAATCATCATCGAAGCACAAGAACAAACATACTTCGTGTCTCTTGCCAATTTTTATCAATAACATTTCTGAAAGGCAAAAAACTCCCCCATTTTCCTATTTTTTTTCTCTTCATCTGAAAAGGTTTTAATTTGGCTGTTATTTGATTTGGGATAATGTTATGTAAATTTAACAAGCTCTGAGAATGCCCAGGCATGCTATATTGCAGCAAATGTATTCGTTGAGATTAGTGCCTGAACCAGAGACAACTAGATACCCAGGTCAGCTACTGCCTGCCTGTGTGGTCATAACATACAGTGACGTGCTTGGTACAGGGTGACTGGCCAGCACCAGGCATGGACAGAAACGCGTATCTGTCAGGTAGAAAGAATGGGCTTCAAGTTTGAAAGCATGGGTTTCAATCCAGGCTTCTGCGTAAATCTTTGGGCAAGTTAATAGCCTCCGTTTTCTCCCCTATAAAATGGAGGTAGAAATGGATCGCCTGACCTTTATCATAAGATTACAGTGATCATAAATGAACTAATGCTCTAATCAAGATAGAAAACTCCACCTCGTCAATGACATACAAATTAGTGTAACAAGATAAACATAAGTGCCAACTTGTGGACTCTTCATTATTTTCATAAATCTCAGCCTCTCAGAGTTAGAATTATGTGGTGGATTAGTTGTTTGGATGAAATTTTAGGTCAGCCATATCGTTATTTCATCACCACCATTTACTGGCAATTTTACTGCATTTTTTTTGGTAACTGAGTCTTTACATCTTTTTTTTTTTCCCCTGTTTCCTAATTTAAAAAATTATTTACAAATAAGAAAAATGAATGAATAACATGGCACTTAGCCAGTAGATGAGAGCAATGACAATCTAAAGAAAAAAGGAAGGACTAATACAAACCACACGAGAGAAAACAGATGTACCAACGGAAACGGTCATAAATAGAAAAGAAATGGATGTGCAAGAAGAGGTGGCTCCTGTCTCCTTGATCTGTTGGCTGCCAAGCATCACAGAGAGGGGTGAATCCCTGGTGAAATTTGCAGGCACTTTGGAAAACGTGTTGATTTCTTACTTATCCCTATGAGAAGACACACCCTTTTTTGTCCAGTTCTGTGGTCCCCCGTTAGAAGCATTGTTCAAGGCCAAAAGAACAAATCATTTTAAGGTCACGGTGGAAGATGCAGCTGTGAGGTTTTGGAAAATCACAGAAGATAGGTGACCAGCAACAGTAGTGGGGGCTCTTTGTGTACCCCATAAAGAATATTAGAAGTAAAACACAAAGCAAAATGAGATCGGCCCGGCCAGTGTGGCTCAGTGGTTGAGTGGGTCGACCTGTGAACCGGGAGGTCACGGTTCGATTCCCAGTCAGGGCACAGGCATGGGTTGCGGGCTCCATCCCCAGTGTGGGGCATGCGGGAGGCAGCCGATCAAGGATTCTCTCTCATTGATGTTTCAGTCTCTCTCTCCCTCTACCTACCTCTCTGAAATCAATAAAAATATATATTTAAAGAAGAAATCATAAGGACACAGAGCCAGGCTCAGTTCCTTTTTAGGTCAAATAGTCCGGAAAGAAGAGGTTGAGCCCAGTAGACTAGAAGGGGGGTTTTGTAAGGTGAAGGAGAACTAAAGTGCAAGCGAGACTTTTTCTGTCTTCAAGTTTAAATAACACTGACCCAACTCGCCTTCCTCTGTTCCCTGTGATCTTCTTGACCTTCTTATCAGCTCTTGACTTTCTCCCCTGGGGCTGTTCTCTGCAGAGTCAGCACTGACTCCCTCAAAATCCCTGAGCCCCACCCCCTGATTGCAAAAGAGTAGGAGAGAGTTGGAATGAACACAGGGTGATGAGTAGCTTGGGAACTAACTGTTCCAGGTGCTCCTGCAACAAGACACGGCTAGCTTCATGTGCAACCACCCCAGTTGTAGGTTTCACTGAAAAACATGAAGCTAATATGAAGCCTTGGGAACTCCTACTGAGCCACCTACATTCCTTTGAGAGCAAATTTTTCTAGAATGGTCACTTGTCCTCTTTCCATTTTGCACAAGCTTCAATTCCGGGACCTTGCTGTAAGTCTCTCCTCTCACTGTAATAAGGGAGAAGTTGGTTCCCTTATCTCTTACGCTGTGCATTTCACATGCATATGCCACAACGTCCAATTCTTATAGATGACTTCATACATTCGTTGGCATGTTGAAGCAACCATGGGTGAATACTAGGGAGATATTCATGATACTCATGGACTAGGATGAATCCTTTTTTTAAGTCCTAGTGAGAAGACCTGTGAGGTAGATATTATACCCACTTCACAGATGAGATTGCTGCCCAGAGAGTTTAAGGCAGGAACCGAGTTCACATAAGTTATAAACACCGAAGCTGAGCTTTTAACCACAGTTTCATAAAAATCTTAACAAAAATGTAAAAATTTAACCAACGCAAGCACAAGGTCTTTAATCTGGGGGCCTTAGGGGGGGGGGGGGCGGTGGGCGGGGCACGCTCACTAAACGAGTGCACTTTACACAGAGCTTCCTGTTGGGACCAGGGTGACCTCAGATGTGCATGGAGCCAGAGGCTCGGGGGAGGAGGGCGTGAGCGGGGCCGGCTCTAGGGAGCTGCTCCTGGCCGAGGGCACAGGAAGAAGCAGGCTGAATCACTAATTCCCGAGGAAGGAGGCTTCTGACCTGCATGCCGGGCTCCCGGGCAACGGGTAGCTTTGTAATTGCACGAAAGTCCGGGTCCTGGAGCAGAGGGTGACCCGGGAGGTGACCGGACAGCCCGGGAAGGGCTTTTCCGAAGGGCACCCCTCCCCCACCTGCGAGGGGGAGTCACAGGCAGGTCAGTGGCCCCTGGAGGACCTGCCGCCCCGGGTCACTGCAGGTCAGCAGGGAAGGAAGCTCACTGGGCCGCTCATTAGCGCGTCTTCGTTTGATCTTAATAGGATTAGGTGAGACCGTCATGGCCAGCCGTCAGGAAATGACCCAGCTAATGGGAGCCATGCTGCCTGTTCACTCCTTGTCCACACGGCCTCCCCCTGATGCCTCCGTGAGGGTTTGTGGAGGAAGGGGTTTGGGCACGGCTGTGGCACCTGAAATAATTCGTACACGTCGATTATGTTTTCCCATCTCGTGCTTCCCTGCTGGTCCCGTCTGTGTGTGCAGTCGTAGCAAAAACTATCGCCAGCCAAGGGTCTGCGGCCTCAGGACGGGAGTGCCCCTTTAATAACCCTGGCTACACCGTTTGGCGTCAGAATTGCAGGCAGTTTCCCAGGCAGCTCGGGAGGCCTCGTTGGCTTGTCTGTCCTGCATTGAGGCCCGGAGCAGGCCTGCTCTTAGTGCAGAGTGCGGGCGGGAAGACCGGACAAGGAATTAAGGCTTTAGGCTGTGCTACTTCTGGTCCCGTTGGCCGAGTGTTCACCTCCTCCCATCGCCACACAAAGTTGCAGCTAAATCATGGAGCAATCGACCCGGAGAAGCATCTGAAGGAACTCTTAGAACTAAGGATAGAAAGGAGCAGCCACACCGAGATTGCTTTTAAACTCAAAGAAGTGAGGCTGAGTGGTTGGCGTTGCCAGCTCAGTGCTGAGCTCTGCCCCTCCACGATGCAGCCCCTGGGAGCTGCTCAGCCCGTGCCTCCCCTGTCCTCGCCTGGGAGGGGTTCACTCAGTACCCACCTTCCAGAAGTGCCGTGTGAGGCTGAACGGGGAGAGTGCATTTGGAGAGCATCGGCCCAGTGTCTGGCTCCGTGTGTGCCCTTAAGAGACGCTCACTGTTGTCATCGCCACCAGCATCAGGATTGGGGATCTGGGCGGGTGCGGGAGGCGAGCCGGGACCCGCAGAGGCCGGGCCCGGGCTCCAGACGCCCGGGGCCCACGGCGATGCTGTGGTCCGTGCACGCGGCCGGCTCCCACAGGTCTGGCTTGTAATGCTTTTATGAAAATTAATGGTGCGCGGATTCCAGAGCTCGGCTGCCTTGGATCTCGATCCGGGCTCCACTGTTTACCAGCGCTGTGACTTGGCACCAGTCTCCTAGCCCCTCTGAGCCCTAACTTCCTCCCCTGGAAAATGCGGGTCATCATAGATTCACTGGAGAGGATTGTTGTGAGGCTTAAATGAGTTAATATACAGGAAGCTCTCAGAACAGAGCCCGGCACATGGTAAGCGCTAGACTAGTTTTAGCTAGCATTACTTATTTCTATTTTTTTAAAAAAATTTTATTTACTGATCTCAGGGAGAGAGGAAAGGAGAGAGAGAATCGATGTGAGAGCACAACACTGAGCGGCTGCCTCCTGCACACCCCCACCGGGGATGGAGCCGCACCCGGGCATGCGCCCTGACTAGGAACTGAACCGTGACCTCCTGGTTCATAGGTCGACGCCCAACCACTGAGCCACACCAGCCAGGGCAAGCTAGTGTTGCTTTGCAAAGTGAAATATTTTCAGTTATCCTGAGACAATGGAAGAAGAGTGTCCTCCACAGAGATAATTACAGCATTGAAAAGGCCACGGATAAATGTTTAAAGATGCTGACAGTGAGCGGGCGGGTGGCTCAGCAGCCGCAGGGGAGAAGCCGGGCACAGCTGGGCTCAGCCCAGCGCTTCTGAAACCACTTACACTGCAGGAGGCAGCCGGCGCGGTTTCGGCCCAGCAGTTTAGGAGTGAAAGCAAGCAAGCCATGTACATTTGTTTTTATACTTTGGAAATTAAGAAAATGGGTTGTTATTGAGGCTAGCAGTCCTTTTTTTTTTTTTTTTATTATATGCTTACTTTTCAGATGAGTGTATCCAAACAATGAAAATCACCATCTGTAAATATTGGTGAGTCTACACCAGTTTTGTTAATTTTTTCCCAGACTTCAAGAACAATGAATAAAAGAGTCTCAACTCACAGCAACATAGAACACAGACATGTTTAGAAGGTGATACCCTGATACATTTGGCAAGAATCTTTAAGAGAAAGTCATTTGTGTCTCATATCAGCTGTTCAGAGCTAAATCGAAACAATCGGAGATTCATTTAGGATCCATAAGAGCTGAATCGGAGCATCAGTATTTGCTCGGATTCTGGAAGGGAATTTGCTGGGACAAGAAGGCAAGGCAATCAAGTTTTCAGCCGCAGAAAATACTAGCACACTCTTCACTTTGCACATTGGCATTTTTCTGAAACAATTTTTTGGAAACACTTTTTTTTAGAAACACTTTTTTGGGCAATTGCCTTGAATCATATTGCATGTAATTCTGTCACTTTCTAACTTTAATATGTTTGCTGAAAGAGCTTATACAGTCATGGTTTTGGTTTTGATTTTTACTATTTTTTTCAATCCAAATCTAGAGTTCAAAACTCTAGAGAAAGTTCAAGCTTAGAGAGAGGTCCCCAAAGACCTAGAGGTATTTTCAGAGCCCTTCCAATGGAATATTAGGCACATTTATTTTATTGAGAGTGTTGTTGTTTTTTTCTGACAGAAATACTTGAATTAGCACAATGTATTTCTTAACTTTCTTATTATTAAGGTTTTTTTATAAGCCAAATTTACACAATGCTGTTCAACCATGTAAAATGTACTATGTTAAAATTCCATTTGAGTAGTCACACACGGGAAGTATATTTTAAGCTATTGAATAAACTTGGCATTGGTCATTACCACCTCCCCAGAGGTTTCCAACGAGTCCCCACTGACCAGATGCACTACAGTGACACATATCAGTGATAAATGCATTCATTGGCTTAATCAATAGTTTAAAGCAGCGATTCTCAGCCGCAAGAATGTTTAAAACATGCGATACCTGACTATTTAGTCAGGGGCCCCGACCTCTTTTCCCTTAGATGGCCAAGTAAAAAAATGACAACAGCCAACACAATAGCCATCCCGCGTGAATGAATCAAATCATACCTATTGTTTTGGTCAGATCAGCAAAAAATATATTTTTTTGGTGTGCCGCGGAATTTCAGTAATTTGTGTGCACCGTGAGTTGAAGAAGGTTGAAAACCACTCGTTTACACAGTGGCTACCGCAGGTATCTTGAAAAGATGAACTCCCAGCACGTATCAAACATGATTAGGTTCATAGAGAGCAAGAAGTGGGAACCCCGGGGAAGCTTCGGGAAGACCCAGCAGCCTTCGCAGCCTGGGCAGCTGTGTGCAGTCACTGCTGTACGTTCTGGGGGGGGGGTCTCACTCTGAGGGGGTCCCTGCAGCTGATTGGCGTCTGCCCGGTTCCGAGCGCGCGCCTCCCTGCCAGCATTTTCGCTGGGAGTCGGATGAGTTAGAAACTTCCAGCTTCCTTCCTTGGCCCCTGGCTCACATGCCGCTCTGCTCTTTCCTACCCGTTAGGGGCGCCGATAACCCTCCTGTTAGCCCTTCTCTCTGCAGCGCAGGCTGGACTCGGAGCTTTCATCTCTTGGTAAATGTTCCTGCCAGAACCTCATCACAGAACCTGTCAGTCTGGTGGATGTGGGGCATAAGAAACGTTAACACCGGTGGCCCTGAATAAAATCCCTTCAGCTCTCGGTGCTTGGAGTGGAGTAGGAAAGATGACTGTTGGGTCCCCAAACCATGGATCATCGAGGAGCAGCCGCTCCTGGGCTCTGGGCGTGCTCAGTGGTAGCTGGTGCCCCGTGACCGCATCTCTCTGGTTCCTTTTTATCACCCTATCGGAATTCTTTAAGGAAAAATCCAAATCGCAGAGAATAAAAATTGAGATGGTATTTTTCCGTGCATGTTTTTTGAGCAACTCTAATGTCTCAGCCTTAACTATAACTTTTTTTAAAAACAATTTGTCATATTTTAAAATATACTTTAAAAATGCTTTATTGATTTTTAGAGAGAGGGGGAAGGAGAGGGATAGAGAGGTAGAAACATTGATGAGAGAGAAACATCATTGATCGGTTGTCTCCTGCACGCCCGCCACCTGGGATCGAGCCTGTATCCCAGGCATGTGTCCTGATTGAGAATTGAACTGGTGACCTCTTGGTTCATAGGTCGACGCTCAACCCCTGAGCCACACCGGCAGGGCAAAATATAACTGGAGGAAGGGGACTAGATGCATGTGGGTATATTAATTCGCAGGCAGCCTCATTTTGCTGAGGGGGCTCAGTGCTGAAAACAGCAGCACATTTTTTAAGAAAATGACACAATCACTTCAAATACTGGGCTCTGGTTTTAAAATTTCAGGGCTACGCCGTGGGGGCAGTTAGTCAGATTATGAATTTAAATTTCCCTTGCTTTCCGAGCTGTTTAATTCTTTGCTTATGGGCACATAATGACTTGAAAATCGAAACAATTACTGTTCATTTAGGAGGGAAAACACTTCTCGCAGCCTGTCTGGAGGCTGCCAACTTGCCTCTTCTTGGCAGATGCGTGGGGAAGTTGGTGATTTCTGAGCCCCAGAGTGAGGCAGATCCGGACGAGAACTGCAGTCGTCAGGGCCTCGGGGGACTTGGCAGTCGGTACCTGTACACAGCACACGGCCCTAACAGGCCACTCGATCGGTACCAGCAGTTAGTCAAGAACTACATTTTGAAAAGATGTTTATAAGATTATCTTTTTAATCTCTGTTCTTTGATGATGAACATTGATACGGCCTTCCAAGTACCCACCAGGCATTTACCGAGAGACTGTTGGGGACCAGACCCCCTAGGAACTGTGACAGTCACATGATTCATGGTCCTTGGCCTGTGAAGATTGCATTTGAGGGGGGAGGAAACAAAATAACGACATCCGGTTTATGTCCAGTGCAGTCATTTCTGTAAGAGTCATTCAGAGGGCCGTGGGAGCACAGTGGACCAGGGGGAAGGTCACAGTCCCTCAGCTGTGTGCAGTGCCGGGGAAGGCCCCCAGCCAGCACCCCTCAGGGCCTGGCACGGAAAAGTGTCTTCCCAGAGGGAGGAGAGACGGCCTTTTTTTTTTTTTAATGCATTTTTTATTGATTTCAGAGAGGGAGAGAGAGAGAGAAACATCAGTGAGGAGAGAGAATCATTGATTGGCTGCCTCCTGCATGCCCCTGAGCCTGCAACCCGGGCATGTGCCACCTGCCTGCCAAGGGTGCTCATTCTAAGTCACATGCAGGTGCAGGTTGACGAGGGGCAGCGCTGGTGGCCGGTGACCTGTGACCGGAATGTCACGGTAGGCGACTGTTGCGCCGTGCCTGTGTTTATGGTCAGGACAAGGAGTTTTGGACTGAATTTTGCAGAAAAACCAGGGTATCATTGAAGGGTTTGAACAACAAGAACAAAAATACGTTCACTGAAAACTAGATAAAAGAAACAGATGTTAACTGTATAAAATTTAGAGAAGCCAAACATTTTTCTAATTTTGCACACCTTAACAGAACTCCTGGTAACATGGGGGCGGGTGTCTTCACAGATTCGGTTTTCTTGTGTACACCACTGCTTTGTAACCTGCTTCCCCCGTCACAACATGTTTGAATATGATTCTGCGTTGTTAAGCCGTCTTCTGTAACATTATTTTTAAGTTTCAGCTCACTGTGCCGTTAGAAGGCAGTACCCTCGATTTAATTTACCAATTCACTATTGCTGTGCATTTCGATTGTTTCCAATGTTTTTCATACCATCAACGACTGGAATGAATGTTTGAAGGATCATCCTAATTATGTTGTGTAAATTAACTTTTCATGGTTATTTAAAATTCCATAAATTTTTATAATTTTAATGAGAGCACGTTTTAAAGTCCCATTTCTTATAGAAAAACAATCTCGCCCACATCATTACACAGACGGGAGTCCTGTGGCCAAGCTTGCTCCGTACCAGGGCTTTCTCCCATTGAGGCTCCCTCCCCTGCACCCTTGACAAGATTCTTCTTGCCTCATGCTCCCATAGTTCTTGCAACGTTGGTACCATAACACTCAGGATGCTTTATAATAATTGCCTGTATATAATTTCCTTTTCTCTGCTAGATTTTAAGCACACACTGTGTTGTTGACCACTTCCATTCTAAGCACAAAGGAAACATTTGCAAGATTTTAAAAAATACATTTTTTTTTATTGATTTCAGAGAGGAAGGGAGAGGGAGAGAGAGAGAGAGAGAGAGAGAGAGAGAGAGAGAGAAACATCAATGATGAGAATCATTGATCGGCTGCCTCCTGCACGCCCCACACTGGAGATCGAGCCCGCAACCCGGGCATGTGCCCTGACTGGGAATTGACCTGTGACCTCCTGGTTCATAGGTTGACACTCCACCACTGAGCCATGCCAGCTGGGCCATTTGCAATATTAAAAAAAATTAATAAATGCAGGAATACAAGGATGCCTTAGGAAAAGACGAAGGTACAGAAGCTAAAAGCCAAAGTACTAACAAACAAACGACCTCCCAGGGTGGCTTTGCAGCCCGAGTGGAGGGTGTGTCTCCTGGGGGGTCGGGGGGGATAGATGCAGAGTGAGTTTCGGGGTCAGAGGGAAGCGTCAGGCCACGGGTCCCGTGCGTTCCTGTGTCTCTGTGAGGAGAGACATGGCTGTCTAGGAGAATTGGCACACGAGTTCGTTTCTTTCCTAGTTCCCTTGTTTCCAAGCCAAGGGAGCTGCATCTTCCAAACGCCTTCCCACTCGTCATAATTAAGATGAAATGACAGTTACGCAACTCAGCCCAGCAAAAAAGCCCGCGCCACGTGTGGCCCCTGGAGAGGGGAGTTCACTGTCAGCGCCGCGGTGCCCAGAGGAAGAGCCACGCGGTGGATGAGAGAAAGGCACCAAGGGCAGGTCTCAGGACAGAAACGTCAAGAAGAATTAAGTTCTTGTGTCTAAAACTTACTAGTATTATTACCCGTGATCGCCAGAAAGGGGAAAGAAAGAAAACATAGCCCAGGAAATTTGAAATTCTGCTCAGGGGTAAAAAAAAGGATTCTTACTTTTCCGCCATGGCCTGATAGATGTGGAATTTGCTCATGGATGTCACCTTCGTACCATGTCGACCTAACCTTCATCAGATGGTTTGGTTTCCTAAGCTGACGTCTTCCTTTAATTCCTTGAGACATAGACATGACCGTCTTCCCTGAGAAACGTGCGGTAGCAGAGGCTGAGGCTGGAGGTCAGGCCTGTAGGTGGGGTGACACTGACTCATGTCCCCCTCTCTGGGGACCGTCGCTGAGGGCATCATAGAGGGACCCTGCCAGGTGGCGAGAGGAGAGGGGACAAGAACTTGCTGGGGCAAGCTCTCTGTCAGTGGGACTCCGTTCACCAACAGGTCAGTCCTTCACTGCCATTCATTGCATTTCAGTCAGCAAATCCCGACACCGTCCCGCGATGGAGATGGGAATGAAATTCAAAGTGGCAACGGCATGTTTCAGTGAAAACAAGTTGTCTTTGCCAGCTTACATTCACCGCAAACACTGCTTATTCTGCGATTCTCACGGCCGTCTTGGTAAATGCAGGATACGCCTCTTTTTATGGTCGTTGAAAACCCTTCAAAGTAGTATTTTCTTAGACAAAGAACCTTTAGATACAATGGAACCATCCATTTGTGAAACCTGAGCCTCCTCACGTCTCTGGCATTGACCTTTGCACCTGCAGTGACCTCTGCCCCGGCTCCATTTCAGCCACCCCTTGGGCCTTGGCACCTCTGGGAGAGGCTCCATTTCTACAACATCGCATCCCGAGATCTGGTTCTCTCACCGGGCCTTGGAGACCCTCTGTGGTCATCCGCTCCCCCCTGTGCCCACTGCCTTGTCGAATTAGCTTAGTTTTGTGGCCCAACGCGTGAGTCACTCTATTGTCCGTGTCCGAACCCACCTGTCGGGGCGCAGCGGGCTGACCTGCAGAACCTGCTGGAGGAGGTCATTCAAGCACAAAGCTTTGTGCCGCTGACTGTGGGGAGGTTGATGCACCCTCCTCTGCCTGGCCGATGCCTACTGAACTTTAGCGTCCATTTCCCATGAAGTCTTCTGAGCTCCCTGGTGTAGGTGCTAATGCTGAGCACTTTCCTAGCCACCTGTCTGTCACTGTCACAGCAACGTCACCCTGGGCGAGAGGGCTGTTCCTCTCTGTCCCTGCCTCTCTGTCCCTGCCGATGCTCAGCTCTTTAAGGGAAGGCGTCTTCCTCATCTCGTACTCGTCGTTGCATCCCGATTGCCTCTCGTATCTCACGACCCAATGAAACAACCACCCAACCTGTAGATGAATCCGTTTTAACCCTTTGCACTCGCTTTTTTCTCGATTCCTTTATTCTACTCGGGATTTAATTTTTTAAATACCCCAGATTTTACAAAGCGCAGCAATAGAATAAAAAACTGGAGTTTCTTTTCATACAAACTTATTTATTTGGATTTTTTTATATTTCAAATTATTGATACATTCAATGAGTATAAAAAGAGCTGCTACTGATGCTAACCGTGTTGAGTCACACTCGACATCCGAGTGAAAAAGGTTAAGTATCCGTGGACTCCACAAAGTATTACACTTGTAGGAAAGTACTTAACAACCTTTCAAGACATTTTCAAACTTACTGTCGCAGTTTTGTGCAAAATCATTATATTTGGTCTTGGTGACATTTGACAAAAACAGAGATATATTCTGTAAGGATCTTTCTCTTGAGGGGACAAAGAGAAAAAAGCAATTTGGAAGACAATGGAAAGCTTGATATATACAGGGTGTCACCCCGAAAGGTATATACACTTTAACAGCTGATAGCTCCATTGTGAAAATAAAATGTGCTTTAATGAACACTGCCTTTATAACTATTCCGAGTGTGTGTATCCATTTTTCGGGACACCCCCTAGCGTTCGCTGGAGAAGGGGCTTCTGATTTATTTGTTGGATGAACGGGTCCCGGGAGAGATCTTAGAATCGAGGAGAAACGTGCTGCATGAGCCGCTCAGGTGGACGCCGGCGTGTTCAGCTTGTGCTCACCAGGGCCGGGGATGCGCGATGCAACTCGGTGGCTGAACGGCAGAAGTTACTGCCACAGCTTAGGTGTCTGAGCGGTGAAACCAAAGCGGTTTTAAGAACAAATGCCATACATGGTTAAATCCTGGGAGATAATAGGAAAAGCGTTAATTTGGTTTTATCGCCTACATTTGTGTTAAAATGAACACTCAGCTCTCATAGTCAAACTTCCCCTTGAAAATTAAATCACGCGTCATTGCCAGGGTTTTATCACGCGCTGAGCCCTGTGCTTGGGGTTAATAAAACCAAGATGAATGGTTTAGGCAGTTTCTGCTCAAAAGAAAGAGAACATTTATGTTGCGATTTTTCGTAATGGCTAAAAAATATTTTTTCTATAAAGAGGCAAAAAAAAAATTTACAGAAAATAAAAAAATAACTTTCCTGCCATGAATGATTCCCTGCAGCTTTGAAGGGCAAAGTAAGATCTCCTTCCTGTTGTTGAACCCTGAGAGCGAAGCCCTGCAGCCGGGGTTTTCAGAAGAGGCGTAGCTCCAAGGCAGACGGGAGCCAGGCGCAGCCAGGGCGGATTGGATTTATGGGACGGAGAGACTAATGGATGCTGCTCCCCGCAGCCAAGGACCAAGTGGGGTTTATGTGAGGTGTGCTTCTCCCCGAGAATGACGCCTGCTTTTTGTCATGCTTCGACTTAATCAGACCTTTCTGCTGGGGTCTCGTTAGTATTGGGTACTCACTGCATGTATATGGAAAGAATTGTTTTGGCACCTATGGGGTTAAAGCATAGGAAATTGTCTTTATACTTTAAAAACAGTCAACAGCAGCCCTGGCCGGTGTGGCTCCGTCGGTTGAGGGTCATCTCTTGCACTGAAAGGTCGCCGGTTCAAATCTGGTCAGGGCACATGCCCAGGTTTCGGGCTGGATTCCCAGTTGGGGGGTGCCTGCAGGAGGCAGCCGATCCGTGTTTCTGTCTCACATCCATGTTTCTCTCTCTGTCCCCCTCTCCCTTCCTCTCTCTCTAAAATCAATAAAAACATTAAAAAAAAGCAACCACAGACAACAGCTGTGAACTTCTCTGATCCACGACGGCACGCATCACGGTGCAATGACGGGCGAGCCCTGGCGCCGCAGGAGAGGTTCTGTTCCTTTTCCTGGGGGGCTCTGTCGTAACTAACGAGCAAGAAACACGCCACTGAAGTGATCAGACTCTGTCCGGGAGCCCAGGGCTGGGCCTTTCCGGCCGGCCGTCTTTCACGGTGTGTGAAGTTAGTGAGGAGTCAGCGCCTGGTTTTGGGATCCAGTGCCGTGTTAGCTTATGACGCGTGGCCCGCAGGTGTTTTGTGATCCGTGATGGCGTGTGAACCGTGGTCAGTGTCACAGTGTTTTGGGAGGTGAGGCAGAACCAAGGTCAGGCTCGGGGCGCCTTTTCCACGCGTAGTCCTGTTTTTACCAGGGTCCCTCTCTTCCGGATGTTTCGTGTCTTCTTGGCACAGTTTCTTATTATTTTAACATTTATACTTTTCTTTGTAGTCAGCAGTTTACATTTCAATAATCGTTACTTTCATATTTTTTATTATACCCGTGGGATGTAGGCTCCATTTCATTTTATTATTTTCCAGATAATTAGAAGCAACGGTATGTCTAACCATTTAAATAGCGTTTGATGCTAAATCTAAACATGTTGAAACCGTAGCATAATTTTTATACTTAAGGTTATGAAAGACGTTTTTGTAGGAATAAAAGATAGGAAACAGAAAGTTTGGGGAGAGAATAAGGCTTAGGCTATAGACTTAAGGAAGTAAGAACAGAAAGATAAAAAAGACCAGGAAGAGTGGTAACATTTTTTTTTAATTGATAGGAGATGGAGGAAAAAATAGTTAAGATGTTTTTGAAGAGCAAAAAATGATTACCATTCCTAAAGTCAATATTCTGCATGAATTTCAAGTATTTTAAATTGAAAAATTATAGAGGACAGTAGCTTAATAAGCTAATACCTTATTTTTCTTTTAGCATTCCCAGTTAGTGGACAGGAAGGAGGAGGTATACATGCTCCCAGTATGATAACCCCGGGGCTGTGGACAGATTTTTGAAACAAAATCTCTGACCTTACTTTTGGAGTCCGTAGGGTCTGTTGTTACTTATAAAGCGCTCATTCTCCCTGGAAGATCTGGGACCTGCTTCTTCCCAGCTTCCTTGGGAAAGAGTCGGATTCCGTTAAGTATGAAGATCTGAACAATCAGGTTCCCATAACCTTCCCTTATTTTTCCTGCTCAACCCAGGATTCTGTTCTCACTGGGTGACAGCGTGGTGCTGGGAAGAACACCTGTTATCTAGCTGGTTTTTGCTTATAGCTAGCTATAAACAACCGGACCCGGATTGTTTCACACAGAAATAAAATGTTTGACTAAATTACCCGACGAGCCTTCTTTGATAGAGTCGCTGCTCCTCCCCGACGCGTACACCGGCTTTCGTGGCCAGAACAGTATCATCTCAAAGCCATCCACACCTCCGGGTGGCTCCTCTCCCCGGTACCGCATGAGAAGGACTTCCTGAGCGGGACACGAACTTCCGCTTCTGTGTGATCTCAGGGGGGTTTGATGGTTGTGGATCCGCCGTGGCGGGGGTGGAAACAAACATTTTACCGCGTTAGAAAGGAGATACGCAGCTGGCGTCCTCCTGTGAAACAGGCCAGAGTTGAGCAATCATTATCACTCGCTTGATTTCAAATGGATACATTAATACACTCGCTCTGCCCACATCGAATCCGTAAGATTGGAACTGACCGGTCCTATCTGACTTGAGTTACTTTTTTTTATATATATATATATATTTTTTATTGATTTTTACAGGGAGGAAGGGAGAGGGATAGAGAGCTAGAAACGTCGATGAGAGAGAAACATCGACCAGCTGCCTCCTGCACATCCCCTACTGGGGATGTGCCCGCAACCAAGGTACATGCCCTTGACCGGAATCGAACCTGGGACCTTCCAGTCCGCAGGCCGACGCTCTATCCACTGAGCCAAACCGGTTTCCGCTTGAGTTACTTTTTATTTCAGAAAAACCTTAAGGAGGAAAAGGAACAAGGTAAACAGCAGGGGAGGGACTCGGCCTCACCTGGGACACTGAGGCTGGGTCCGCGGGCTCGGAAAGGGGCTCGTGGAGGTGCATGCGGACGGCGGGTTGGACGTTCTCCATCAGTTGTGTTAGCGCCATTTGTCAAGAGGAGGCGGCTCTTCGCCGTCCCCTGGGTCCTGTGCGGAAGTTTATTCTGGAAGAATGTTCCAGGGAACGGTGACGAGGGTGTTTGGTTTACATGTGTTTCTATGGAGACACCTTGGTCCTGGTGCTCTGACCCAGGGCTGGCTCCCTGGCTTCTCAGAAAACCAGCACATCAACCCGATGGGCCGAGGGCGTGGCCTCCCCGGAGCTTCGGCCGGGGGTACCCAGAGCGACGCCTCACTCCCCCGCACAGATCAATGAGCCGGGGCGCCGGAGGCTCTCAGCTGCTGCAGGTGCATCGCGGGAGGGGAGGTCAAGGGAAGAGAGAGCGGAGAGCGCGGCGGTAAGGGGCCTGGAGCAGACTGTCCGTAAAAACATCAGCTACTCTCCTGCTGGCATTTAGGGTATTTTTTTCACCGACTCGGCCATGGAGTGTATGGAATCAAGCGTGCTCTTGCCCCATAATTGATGCAGCTCACCTCATGTAAAGGCTGTTCAGGATGAGTGTGGATTAGTAAGAGAGCCATTCTTAAGGGCTTCTGAGAAAAATATTCGCCATTTTGCACATTACAAATGATTTTATTTCCCGCAAAATTTCAGTTACATGGAGCCTATCGATAGTTATAGGTAGAAGCACAAATAAATACAAACCGTGTGAAAGCAAGTCAGAACTAATGATGACGTGGTGGCTGTCCAGTAAAACCTGAGTATTTTTATTACTGAAAGCTACATTTCGTCATGAAAATAGTAAATGGTTAACACGCAAATTTATGCAGTACTAATATATAGAAAAGGAAGGGTGGGGAGGCCAGGGGGAAGCAAAAAACTATAGGAATTACAAGGTGAAGGTCATAACACAGACTGTCTTGGCTGCCACCCGCCCCCACCCCCACCCCCCCAGCCCCAGCTCAGGGCACTCTGACTTCTCTGTCGTTTAAGCGACGACAGAGAAGTCAGAATGACGAAAGACAGTGAGCGACTCTGAGCTTGGAGCAAGGGGAGATGGAGAGTTACGGGGCTATAAAACAGATGGTTTTGGAGGCTGTGGCCAGGAGTTCAGATTTCATTCTAAGCGGAGTAGGAAGGGTTTTAAATAGGAGGACACTGTTATAGAATTTATATACTTATTTTTAACTTTTTAATTTGTCAATTACAGGTGGCATATTATGTGAGTTTCTGGCACACGACATAGGGACTAGGCACCTATATAGCTTGCGAAGAGATGGGGAGCGCATGCTAAAGGAGCAGGGCAGCCGAACAGAAGTGTGGAGGAAGCTCTTTGGGCATTTGCAGGGTGCAGGTCGGATCACACTCCGCGGAGAAGAGCTGTTGACTGTTGTTTTTGGGCAAGACAGAGTCTGCTGTCGGTGTAAGGGGCGCCACCTCGAACATCTGGCGGGGCAGTGTGCCAAGAAGGACGTGGGATTTCAGCCCCCCCTCCCCCGCCCCCGGTCCTGAGGCACCTGAGGCCCTGGGTGGGCGGGTGTGGCAATGCGAACGTGTCCCAGCAGCTCCGGCAGCTGAACTGGGCTGAAGGGCGCCTGCTTCTCGGCCCTCTGTCTCCCTGATCGGATGGATGAGAAGGTCTCGGCCCTCTGTCCCCCGATCGGATGGCTGAGAAGGTCTTGGCGAAGACCTGCTTTCTCCCCTGCGGGCTGGCTGTTGGGAAGGGAGTTTGGAAGACTTCGTTAAATGTTTGCTGGAACATTCCATGGGGATGTGGGGTCTTTTCTAGGTAACTTGGCCATCGGCAACTCAATGTCAGTCATCTTCCTTTCTGTAGTCAGTGCAGCCTTTTCTGCTGGTGACAGTTTTACCACAGCCCAGCATTAGAATGAAAAGTTCTGAAGTGTTGCCCGGCCGGCGTGGCTCCATGGTTGAGCATCAGCCTATGAACCAAGAGGTCATTGGTTCGATTCCCGGTCAGAGCACTTGCCCTGGTCGTGGGCTCCATCCCCAGTGTGGGGCATACAGGAGGCAGCCAATCAATGATTCTCTCTCATCATTTGTTTCTATCTCTCTCTCCCTCTCCCTTCCTCTCTGAAATCTATCTATCTGTCTATCTATCTATCATCTATCTATATTTTAAAGTTTTGGAGTGTCGTTAGCAGTGGCTTAAGTCCACGAAGGTTGCACAGCCACGTGCTCATGGTCTTGTGCAGGGGCAGCAGTTTCACCGCCAAACGAGAAGGTGGCTGTGCGGTGACATTGTTGGTGCCATTAGGTCCTTGTGCGGTGGAAGCTCTCAGCAGTGAACCGCTGCACGGAGACCTTCCTCGCACATTCAAGAAACAGAGACCAGGAGGCAGCTGGCTTCCTAGTCTTTGTTGACGCTATTGGCTTCGACACGTCCCCTGCCCTGGCTCTGCTTTGCCAGCCTGCATTTGAGGCTGAAGAATTTCTCCACGTCAATGTCTCAAGTGTGGCTCCGGCACATCCATCACCGCTTTGCTTTTGGATTACAAAGTTAACCTTAGGACGCGAGCCTTACGCGGGCACCGCGCTGCATGCAGACGGGGAGCCGGGAGGAAGGTGATAGCAGAGAGGATCGAGTGGATGAAAAAATGGTTCTTTCCCATTAAACTGGACCTGATGTGTTCTTCATGAAGCAGGCATCAGCTGAAAGAGAAACATTTTCTCACCCACAGAGCGGCCGATGGCGAGGGCGAGGGGAAGTGTGGAGGGGATGGGGCGGGCGTACGGGTCTTCCTGCGTCAGCATCTCAGGTTGTGAGAAGGTTGGGGCGCATGCCACGGTGGGGGCTGCAGGTGTTTACGCAGACGCCGGGCTCGGAGACCTTTCTCCTGTGGGTGATGGCTCTGGGTTTTGTTAAAAAGCACCTTGGACTTTCCGAGGTCTCCTCTCCTCCATCTCCAACGCTGTGCTGCTTCTTTGCAGGTTTGCCGAAGATGCAGGTCATCAGGAGCTACACCGGGACGCCACCCCCCGCGCCCCACGAGGGGCCCCCGCTCCACATCCAGGCCGGGGACACGGTGGAGCTTCTGCGGGGCGACGCGCACAGCCTGTTCTGGCAGGTACGGTCTCAGGGCGCCCGTGGACGTGAGGAGGGGCCGGTCACCGCGGGGGGAAACGGGTTCTCACTAACCTTCCTCACTGCGACCGATGCTGCCGTGGCAGTGAACGTGGCACACGCCGGCCACACCCCAAGGTGAGGCTCCGGCTCCGGCTTCCTGCCGCTGGGTCTGCGGAGGGTCCCGGTCAGTCCCTGTCTGTGGCCGTGACGCCGTGTCCTCGCCCCGCTGCCTCCCGTCTCGGGGCCCAGCTTGTGCCGTGTCCTCCCTCTGAGGGTCCAGGGAGGGGGCTGATTTTCCCGTCTGCTCGGCTTCTCACTTGTTAGGGCGGAACGATGACTTCCACCCCCTTACACGCGGGCCTGGAGGCCGCGGCCTCTTCGTACCACGCGGTGCTGCTGCCTCCTCCTTCTCAGACGCCATCGCCTGTCCTTCCGCTCAGCGGACGGGAGCACGAGGCCGCCCTGCTCTGAGGGTAGGAGGATGGCTTGGCAGCTCTCAGGAGGAATGCGAACGGGTCGATGACAGCCCGTGCGTGTCCGCTGGGGGAGGGTATGTGATAGGAACCGGGGCAGCTCGTGTCAGGACAGAGAAACACAATTAGCACGTTTATTTCAGGCCGGCCAGGGTGTATTGCGTGTCAGCCCCGTCTTCACCGCTCAGACACGGCTCGCACGCCGTTACCGACTCCGGCGGCTGCTCTGACATCGGGTCTCCTGGCTTTGGGAGGACCGCTCAGGCTTGCTGGCGCTAGCAATGCGTTTGAATTTTCAGAGACGTGTTAAAAGTTCGTGTGCATTTCCGGCAAAGAGGTGGCACGAGTGGGAATTGTCCTGCGGTTCCCTCTAAGCCAGTCGGAGGAATCGGCGCAAACCGGCGCTCTTCTTTGCTCTTGATCGAAAGGAGCCGGGGAAGAGGAAGGACTGGTTGAGGCCAGGCCTCTGCAGCCGCTCAGCTGCGTGGCGGGGGCGGCTCACAGCTCCGGCTGACCCCGCCGGGGGCTTCGCACATGTCAGCACCTCAGCCCCTTCCAGGGATTGGGCTGTAGTTGGTCTGGCTGAACGCAGGCGGGGATAATGTGTGTAGAACCCCAGATCCATTTAATGCGAGCCGCTGACTAGAGGACACACCCAGTGGTAAGGTCCCGTGGTAGTTGTGGCCACTAGCCCCAGCTCACCAGTTAGTTAGTCATTGGTAATAAACCAGCTTATTAAGCATTTCTACAAAACGTGGTGTTACAATAAACGCAATGCTTTGGCTCTGATAATTACCAAACAAAGGGTACATTTTCAAAGAACTGGATGCAATTAAAGTGTACTTGCCACAGCCTTCGTACTGAACCTGACTGACTTGTTTTCTTGGATTCACAAGGCACTTTGAGGCCTTGCAATGCTCCTAGGCTGTCATGATACAGAATCAGATTTTGTTTTGTGGTCGGGACCTGTGGCAGGCACCTGTAGGAAACTGGCCTGAGTGTGGTCTTACCAATGGAATGTTCTAGAATGACGGACTCTTTCCTCCTATGGGGAGAACGCTGCTGGTTGGACCCTTTGGAGTCACGTGAGTCTGTAGGGATGTTCATGGCGGACCCACACGCATCATTTTGCCGGTGCATGCTCACAGAAGGCGGCTGCTTCATGGTGTGCATCCTGCAGGAGCTGCTCCTGCACTGGGCTTTTAAACGGGCTTTGGGGCAGGTAGTTCCTCAGCTCCTCTCTCGGCTGCTGCCCGTCGGTTCGTCCTCATTTGAGGTTGCCGGAATCTCCACCAGAGGAGCGGGTGGAGGCTTGTCTTCCCTGGGCTGGGAGGTGGGAGAGCAGCTCCCTCTGCTGAGGGTTAGTCACTGACTCTGCCATCAACTAGCCCCGTGGTCTGCAAACCGCAGCTCGCGAGCCACATGCGGCTCTTTGGCCCCTTGAGTGTGGCTCTTCCACAAAATACCACGGCCTGGGCGAGTCTATGTTGAAGAAGTGGCGTTAGAAGAAGTTTAAGTTTAAAAAATTTGGCTCTCAAAAGAAATTTCAATCGTTGTCCTGTGGATATTTGGCTCTGTGGACTAATGAGTTTGCCGACCACTGAACTAGCAGAATAATGTTCAGGAGATGATAAAACCCCTGGGGCCTCGGCTTTATCATCTGTAAAAGGCAGAATAAAATAAAAATGTGCTCACTACTGCATAGGGAATAAAAGCTGTCACGGACACAGGAGTTCTATCGCAGTGCTCTTAAACGAAGCTTCTCTCTGTCAATCCACCTATCATCCATCCAGATACTAATAACATGCCTACTATGTGTCCAACTCTGTGTTTCGTACTGGCAGGACCCCCAACAAGACAACTGGTATCTAACCTCGTGGTCTTAACGATCTGAGGACTGGTCAGAGCTCACAGATGAGATCTGTTTCTGTTCTACGTTTTCTGGTAGGGTGTTTGTCAGTCACATTGTCACCCGTCTGTCTAGCGGTAAACCTGTGGAAAAGAATCTAGATTAGTTATTGGGATGGTACAGGGGCTTGGCATTGGAGTTTAAACATGGCTTTCGTCCTGGTCACGTGCTTCGGCTTATTTGGAAATGTTCAAGAAATGATGCTTTGCTAACTAAACTGTTCTCTCCTCTGTTTTTTTTTTTTCAAGTGAGTCACTTCCCACGTTAGTGTAGAAAGTCGGATATTGTAGACGGACACGTTTTCTGAATACTCTGTCCAAAGAATGCAAATCGTCCTCCTCTGTCTATCAGGAACGTTCTCTGAATAGCTATTAATCTCGTCTGTCTTATTATTATAACCACAGTAATTTCCAGTGCTATTGAAGTGGGTGGGCTATCTGCGGTTTTATTGTAACTTCTTTCCAACAATGAGCTGCCAATTAGCTGTAAAAACGGTCTCTGTTACATCTTTGCATTGAGGAGACTTATTTGGCAACGTTTTCTTTCTTCTTTGTTCTCTCCCCTTTCCTTGGAAGTTCTGTGAAATTGTCTTCAAGTGAAGTGAGGGGAGGAGAGGAAGTGGGCAGTTAGGGCAGTTGCCCAGGTCAGGCTTGAGGCATCCTTTGGACTGAGTGTGACAACACGTAGAACAATTCTGATCATGTCACTGGCTGAGGATAAACCTGTTGCTTTCAAGTTGTTCACAAGGACTTAGTAATGAAGGAGAACATGCTTCATGACGAAAGAGATTGTTCAGATAAGAAACTTCATTTTCCCAGGAAAAAAATACAGATAATCGGGGGTGGGGGAGAGAGAGAGGGAGGGAGGGGGAGAGAGAAAAAGAGAAACAGGTAAATGTAATATCATGCCATGTCATATATGATTTGTATACAGTAGAGTGCTTCATATGTGTTTTCTTCTTAGAATTAAGCTTGCGAACAGTGAGGGGTTTTATTCTCCACTGTCATTGATGAATGCCCCGTGTCCCACAGGGAGGATTTGGTAAGCTAATTGGAACCAAAAGGCAGTCATAAGTGGTAGAACTGTAACCACGGTGCCAAAAAAATACATTTTTATCTACAATGAAAGTTAAATAACCAGAAAGTAGTCATGACTCTTCACACTTGCAGACCAGGCATCCACATGGTCTTGAATCCAAGAAGTGGACATGTGTTTGCACACATTCTGATGAATGCACAGACATCCCCATGCAGAGGGTAGATTCGCTCTGTGGTTTCAAGGGGCCAAGTGCACCCATCTATAGGATGGCATTTGCGGAATTAGAACCAGGCTCTCCCCAGACTTCCGGTCCCCTCCCTCCACCCCAGGCGTCAGGCGGTCCTCCTTTGCTTCGGAGGTTGTTAATAATGGTTACACGTCTGAGGGAAGCACCTCTTTCCAGCAGTCTCCTTCTGCTTTGGCAGAACCATCAGGAATCAGAGCCTGGCTTTATGTAGCAGTGTTTTGCTTTAAACATTTTTGTAAGTCTTTGCCTCAAAGAAAAGAATGAAAAGTCAGGAAATAGAGTGAGCTTTTGGAGAGTCTCAGGAGGAAGGACGCACCCTGCCCACACTGACTCCAGAGGCCCGTGGCGGGCGGCCAGCTCTTGCCTTGGCCCAGGCAACAAGGTGTTAAACTCCGCTTTCCCGCGTCTTCGCCCACAAGACACTGTGTCCCCAGTGCAGCAAGGTGACCCTTGTCTTCCGTCACCTTGTCAAGGATTTCTGCTTCCCACATGACTGCTGTATTTCATGTTCAAACAAACAACAATCCAGACTTGTGTGTGTTTTTTTTAATAGATGTGTTTTTCTCACTTTAACCCGGGGGGAGAATGAAGGGTTCAGTGGGAGGAATCTTTTTCAGAAGAGGTATGTTTTCTCAGTCCTTCAGTCATGGACGTATATTTTACCTCCTGCCTGAAATGTCCTTCTACCTGTATTCTCTCAGCTGCATCTTCTTTATCATCGAGGCTCAGCTCCGTTCTGCACCTTCTCTGAGCCATAAGGGCTTCCATCAGACCCCCCACCGTGCTGTACCCCAGTGGCCTGTTCACCCTTCTCCCTGCCTGGTTAGAGGACTCCGGAGAGCTGAGACCTGAGCTCCCGTCTCTCTATTTCTAGTCCTTAGATGAAAATAGGCATCCGGTCCACGGGCTTAGAACCGATAACTGCTCAGATTTGCTATTTTCAGAACATGTTATTCACAAGTTTTCACACTCGCTGTTTATTAACTCAAGTTACTCTTTATGTTGTTATTTGAGAGACCATTAAAATATTCATTCATCTCATCAGATCTAAATGCATTTCTGTTCCCTCGGGATAGTCTTAAAGCTGTTTAACCTTGTGGCCTCAAATTCCTCACCAATAAAATGGGGATTTGAGCACTTAAATGACGCACAAGGGTGGTGTAAGAAATCATAGGAAGTAAACTTGAAAGAAAATGGAAAAGGAGAAAGAGTAGATGTCTGTGTGATGGTTGGTGATTTTGAAAGCTATGCTTCATTTTCCAGAAGTGGGGAAATGATTGCCAGGTTGGGTTTTATTTATTTTTTTAAATTTCATCTTTCCATTTATAATTCCAAGAGTTTCACACATATAAGACCACTCTACTCTCCCTATTCCTGTACTCAATTCTTGAAATTCTTTGATCAGGTATTAAACGTTCTTTTTTATAATTAGACATAAAAGCACACGCGATGCATTCTTAAGGAAATAGTTGTAAACAAACAGGCTGAAATCATGAGCCCCGGCCTCAGCCCTTGCGTGAGACCGCACCGGCCGTGAAGGAGAAAGCGGGGGACAGAAGGACAGACAGGTTTACAGGAAGCAAACTGCCCAGGGAATGGTTTGCTGACTTGTGGACTCAACTGTGGGAACTGTTGGTGTTTTGTGTGGGAGCCTTAAAGCAACCAGACCCCCACGGGGGTCCTGACCCAGCCCCTCCTGGGGGCCGGAAAGGGAGTTGCAGTGGGGTGGAGTGAGTAGGTCCTTCCTCGCAGGACCTCTGTCTGCAACCTTCGTAGTCAAGTCACATCCAAGGATTCTTTGCTTTGCCCTTGATCCGGAGGAGACCTTTCTAGTCCCTTCTGGACCACGCAAGACTGTCAGCTACAATACAATCTTCTAAGACTATGTAATTGTTTTCTCCTGATCTAAAATCCAAGTGTCCGCTGCACCATAGTCAGCGGCCAATAAAAACACGAGAGAAATAGCTTTACAAAGGTCAGATCCCTCCTGCAGAGACGGGTTCCTGCCCCGGGACACGCTTCACTGCTGCTTTATCAGGGAGTGAGCATCTCTGGGAACCGCTTTCCCAGCCCGCATTCCTGCCCAGGGCATTTCTTTGTGAAATCCCGAACCTGGTTTTTGCTGGAGCACAGTTTCAAGGTGCTCCTCAGTTGACCTTGGCTTTGCTTCCACACTGCCTCTCACCACTTGCCCGCCTCCTGTGTGAAATCGGAGGAGCCGGGCAGCGTGAGGTGGTGGCTGTGGGATGAGCAGCTCTGGGAAAAGGCTTCCGTGGCTTCGTATGTGCTGTTCATCACGAGACCGTCGTTTGACCAGGTGTTTACCTGAGACGCTCACGTTCCATCAGGGCCCCGTTACGGGAAAGGAGAAGGCAGAGGGTGCCTGTCAGGGGACAGGGGCCGGGAGAGAGGCTTACGGGAGATGATAGACGGTAGGGAAGGCCCGGAGGGAACATTTCCCCGGGGTGATTGCCAGCTGGCTCTGATTGCACAGATCATAAATGGAGCTGGTGGGAATGTTTCCAAGTGGACAGACGGTATGTTTTCCGGGACTTGGCGAGGCTCCCAACAGAGTGGGCGAGGTCCTAATTGTTTACCCTCAAGATGGACCTTTCTGGTTAGCAATTCTTACTGGTACTTTTCCTGAGTGTGGTCCAGGGCACAATGCAGGTCATCGTGTGTACCTAGAGGAGGACACTGCCCTCTAAGTCAGACAGTGACTGTCACCTCTTCGTTTTCCAGTAGAGAGGAGCATTGTTGGGGGAAGTGCTGAGGAGTTCTGTGGTGGCCCCTTTTCTTCCGTTATTTTATCACCCCGGACGCTAGGGTCTGCGTGATTATTAGACATTTGTGTCAATCACAGAATCCCTTCACTGGGCCATCGGCCTGCAGGTGCATCTAGCCTGACTATTGATTTGATACCACGGTGGTTTCAGTAGAGTGTGCACCTACCCTTAGAGGCGTTGGACAAAATAATTGATCAAATTATAACGTCCACTGAATTTTAGTGATTCATGGTCATTTGATTTCCTGAAGAATAAAGGAATGGATGTAATTCCTAACAAGTCAAACCCTGTGTGTCCTGGAAAATAGAGGACTTCACACGGAGTTAAAATGAAGGTCATCAAGGACCTGAAATGTCCTTACCTTCTATAAAGAAGTGCAACCAGATTAAATCACCGACACACACTGTCCCTCATTTGGAATGTGTGGATCAGATGCTTCTTGGCAGCAGGAACTTGCCTGTAGGGCGTGGGGAAGATGCTCAGGTAAGCAAAGAACGTTGGTGGTCAGAGAGACCTCAGAAATGCTTGGGTGTCCAGCTGTCATTTCACAGCTGAGGATGCAGAAGCCAAGGAGGTGAAGTGACTGTCCCAAGGCCAGAGGGCCAGGAGTAGAACCCCATGCTCCCTACTCGCCATCCATATCTGATGATTCCTCATCAGACTCTTCCGACCCTAAATTCTGCAACCAACTATGAAGATAACCAAAGCAAAAGCCAGTCAAGGGAGTGGCAGCGTCTGAGTGAGATCCTTGAAGATGGTAGCCAGGTCTATTCATTTTTAATCCGCCGGTCTCTAGCTTAGTGCCTCAGCCATACTGGGAAGTCAATACACTTTGCATGAAAGCACTAATTCTGTTCTTGGTAGAAGATCACATTCTTTAACCATGTCTGATGTTGCATGAGCATAATGTGTGTTGAGCTGTTCCTCAGAATATTTGCTCTGTGATCACGATGATTAAAGCCACCAAATATGCCTGTCTGGCGCGGCTCGGTGGTTGAGCGTCAGCCTATGAACCAGGAGGTCATGGTTTGATTCCCGGTCAGGGCACATGCCTGGGTTGTGGGCTCCGTTCCCGGTGAGGGAGGGGGGGCATGCAGGAGGCAGTCATCAATGATTCTCTCTCATCATTGATATTTCTGTATTTTTCTCCCTCTTCCTCTCTGAAATAAAAATATATTTTAAAAACAAACAAACAAACAAACAAACAAAAAAACATACCTCCAAGTATAGTTGTTTGCCAGGATTAGAATAACAAATTTCTATATTTCAGACTTTGGTGAAGCGGGTTTATTTGGTGTTACATGGCCTCTCCCCAAACAGGATTCCTTCCAAGACGTGGTAGAACCTTGCTCTGCGTTCCAGATTGGTGTTAGGTAACCATGTGGGCTTGGGTTTACCTACGTGCAGAGGGGCTTGCGCTTGCCGAGTTGTTGGTTTTCCCCCCTCTGGTTAACAATCAAAGTTATTCTCACCAGGAAAACGCAGTTATAAGGTTGGGATTTAGGATTGCGTCCTGGACAGTATCTTACCCAGCGAGTCCCTTCCCTGCGGGGGATGTCCAGGAATGCATGTTTGGATAATACGGAGAACGTTCCACAGAGTTTCACTCTGCTGTGACATTCATCTCACAGCTCGTACGTGTGGAAATACAGCTTACGGCGTTTTCGTGTTTTTTCCTTAGTGTGCATTTCACAACTTCACTTTTTTTTTTTTTTTTTTGAGTTTTTGACACTTGCGTCTGCCAAAACTTCAGAGATGTAATCAACACAAACAACTGTGTGTTCGTTGGAAGAACCTTCCAATACCCTTGAGGGATTAGTCCTATATTTTGATGACTTGATATAATTATAATCCCTTACAAATGATAGATACATTTAATTTTAAAGATGTTAGACAGAGATGCAAGTGTCTTTTTCTCTTCGTCATTCAGAATTCTAAGCCATGACAGCCCCTTAACTACAAATGAACCGAACTAGCACTATGACTTCCATACCTCCTGCGTGTTGACAGTTTTAGGTACTGGACAAAAGTTAAAGATCCTATTCTCATCCGACTGAGAGACCACAAAAACTCCTTTCTTACGGCTTTGTTCTTCTGTGTGTGCGCATGAATATTTTGGAATTCATTGTAATGACCATTCAGTGTAACCATATGCAATTGTGCTTGGCGCATTTTCAGGGTAATCGCTAGTGGGAAAATGCACATCTCACTTATCACAGAGGAAGCAATTACGCTGGAGGAGTGGGCCTCCGTGCAAGGAAGCATTAGGGCATTTGAGACAAAGAAATGGCCTATTTGGAATGCAGTATTTCCTGTTCAGCAGAAAATTCTGAGAGTCTCTGTTACTCGTGGCTCAGCAAAGCTGCCTAAAAGTAAGGAAGATGGTGGGACTATACACAGGACCCGGCATTTCTGTTTTAGTAACACTAACAGGCCACCTAAAAAATGAAAATTCAGAAGTGAAGCAATCCATTGAGAGTAATTAAAAAGAGTATTGTCGGAATAATGGGAAAGAGATATTTTTAGCGTTTACCGAGCGTTTTCACACCTGTTAACTCTTTGACGCTTGTTGCCCTGGTGAGGCACGCATGGCAGATCTTGTCATACCCTTGTCTGAGGCTGCGCCATGTTTTAGGCAGAGCTGGGAGTAGAATGAGCAGTTCTGATGCACCTCCCCACCGGCTGATACTGCCTTTCCATGCTTCCCAGGACCCCGCACTGACAGACATCTAGCTGATGACAGCGGGGGCCACAGATCACTCTTTACCAACGACCGTGACAGACAGGGACTGTCCTGGTCCTCTCTCCTTTGCCTGTCCTTTGGTTCTGTCGCATGTACTCACAAAACCTGTGAGAGGAATTCCAAAAACAGTGCTTGCTGCAAGCTAACCATCCACCCACCCACCCATCCACCCACCCACCCACCCACACACCGACCCACCCACCCTCCCACCCTCCCTCCATCTCCTAATCCATGCATCCACCGCATCTAATCTATCTATCTATCGATCGATCGATCTCTCTATCATCTATCTATCTCTACCTACCTATCCATCCAGTCAGTAAGCTCATGTGTATATCTGCCTCTGTTCCCATAATTCGGGGCCACCCTGTGTGTTTTGTTCCCCACACGCTCTCACTGTGTCTTTCCGGCAGTCTGAGAGTGACGGGCAGGCTGACAGTTGCTCTGGCCATTACCCAGTGTGATAAATTGCTCGGTAATCTCCCCAGCACCATCGTGCATACGTTGAAAGTGTTTAGGGCATTGTAACTTGGGGGAATTTCCGATCTTTCATAAATAACCATGCATCTGTCCCTTTAATCATGCAGCTTCCCACGTCTGTTTCCAATTGCTCAGCGCTGTTCCGGGAGTGCATTAGAGCCCGGCCCCGTGGTATTATGGGGATAAATGAGCCACGGGGAAAAGCCGCTGTATTTTTCTTAAAGCAATTCTGTCCCCTTCCTACAAAGTCAGGAGCGAAGCAATTTGCAATTAAGATTTCTGTAGGATATTCTCTGTCGTGGAAAGCCATCCCTGTCTGCGGGTTTTGAAAGCGCGGTTTTTGTACATTAATACTTTTCTCTGTACAGGTGGATTGGAAATCTCACTTCTGCCAGCAAATTCAAAATAGTGTTAATTCATTATGATTCACCGTGGGTTCTTATAGAAGAAAAATGAAAAGTAGTTATAACCTGAGTTCAGTTAGAAATAATTAAGTGTCTGATATGCATTTATATTGATGAGGTCCAGGAATTCAGGGAAAATTGTCAATAATTTTAGTTTGACATGCTTTTCTGCAGGAAACAATTTCCTTTTCAGGGAAAAATGGCATTTTTTTAATGAATTCTAATTTAAGATTATTTTGTTTCCAGTCTGTTCCCATGTGTTTAATGAAGATTATGAAGTCACATCTTTTTTCTCATATACGGCCCATAACCCAGTTTCTCAGGTTCTTCCTGAAAGAAAATATTTTCATAGGAATGACCCAACCTGTGCTGCCCCATTTTACAAAAGCGCCATCACTATAATCTAGAGAACGCCCTGCAGAATAAACACACACAAAGACAGCGCCGTGGGGGACATCAGATGGCACGTCATGGCAAGGAGACGTGTGTTCAAGCTGACCTTGAAGTTGCTAAGGGACTCACAAGAACAAACATCAGACAGGAGGGTAGCTGAGAGGAGTCTCGGCGTTTGGAGTAGGCGTAGAAGGAATGGCAAGTGGGTTATCAGGCCCAGAATGAAATGCCCGCACAGGAATGCCAAGGGGAGGGAGACGCAGCTGCCCGTCTCCCACTGCACTCCGAGCCAAGCTCCCCGGGCACACGGGGATGCCACTTCCAGAGGGAGATGGTCTCTGACCACTTGGTCTTGCTTTTCTTTGTGAAAAGCAACAGAGCACGCAGCCTCCAGTCATAACGTGTGACTCATCCGAGGCTCTGAGAAACAGCAGTTGTTAAATAGCAAAGCCAAATAAGCCCAGTTTCCTAAGAACTGTGTGATGACCCGTTCTGATGGTGGTAGTCTGCTTTGAGTAGAGTTTGTATTTCTGGAAAAGAAAAACAATTTCAAGGTTAACGCCATGAGATTATTTTTAAAAGAGGGATTTGATCAACGGTCTCCAAGAATAAATTCTTAAGTATTTTATTTTGTGCGTCAATTTTCCTTAATCTGCTGTTTCTTCTTTTCTCATTTACAGTGCTGTTTGGGTTAAGATCCTCTCCTCCAATGTCATCACTGTTCTCTTCCCTTAATCAGCATCCTACTCCCTTTTCCTAAATCTGAAAATCATCAAAAACATCACCTTATGCTGTGCTTTCCATTTCTACACATCTTGAACTGTCTCTTGTCCTGGAGGAATGTTCTCATGAGTTCTGTTAGCAACACCCATAATAACCACATAAATCGAATCCCTAATTAATTATGGAGCCTGAACAAAACCAATATGATATGCTTGAATTAATGACTATGAAATTGAAAAATAGAATATTGCTTAGTGTCCCCTGGTAGGATTGAGGAATGTAAAGTTAACAAAACCGAATGGTAGTTTGGAGAGTCAAGCTTGAATTCTTAGTTTATAATCATGTTCTGAAACCATGTGTAGGGTTTAACAATCTTAAAAGCTCTCTGCTCTTTGCTTCCGTTCCCGAGCCAGAGTGAGTTCCCTGGATAGGATGCGCCATGCATTGAGGACCCCGAGTAACGGCCGTGTACCTAGTGTTATGGGGTTATCATTTGTGGTAAATTTATTCTTAAATTGGCATTTTTCTCCTAATTCAGGGTAGAAATTTAGCCTCTGGAGAGGTTGGATTTTTTCCAAGTGACGCTGTCAAGCCTTGCCCATGCGTAAGTATGAGTATTTTATTTCTTCTGTTTTGTTGTTGATGTTGTAATTAATTGTGCAAGGATGTGCAATCAATGCTGGCCTGGTTGCTCATTAATTTTGTCAATATGTCTGGAGCGATCATATTATTGTGTGTTTGAATGCTTTGGCCAATGCTATTAAAATTCCCCAATCATTATGATTTGATTGTCAGAAAGTATTTTTTAAAGGTAGGAGAGTCTGGCAAGAAGAAAATTTAACTTAGTGGAATTTATAAAATTAAATTGTCTACAAGGTTTTAGGAGGATTCACCAAAGCTACAGATCAGCTGAACTGTACCGGTTTCTCTCTTCCCCCCGAGGCGAGATGGGGGCCTAATCTAGTCCCAGTCACGCTGGTTACAGAGAGATGTGACACTTGAACTAGTGTGTTGGAAAGCATGAAAGTCGAAAGTTCTTCAATCAAATCTCTAAATACATCTTACTGTGCTTTAGCTTGTCATTACTGTTTACTTAATGTTATAATGACATTTTATGAAATCATCAAACACATTAGGCTGATACAAGGAGAATGCATGAGTATTTACTCAAATATTACGGACGACTATAACATGTACTGTCTAGTGCTTTATGAGATTTATAAATTTCTGTTTAGGGGTGACATTATTTTATCATCATAATTTGCTGTTTAGGGTGGATTTTTCTATGGAACATTTAAAGTTCTTGACTCTAGGTAAATAAATGTTTTTACTAAAATAATGGAGTTGATAGTTTGGGAAAAACAAAACCACCCTTAATCTGTCATAGTTGCCGTATTTCAATCCTTCCTGGATCTCTATACTGGAGCATCTTTTTTTTTAAAAAAAAAATATTTTTATTGATTTCAGAGGGAAAGAGAGAGGGAGAGAGAGATAGAAATATTATAATGAGAAAGAATCATTGATCTGCTGCCTCCTGCACGCTCCACACTGGGGATCGAGCCTGTAACCCAGGCATGTGCCCTGACCGGAATCGAACCATGACCTCCTGGTTCCTAGGTCGGCACTCAACCACTGAGCCCTGCCGGCAGGCTGGAGCATCTTTTTAATGTTACATGCGTGAGCGGCTGCCATCTTTGATTTCAGAATGTCACCTGTAGAATCATTCACTCCACTCACTCCTGCTTAATTCATTTCAAAAGCAGAGGGAATCCGGGAGCATGTGCTGTTCTGTTGATTCTGTGATTGAATTCACATATTTTTTATCTTCTGCTATAATCTTGAAAATCTGTTGAAGTTCACTCATCTAATCAGATAAGCAAAAATGATTGTTTTGCTCGTTTTCTGTCATTTGTATAAACAGGGTTCAGGCTTCCTGTGCTGAGAGCAGTGGCATTTGCATGAGGGCAGGTAGCGGGAGATTGTATGTTCTCACATGACGATGTTGGGAACCTAAAGTCATCAGATCGCGGATACTAAGCATGTCATATTCCAAGTCCACACCATTTCATTTTCTCCTAATCCGTACCTGAGTGCGTGCTGAGGGAATTTCTGAGGCCATGTACATCTTCCCATCAGGAGTGAAACTGTTGAAGATTGATTCCTATTTGTGAAACAAAGGGCGTCAGAAAAGGTTCGCAGGATTTGAAGGGGGGTAACTTACTCCTGATATTTTTGTAATGGATTGAGATTTTAGAGGCGGTAAGGTTAGAAGTGGAATTCATTGGGTCACAATATTTAAATGTTGATAGTTTTAGAGATATTTGACTCTTCATCTGAAAGGACAAAAGAATAACAGCCTACTATGAAACCAGGCATGTTCACATTGGCCACACCTCTGAAATACGATCGCTTTTACTGTTAAAAATGATGCTAACAATATTTTCAATAACAGGATGTTAAGAGGCCCAGGAATATACCTTGGTGCATACATATCACAGAGTCACATGATTCATGAAAAATTTCTGAACAAGAGACAACTTGTGTGCACTCCCGGGTTTATCAACTTTGCGTGTTTTTATTTGTTATTTCACGAGTATTAGTATACCTGCATTGGCTTTGTTCATTGTCTCGTTTCCATAAGCAACCAGAGGGATTTTTCTTTCTTTTTCTTTCGTTGTGAGCTTAGAAAATGTAATATTTTTTCTCTTTTTCAAAAAGAGGAAAAATGAGTCTTTTCCATGACTTTTTCCTGAAAATCAGAGTTTAGACTTTGTGTTACAAATGAAGAGGCCACCTGCAGGACATACTGTTTGCTGGGCCTGTTTCCCAATGTCTGGAGGAAGCGGGGTGCTGTTTGGTTACCCTAACATTTTCCTTTTAATTTTCCACGATAAGACTAAACTGCCTTGATAATAAATACCCTAAGTTTCCAGTTCATATTTCTCCTGTTATCTCTCCCCTTGGAAGTCCAGTGGCAGCGAAATGAATGAAAGGATGGATTAAAGCCAGATGAATTATGCTCTGTTTCCCTGACATAGACCGTGATTCACTGTGTATGCAATGGCCGGTGGACAGACCCGGGGCTGTGCTACTTAGGGGTTTCTAGCTGAGTCAGCTGAACGGAATTAGTGATTGATTTCTAAAAGCTTCCCTTAAGTAAACTTAATCTATTTTGGCTTTTTTATATCCTAGGTGCCCAAACCAGTAGATTACTCTTGCCAGCCTTGGTAAGTATTAAAAATGTTTATGCAGCCAAGTTGAAATGCCATACCCGTAGTTCAAGGGCGCCTTAAAGGAGGGGGTGCCAAACCACATTCCATGTCCATTAGATGGATGGAGGCGTGTTTAAAGGCAACAACAAAAAAACTTTTAAAGACGTATTTTACTCAGTCCTGCTAGTTGCTTAAGAAAATGGCTTTCAGCCAATATGTGGGCTAACAGAGTTAATCTTATATCTAAAAATTAGTTTAAAAAATAATTTAAATTGTTACTGGAGTTTTCTTGAGGAAGATGCTCAAAGTAGATTTCATTTCATACTGTACATAGGAAAGGTGAAGTTTTGGTGTTGTGTATGTGTGTGTGTGTGTGTGTGTGTCTTCCCTAAACTCCCTACAGCTCTCTCTAACCTGGTACCTATTGGCTCCTCTCCTTGTCTCATTCAGTTATTGGATAAATATTTACTGTGTATTAAACATGGTTCATTTTACTCTTGCTAGCTTTGTAGAGCACTTGTGTTTGGAAGAACTAGAGGAAGTCTCTGCATTATTCCTTTTGAAGCGATGGAATTAGTTGGCACAGAAGTCAGGAGAGCTCAGATCTGCCACGAAGTTAAAATCCTGGCAGGTGCTTACTTGTAGCCTCTGCTCTTTTTTGGACACACCACACAGATGCCTCTCCTTGTCTCTTACAGGTACGCTGGGGCGATGGAGAGACTGCAGGCGGAGACCGAACTTATAAACAGGCTGAACAGCACTTACCTGGTGAGGCTCCGGACCAAAGAGTCGGGCGAATATGCAATTAGCATTAAGTAAGTAGGACAAACACTTTTACAGAAATAGAGCTCCCGTTGCAGAACTGCGCAGACCCTCCGACATGTGGAACCCTGCAGTTGAAAACCAAGGATCTGATTACAGCAGGAATAATGCTTCTATCCAGACAGGTCATTGCCACTTGAAAACACCCGTTAGAAAAACACCGTGAAGTGGTGAAGGCTGCTAATTGGCATGTTCGCTCTCGTCAGAACATTGTATTTGGATGACTTGACGTGTGGGTGTTTTTGGTAAATTCTGAGTATAAATGACTAGATTTTGTTTTATTTTGTTTTTCTATATTCTCCAGTGGGACTTACTGAACACACTGAGTATAATGATTGGTCAAATCTAATTTCCCTTCTCCCTTCAAAGATTGGTTGTATCTTCAACCGACCTAGTAAATATATTTGGTAAATTAGTTGTCACCACTGTATTGGCACAGGGATATATTTTGTCTTCTGAATTAATTCCTATACCGTTATTGGGGCATGCCCTCTGGTCATTATTGATTTCTTCTGATTAAAACCACATTTATATTCATAAGTTATTCATTGCCCACAGGTACAATAATGAAGCAAAGCATATCAAGATTGTAACAAGAGATGGCTTATTTCACATTGCAGAAAATAGAAAATTTAAAAGTTTAATGGTAAGCATTGATTAGTTCGTTTCAATCTGTGGGCCTTATTTTTCTCTTATTGGGAAGATCAGTTTAATTCTATAGTTTCATGGAAATTCTGCTCACTGAGAAGTTGTTTGAAGAGAACCATGCTATCATTTGCAGCAGATCCTGAAAATTCTAATTTTAAGAATTCCAGTTGTTTTATAGTGCCCGAGGCATGGTTTTCATTGTAAAGCAAGTTTTAGACAGTGTTTCAGAGTCTACACTCCTTATGAGTCAGAGTAATAGACAAATTCAAATACAGTGACCTTTCAGTTCTCAGTGTGACTTTTGCCTTGTGTTGGATGAAACCCAGCAAATGTTGAATATTCACCTCTGTCCTCCCCTTCCTTCCTCCATGTGTACCTCCTCATTCAGGTGGAGAAAGGTATTTTAAATTATAGCACAAAAATTCGTCATTGTAATTGGTGAAACAGTTCTCACATTCAGGTTCATTTCATATAAAATGCCATATACTGTCACATAGAAACAATTTTTGTATTTTCTGCTATTTTTAAAATATATTTTTATTGATTTTAGAGAGGAAGGGAGAGGGAAAGATAGAAATATCAAAGATGAGAGAGAACCATTGATTGGCTGCCTCCTGCACGCCCCCTACTAGAGATCGAGCCCACAACCTCAGCATGTGCCCTGACCGGGAATCAATCCGTGACCTCCGGGTTTATAGGTTGACACTCAACCACTGAGCCATGCCGGCTGGGCTATTTTCTGCTATTTTAAATGATCTGTGTTCTCCTTCATGACCTTGCACAATTATACATGAACAAGGTACCATTTTTACCTTACAAGATCTCATGGGAACTTTACACTTAAATTGAAATAGTATATATATAATAAATATATATGCAAAAGTTGCTTTATAAGAAAAAAGATTATTTAATAAAAGAAACAATTTTAAATAATTTAATACAATTATTTAATAAAATATTCAATTTAAATAATTACAACCTAGTAGTTGTATATTAGTGGCTAAGAATATTATGTATATGCCATATAGACAATGCCTATACCTCACTATACTGTCTGTGCATTGCTGATAGTAAAGGAGTTCATGTTGCCTTAAGAGCGGTCTCAGGTTTGTTTCTCGGGTTGAGGGCATTTCCTGAGATGATGACAATTTGGACCCAGGTCGTGCGATGCGTGGGTAGTGGCCTCCTGGGCACGTTGAGTAGCATCAGAAAGGACCACTTACTGGTCGGGCCATCAATCCAGCGATCCAGGCTGCAGCCTTCCGGAAAACATCTCAAAACACTTGGCAGATGTTAACATCAAAGCTGGAGCGGAGAGTAGCAGAGCCTCCACGCAGGCAGCGAGCTAGCAGGCCTTCTCTAAGAACCTGGACCGGCGCCACGGCGGGAACGGGGTTTCCAAGAAAGGGCAGCATCCTGAGTCAAAAGGAAAGTCAGAAACCTCGCTACACGGAAATCTCGCCGTCCCCGTTCAAACGCGAAGGCGGGCAGCGAGATCGCGTCCCGGGAAGGGGAAACTGCTCCGGGCCCCGGCCCCCGTGCGGGCTGTGACTTGGTCCTGCTGGCCCCGGCAGGCGGTGCGCAGAGAGGAGTGGGCCTGGGGAGCACCCTCCCGCCTGAGGACCTGGGGCGCACAGATGCTGAGTGACGGCCCAGCCCAGGCATGATCAAAGCGTGCAGAGGGCGCGGGCATCTCCTCGCCCCTGCAGGGCACGCCAGCTCCAGTCTGCACCTGCAGGGCTCCCGGGATGGGAACGGGGCTATCCACGTGTCACAGTTACTAGCAGGCTTCAAGCTGCTGTGGGGCCAACGCTGAGTTCCAGCCCTGCCGGCTCGGGAAGTAACAGCAACGGCAAAACCCCCATCGGAGGAGCCGAGCAGACCGGAGGGAAGGAAGAGTCCCTGGAAAGGGTTGAGCAGTGCAGCTCTGTGCCATCCAGGTCTGCTCCAGAACGTTCTTCGGCAGCTGCGGTCCGATGGGAAAAGCCAGTGATACCCCAGAGACTGGGTTAGTGACAGGTCCTTGGCTGGAGAAAAGCAAGAGACCCAGGACTCAAACAGTTTGCACAGAGAGCAATGCCCTCTTCCGCAGCCATCTTCTGGAAAGGGGGTTAAGAGCACCTGTCCCAGAGCTAACATGAGCAACCCTCACCCGACAGGTGACATGCCACTGCCAGAGACACATGGGTATGATTTCCTCCACATCCGGGATCTTCGGTAAGGCAGACGGCACAGTCGGTGCAGGGGAGGGGATTAAGAATTAATAGCAAAACTACGCTGAAACTACAAAACATTAGCAAAGGAGATACAGTCGTACCACGGACGGAACTCTGTTTCGTTCCATCAATGACAGACTGCATCTGTAACGGTGGTCCTGTAAGATTAAAATGGAGCTGAAGCCCCAGCTGGTTTGGCTCTGTGGTTAGAGCTTTGGCCCACGGACTGAAGGATCCTTGGGTTTGATTCCAGTCAAGGGCACATACCTCGGTTGTAGGCTTGATCCCCAGCCCTGGTTGGGGTGGGTGTGGGAGGCAACCAGTCGATGTGCCTCTCTATCACATCCATGTCTCTCTCCCCTTCTCTCTCTTTCTCTCCCCCCCCCCCCCCCGTTTCACTCTAAAAATCAATAGAAAAGTCCTCCAGTGAGAATTAACAACAACAAAAAAATGGTGCTGAAAAATTCCTATCGCCTGGTGACATGGTAGGGCAACACCTGACCCCCGTGTCTGTGGTGGTGCTGGTGTGCAGACCTACTGCGCTCCAGGCCTCTAAAAAGCATAGGACACACGTCATACTCGATAAGGACAGTAAACAACTATGTGACTAAGTTATATATGGACTATACATGTTTTAAACTGTATTTTTATTGACTTCAGACAGGAAGGGAGAGGGAGAGAGAGAAACATCAATGACGGGAGAGAACATTGATCTGCTGCCTCCTGCACGCCCCCCACTGGGGATTGAGCCTGCAACCCAGGCATGTGCCCTTGACTGGAATCGAACCTGGGACCCTTCAGTCCGCAGCCTGATGCTCTATCCACCGAGCCAAACTGACTAGGGCTTGACTATACTTTTAATCTTTATTTTAGAGTGTACTGTTTCGGCTTATAAAAAATAGTTGGCTGTAAAACAGTATCCCGGGTTACCCCTTATCCATAGAATCTCTCTATGGCATCATTATCTCTTGTGCTTGATTCAGTCTCGTGTGATTTGCTCATGGTGTCCCCTACACGTTAGCATGATGAAATCGCCTAAGGATGCCTTTCTGAGAACCATCCCCGTCATTACTCCTGACAGTAATTGTAAAAGGAATGAAAGATAAGGAGCTGATAAGTCTGAGGAAAACACTTTGGCCCGTTTAGCACCTGACTGTAAAAAATGACGATGAGATAGCCGAGCGTGTCTGGAGCTGCCCCGCTCTGGGCTTCGGCTCTTGTTGCACACATTCGCATCGAGTCCTCACTGTGTGAAGCCGCGTGCGTTTGCAGGATTCAGAAAGGACGCCACTGTGTTCTAAAGATGCTTTCAGGTCAGCACATCCACCTGGTACCAGAACCTCAGCACAGTACTGTCCTTGGACCCTGAAGTAAGAATACGACGAGGGCCCGAGATCAGGAGGGACGGACGGCTCCTGCCTGGAACCGGCCCCTTGGGAAGGCGCGGGAGGCCAATAGGCGCCATCACTCTGGCCATGTGGGGGCCTCTCTGACCCGGGACCACACAGCTTCATGGCGTTTCCTTTTATCCTGTTGGTGCCCAGTAGCACTTGGTGGCCAAGTTCTGTTCTCCTACTCCGGAAGCTGCTTAGGGCCTGGGATGAGATTTTAATCTGGACCAGGATGCAAAGCACCGCCAGCCTCCAGGACTGGTGTTCACTGAGCCAGTTCCCCAAAGGGAAGCTGGGCCTCCGGGGGCTGGGACCTCACTTGTTCCCCGTGGGCTTCCGTAACTCGGTGAATCAAGATTTTTGGTGTTTTCCTCCTCATTAAATTCAAAGTCTAAGTGAATCTCTGCCTCCAGATTACAAGGCATTAATTTTGTTCTAATTGTCATGTGTGCCAGACCATCCAGGGCCAAATGCTGTTTATAAATCATCCCCAGTGCCTGTTGCCTGGGTAACGGGAGTGACGGGGCTCATTATTTCTGAGAGAGACGGGAGTTGCTGACGCCTCTGTGTGAGTGTGAGATAAGGGAAGCTTAGGCATTGCTTTTGTTTAGAGTCGTCTTATTTACTTGTAGTACCTGAAGGTCAATGACTGTAAGCAGGGGCGGATTAGGCTGAAAGGCAGGAAGCAGAAAGGCATCCATGGGAAGAGATCCAGGCGGCACCATTTAATTCTACCTGCTTAGGAACGTGTAGGAAGGCTCGCCCTCCTAAGACTGTAAAAATGGAGCTAGAATGTATCGCATGCTTAGTGAAGTGATAAAGAGGCGTTCTGCAGCTTACTCATTCGCATGACCCTAGGGCTTGGAAAATCTGTTTTTCTTTCCTAAAATGTGGAGGTGGGTAGGTATGAAATGATCCCCAAGTCCTTCTCAGTACGATTACTCGAGCCAAACCTAAATTCACATAAACCTAAACTCATACTAATCTATATATATAAAAGCCTAAGCGACCATTATGGCTGAACGACCGGTTGCTATGATGTGCACTGAACAGGCAGGCAGGCGAGCAGTTAGGGGCAAGCAGTCCCTAAAGCGGCAGTCGGACATCCCCCAAGGGGTCCCGGATTGCGAGAGGGCGCAGGCTGGACTGAGGGACCCCTCCCCCCCGATGCACTGGGCCTCTATTCAGAATTTCTTGCATTGGGCCTCTAGAGCCCTGGCAGGATTTCCCCTTTTTATGTAAAAAAGTTACATAGTCATATCCATCTCTAGAATTTAATTCCAGACTTGGCCTTTGTAGACCATGTTAAAAATCACTGTAATGCAAATGCCATATTCTGATCATTGAAACCATTTTGAGGATATAAATTTCTGTCTGCTATTTTGTCCCTCCTCCTCCTCCTCCTCCTCCTCCTCCTCCTCCTCCTCTTTTTTCTTCTTGTCAAGATTACAAATTCCTTTTCTTCATCAAGAATCCCTGGATCCAAAAGAAATAAATATATATATATGTTTTTATTGATTTCAGAGAGAGGAAGGGAGAGGGAGAGAGAGATAGAAACATCAACGATGAGAGAGAATCATTGATCGGTTGCCTCCTGCATGCCCCACACAGGGATCAAGCCCACAACCCGGGCATGTGCTCTGACCTGGTATTGAACCTTGACCTTCTGGTTCATAGGTCAATGCTCAACCACTGAGCAACACCAACTGGGCAGATAGATATATTTTTCAAGTTATAGCTAGAATGTGTGTAAGAGCCTAGCATCTCAGGTCTATGCAAATAAAGTTCCTGGTCCATCACGGGCTCTTAGCAAGTGCTCCTTCCCCGTAGCCTCCCTTAGTGTGGGCTTACCTTTGCCAGGTATTGCTTGGTCATAGCGTGATGCAGGTGGAGCACAGCTCTGGAGGCAGACGCCAGCTCTGTGACCTCGCATACGTGGAAGAAGCTCACTGGACTTGCGCACCCCTGGGGACAAGGCCCACCTCTCGTGTCTTGTGTGAAGATTGTGAGAAACTATGTAAGCGCCTGGTCAGGGCATGGTGGCAGCTGTTAGGATCCTCACATGTGCCTGGCACGTCATATACTCTTTACTATCCTCCGTGAAATTGTCTCTTATCCCTATTTTATAGATGTGAGAGTTGGAAATTCTCCGTTTGCTTTATCCAGTGCTCAGCCCTGCCACGCTGCCTGTAGTCTGTGAGTGTGGTCTTTATCACTTCCTGTCTGTTCCCAGCCCGAAGGCTCTACTTAAAACAATCCACTCGGCCGGCGTGGCTCAGTGGTTGAGCGTTAACCTATGAACAAGGAGGTCACGGTTCGATTCCCGGTCAGGGCACATGCCCGGATTGCAGCTTGTCCACCACTGTGGGATGTGCAGGAGGCAGCTGATCTCTGAGTCTCTCTCATTATTGATGTTTCTATCTCGCTCTCCCTTCCTCTTTGAAATCAATAAAAATATATTAAAAAATAAAATAAAACAATCCTTTCCTCCTTCCTGGCTTTTGAAGTTGTACATGTTCTTCAATTCAAGCCAGGCTGTATCATGAACTCTTCTCTCATCCTCCAAAAAGGACTCACCAAAGGAAGTTCTCTGTCTTGCCTTCGGACTCCCATAATCCCTCACTTTCCTTCAAGGGCAAGAACCCCTGGAGGGCAGGGCCTTATCTCCATAATCTTTGTGCCCCGGGAACTCTCTGCTCAGTGATTTTCCACAGCTCCTCGGAGTTGGGTCATAAATGATTCATAGAGCATTGACCATTCTCCTTTTCTTCTTCCGCGTGATTTTTGGCCCGATTGATTTGTTTCGGGAACTTGGCACATAACCTATGGAATGGAGATACTGAGTTGATACCAGTGTGATTTTTAGAAGCCATGGGTAGGTTCTACACTGTTTTTCAGCGACTGCGCTGCAGTCAAAGCAACAAATAATTGATTTAAAAGGGATGTTGCTTTTATTTTCATTTCAGCTGTTTGTAAGAGATGTTATAGCTCCAGTAGTCATCTGATCATAATATGCATTTTCCCATTATGAATTCATTACTGTGTGAATTCATTCTGTTTAAAGTCGGGGGACTTGGATTTGTGTAGAATCCACGCAACCAGCATCTCATAAGAAATTTCCTGAACTTTTAGTGCGAAAGCAGATGGGAGGTTATCACATTGGGCTGGGGTGCATTTAAGGCCAGTGAGGATTAGAGAAGACTGGAAGGAGCCACGTCCGTGACCTGTGGAAGCGCCAGAGGCCACGCAGAGCTGGGAGGTGGGCACCTGTGGACACTTCATCATCAGCCACACGCAACACCAAGCAGCACCCGTGGCTTATCAACACGGCTCACCATGGAGAAGTACATCGACGACCAAGTTTGCTCTTTGTGACGTTGGAAGGAAATGCAGGAAACTAGAAATTGCTCTGTATTCAGCAAACAGCTGTTCCCTTTGTTTTTGTTTAGAAAAGCAAGTATCTCATAAATAGGAGCAATAATTACTGTTCTGAGATTGACGTTAGTATGGTTTCTTTTCATGGAGTGTGGTCTCTCCCGCGTCTGACTGAAGACTCACAGGATGCTCTCTGTCCATGAGTGACAATAGGGACAACTCCCATTACAAGGGGCCGAGAAACCAAGACAGTCACTGGGCAGGTGTCCCGTACAGGCAGACGGCAGGGAGCGACTGTTATTTACTGTTCCGTAGGCTTATGGGAAATTCCACGCCGAATGGCCCATCCTCATACATGTATCAGTGTATGTGAAGGAGTCCATGCGTTTGAGAACTGACCTGGCCTTATTAACGATGACCTTTATTCTTTTTGCCCTCAGGAACTTGTGGAGTATTACAAGCATCACTCCCTGAAGGAAGGCTTCAGGAGCTTGGATACCACCCTCCAGTTTCCATACAAGGAGCCGGAGCCCGCGGCTGGACAGAGGGGCAGCCGGGTGGGCAGCAGCTGTGAGTACTTCCCTCCAATGGGTGGGGGCACAAGAATGTCCAACTTCTTTCTCCCAAAGTCTGAGATATAAAGCAGTTCACATGCTAAGGCCTTTAGCAAGGGGGTGTTCCAGCTAAGCAGTCAGACGGATCAGCAGGTTTATTAAAACGTTTCCAGATACGGTTCTTTGTGCCAAGTTAAAAATCATGTTTGTATTCAGAGCTCCATAAAAAATGTAAAGGGTATGTTAATATGTAAGTTTTGTACTTTTCAATGACTTTTACATCAGCCAAACTTTTTTTTTAATCCCTCAACAGAGGATATGTTCATTAATTATTATGATTATGATTATGATTTATTATTTTTTATTTTTTAGAGAGAGTGGAATGAGGGGAGAGCAAAGCAGAGAGAGAGAGAAAGAGAGAGAAACATCCATCGGCTGCCTCCCATAAATGCCCCAACCTGGAATCAAACTTGCAACCTGGGAAGGTGCCGTGACCAGGAATGGAACCTGTGACCCTTCAGTGTATGGGATGATGCTCCAACCAACCGAGCCACATGGGCCGGGGCAGCCAACCTCTTTTTATTTTACACATGTCTGCGGTCATAGTGCCATTTGGGTAGCAATATTTAAGCAAGGCGCATGCCCAGCTCTCTCATCTCCTGTGATCCTGTTTAAAGATTACTTCCGGATCATGTTTCCTCTGTGGCCAGTATTGCTGAAAGCCACTGTCTTTTGGACCAAGCACTGGTCATCAAAGATTAGCACGCAGACTGGAAGCAGGTTCTGGTTGGATGTGAGCTCAAGGCGGACACTTTGTCTCATCACCGCTTGATCATATGATCTTCCTGGAGGTAGACAGAGCTGGTAGAGAGACCATCATGATGAAAAATGTTGGGAGTAAAGCGTGATTCCATTCTCTTAGTTTGATACCTTTTTTTAAAAAAACAAACATAAAACTGTTTTGAAGGCTAACTGAATGCAATTTTATTACTCCCAGAATGCTTAGCCTAAGCAAAACTGGAATTTCCAGAGGTATTTCAAAAAAGAATTTGCATCTGTGTAATAGAACTTCAACTCCCCCCACCCCCAAAAGCAGAACCTGAAGGAGAAATAGGTAACGTCAGGGCTCTAACAGCGTTCCATAAGCAAACATTGAAGTGATTTGTCACACGGACGGATAGGCTTGGTGTTTATTTGAATAACTTAATAGCTATTCTCTTCGGAAGGATTCCTGACAAATGGCCAGTCAAGGTAGTCACAGCACACTCAAGATTGAAACTTCACACACCTATTAGAAGTTATCTTTCTATTTTTCAGCCCAATGTTACCCAGGTATCTTAGATTCTCAGAGAGGTGGAGGAGTTTTATATTTTTCTATCGGGTGATCAGAGAGGAGGTCACTCATTAAGTGACCAGAAAGAAGCGAGTTAGTACTTCATTCAGTAGGAATGCACCATGGTCTACACCCAAGACCATTGGATCGTACCCATGTCACAGGATTATAACCTTCACCCAAATCTGTGACTCTGCCCTAATGCTTTGTTTATTTGTTTATTTATGTTTTGTTGTTGTTGTTAATCCTCACCCGAGGATATTTTTCCACTGATTTTTAGAGCGAGTGGAAGGGAGAGGGAGAGACGGAGAGAAACATCGATGTGAGAGAGACACATTGATTGGTTGCCTCCCGCACACACCCCGACCAGGGCCAGGGAACCTGCAGCCCAGTATGTGCCCTTGACCGGAATCGAACCCAGGACCATCGGTGCGAGGGCGGATGCTCTATCCACGGAGCCCCACCGGCCAGGGCTGCCCCAATGCTTCATTTACTGGATGCTGCCGCTTGCTGCCGCCGTGGCTGTGTGGGAGCACTGCTGGCCCTGCGGGTTGCCCCCCCCACCCCATGTTAGGACGGAGCATTCAGCGTGGCGCCCGCACGTGGGCACACCCAGGAGACAGTGTTAGGACGGAGCATTCAGCGTGGCGCCCGCACGTGGGCACACCCAGGAGACAGTGTTAGGATGGAGCATTCAGCGTGGCGCCTGCACGTGGGCACACCCAGGAGACAGTGTTAGGACGGAGCATTCAGCGTGGCGCCCGCACGTGGGCACACCCAGGAGACAGTGTTAGGACGGAGCATTCAGCGTGGCGCCCGCACGTGGGCACACCCAGGAGACAGTGTTAGGATGGAGCATTCAGCGTGGCGCCCGCACGTGGGCACACTCAGGAGACAGTGTTAGGACGGAGCATTCAGCGTGGCGCCCGCACGTGGGCACACCCAGGAGACAGTGTTAGGACGGAGCATTCAGCGTGGCGCCCGCACGTGGGCACACTCAGGAGACAGTGTTAGGACGGAGCATTCAGCGTGGCGCCCGCACGTGGGCACACCCAGGAGACAGTGTTAGGACGGAGCATTCAGCGTGGCGCCCGCACGTGGGCACACCCAGGAGACAGTGTTAGGACGGAGCATTCAGCGTGGCGCCTGCACGTGGGCACACCCAGGAGACAGTGTTAGGATGGAGCATTCAGCATGGCGCCTGCACGTGGGCACACTCAGGAGACAGTGTTAGGATGGAGCATTCAGCGTGGCGCCCGCACGTGGGCACACCCAGGAGACAGTGTTAGGATGGAGCATTCAGCGTGGCGCCCGCACGTGGGCACACCCAGGAGACAGTGTTAGGATGGAGCATTCAGCGTGGCGCCTGCATGTGGTCACACCCAGGAGACAGTGTTAGGGTGGAGCTTTCAGCGTGGCGCCCGCACGTGGGCACACCCAGGAGACAGTGTTAGGATGGAGCATTCAGCGTGGCGCCTGCATGTGGTCACACCCAGGAGACAGTGTTAGGGTGGAGCTTTCAGCGTGGCGCCCGCACGTGGGCACACCCAGGAGACAGTGTTAGGGTGGAGCATTCAGCGTGGCGCCCGCACGTGGGCACACCCAGGAGACAGTGTTAGGATGGAGCATTCAGCGTGGCGCCTGCATGTGGTCACACCCAGGAGACAGTGTTAGGGTGGAGCTTTCAGCGTGGCGCCCGCACGTGGGCACACCCAGGAGACAGTGTTAGGGTGGAGCTTTCAGCGTGGCGCCCGCACGTGGGCACACCCAGGAGACAGTGTTAGGATGGAGCTTTCAGCGTGGCGCCTGCACGTGGGCACACCCAGGAGACAGTGTTAGGATGGAGCTTTCAGCGTGGCGCCTGCATGTGGTCACACCCAGGAGACAGTGTTAGGATGGAGCATTCCGCGTGGCGCCCGCACGTGGGCACACCCAGGAGACAGTGTTAGGATGGAGCATTCAGCGTGGCGCCCGCACGTGGGCACACCCAGGAGACAGTGTTAGGATGGAGCATGCAGCGTGGCGCCCGCACGTGGGCACACCCAGGAGACGTCGGCCGCTACTCTCCCCACCTCTTCAGCTTTTACTGCTACTGCGAACTCCTCCTCTCACACAGAAACAGATCCCCGTGTTTGTAAGAGTTGGGTAGAATTACTGACTTAAACTCACAGCAATTTACTGCTTTGCCTTTATGATTTTTAGATAGACCTGGCTTATCCAGGTTCTGGCGAAGGGGAACCCTGAGTGAAAGCCCCGCCTCTGTGTGGGGGGGTAGCCCTTCGGGGCTGGCCCGGCAGCGGTCAGGGGGAGCGCTAGGTACCCGTGTGGGACGTGTGTGCGGGATGTGTGTTCTCACCTCTGCTCAGCAGCACCCAACAGCAGCTTTCACCAAGAAGGATTGCCGGGGACAGTGGTGGGGCAGTGACCCAGGGCAAGGACACGCCATGGCTTGCAAAAGGCCACAGAGCAGGCAAGCTGCAGCCGAGAGCCCCCTGTGGCGGGGAGGCTGGACGGAAGTTCCCGCCGCTGAGACGGCTGCTGGTCCTTCTTTGGGTCGGCTGTGACAGGGAGGTCCCGGCGTGTGGCGGCGGCTGCTCGCTTCCGCTCTGTCCAGGTCAGAATGCTCTTACCAACGAGATTCCCAACTCGTTTTCAAGTCAGTGGAATATGATGCGGTTATGACAGAAGTCCCTCATGCCAATGCAAAAAAATCCCAAAAAAGCAACACCCAGAAAACACCATATAAAAATACATGGATTACAATTACACGGGAGGCCAGCGGGGCATCCAGCACTTCAGGTTGGGAGCCCGCTGTCCACAAGGCTCTGCGACTTTGTCACTGGAATGACTGGAGTGTTTCTGAGGGAGAAGAAGGGGAGAGAAAGGAGGAGGCGAGAATAGAGGGGGGACTCAGGCAGTCTGCTTCCCTGGAAACCGCAGTGACTCCACGGGAGACACCCTGCCCCGTGCGGTGGGCCTGTGAGCTCGCCTTTCTGTCCGACGGTGGTCCCAGCAAACCCGCCTGAGGCCGCGGCCCGTGCCCCGAGGGCTTGTGTTTGGAGGGCACCGGCCTGCCTTTGCCTGTCTCGCTCCTCCTCGAGCACTTACTGCTGCTCAGGTCGGACCTCCGGCAAGTGACTTAGCCCGTCGGGGCCTCGGCGCTCTCCTGCGAGGAGGGAGGGATGCGATCAGAGATGTTACTACGCGCTTTTAAAGAGAGCGTCTTAGGTTGCTCTCTTCGCGCACAGGAGAGGAGGAGGCGAAGAGGAATGTTAATGGACCAATTACCCCGGGAAGAGTGGCACCATGAGCGATTGCATAACCACCAGCAGACCGCCGACGACGTTTGGCCGAGTTCTGCATTAATTGGACCACAGAGTAGAGTTGGCTAATTAAAAAAAAATGTTGGTTATCGTTATTGAGATAATATCAAAGGATCTTCTCACAGGAACGTATTAGTTGGAAAAATACAAACCACTTAATCAAGTGGTCAGAGTTAACATCAATAATGGGACAGACAGGTGTGATGCACCCCCAAATGTGAGTCCCCCAAAACACAGCCCCACCTCAGGGGTCTGTTTCTAAGAGCATCACCTGAGTCTAATGGTGAGGAGACACAGGCCGAACGGAGCAGGCCGCCGTCCTGCAGTTAGGGCGTGCACACACAAGCACTGAGAATGAAGGGACATCGTGTCTGCAGTGTAGCTAACATGGTTTAAGACACCACAAACGCTGGGAAAGAAAGGTCTCCATAGCAAGGTCGGGACCGGAGGCCCCTGAGAGACACAGCAGCTGTTCAAGTGCTGACGTGTGAAAAAGCGTGGGGAGATGGGTGGGCTCCCAAACGAGAGAGATCAGCACGGTCCTCTGCTGTGGGGACAAATATCAGAGCCGTCCTTCAAACACTGGCCAAGGCGGCCTGGGTCGTTGGGACCAGACCAGTGACCTTGCAGGAAAAGGCGAACGTCGGAGCCAGGGCTGGGCGCGGCCGGTGCAAGGGAAGGACACAGAGCAGCTGTGGCCAGGGCACAGGGAACGCGACAGCAGCAGGGTGCGGTTGGAGCCGAAAGGGGGGCCAGACCGCTGAGGCCTCCGGGCCTCGACTCCGGGAGCAACGGGAAGCCTGGGAGGGACTGAAGCAAAGGAGAGACGTGGTCCCACTGAAGGCTTTCCAGGCTGCCTCTGGCTTCTCTGGTGAAATCAGGACCACGGGGAGAGGGACGAGGCAGAAAGATGGAGACCAGTTGCTACTGAGCAATCCAGTGACAGGTGGTGCCAGCTTGGGCCACCGAGGGGCCACACAGGTGCTCTGTTAGGAAGGTGACCCAGCAGGGCGCTCTCACACATCCCAGGTGAGCTAGAACAGCAAGAGGCGGTTTGAGAAGGACTAAGGTTTTTGGCCTGAGTGACTGGAAGATTGGAGGTTTCTTTTAAAAAATATATATTTTTATTGATTGCAGAGAGGAAGGGAGAGGGGGGGAGAGAGAGAAACATCAATGATGAGAGAGAATCATTGATCGGCTGCCTCCTGCACACCCCACACTGGGGATCGAGCCTACAACCCGGGCATGCGCCCTGAGTGGGAATCAAACAGTGACCTCCTGGTTCATAGGTTGATTCTCAGCCACTGAGCCAGGCCGGCCGGGCAGGTTGGAGGTTTTTCAGGGAGGGACTCAGCTGGAGCCCAAAGGCTAGTTAGAGCATCCTCGATGCAGAGTAAACTTAGTCTCCACATCTCTGTCCTTTCCGTGTGCCTGTCTCTTCGCTGATTTGTAAGCTCCCGTGAAGTCAGACGCTGTCTTACTTGCCGTATCTCCTGTAGCTCTAACACAGCACTTTGCAAGTTTGTAGTTATCTAATAAACGTCTGCCAATTCTCTTCGGAGAGTAAGGATTTAGAATCCATAAACTTGATGCCTTTAAGTAATCTGAAACCCCTAGAAATGCCAAGTGATCTAATTTCCCATGTTAATAGGAGAGGCATCAGGCCTCCTGGCTTTTCTCTGAATGGCCTCAGATGCTCAGCACTGCATACAAAGTTGTTCACTTTTTCTAATAATTCCAGATATACGTTGTTCTTGTTATATTTGAATTTCATGTGAAAGGAGCTTTGACCACTTACGTCCCATTCAATGAAATGAAACCAATCTGAATTATCCCTTTTTTTTTTTTTCAGTGACAATATATAAAATATACAGTAAACCCTGAACCAAGGGTTTTCAATTTGTTTCATGCAGGGAGGTGGGAGCAGATACTGAATGCCGCTGGGGTCTAAGACACAGCCCACGCTCTGAAACCACGCCAGGTTAGGGGTCACCGTTCCGATGAAACATTCACCCGGCATGTTCTCTGCTGCGGGGCCATCTGTAGACAGGAGGTACAAAGAACCTCCCGGATGGCACATCACAGTGCCCACTTAGCATCCCGGCTCTCCGGAAAACCTCTCGGCCACTGCCGGGCAGCAGACTCCCAGGGATCCCCGCGCTGATGGCAGGACCATCGGTCCAATTGCCTGACGTTTTTACGAACAGCTTTTTATTATGCAAATGAGTGGACCCATGTGGTTGCTACACCTCGGAGCTGAGCGTTAGGCAGTGTGTATCCCAGAGAGCAATGGGCAGGTGTGTAGGGCTGCGTTCACTTACTCACGTCATGAAAGATCAGGTGGCAGTTCGGAAACGCTGCATTTAGAATAGGATGGAAGGAGGGAAAGTCCAAGGCAGGAAGGCCAGTTGGGAGGCCGCACGCTGGTTTGCAAGGATGGTTTGCCAGGAGAAGCCAGAAGTCCTATCGAAAAAGGACAGAAACGTGGGAGATGGAGCGAGATGTCGGGGAGGAAATTGCGTTTCAGGATGAGTTTGGTTTCAGACGAGGAAAATCGGAGCTAATGGTCGTACCTCCTGGCAGCGCCATGAAGCTGTTTGAGCTCACAGAGTGGGAGCCAGGTGAGGGCAAAGGTACATCCAACAGTCTGTGCCACTCGTGAAACTAAGGCCTAACCCTGGGGAAATAACTCTAAGATTGTATTTTATTTTTAAAAAATATATATTTCTATTGATTTCAGAGAGGAAGGGAGAGGGAGAGAGATAGAAACATCAATGGTGAGAGAGAATCATTGATCGGCTGCCTCCTGCACGCCCCCTACTGGGGATCGAGCCCACAACCTGGGCATGTGCCCTTGACCAGAATCAAACCTGGGACCCTTTGGTCCGCAGGCTGACGCTCTATCCACTTAGGCAAACCGGCCAGGGCTTAAGAGGATAATGTTGTAGATAAGGTTTAAGAAGATCCTCATTGTAGCCACTTGGCACGAATGCCGATGCCGATGGCTCTGAAAAGCCTTTCTTTTGAGCTTCCAGTTGCTTGAACGTTTCTCTACCTCCCTGCAACTTTGTGGGGAATACTTCCTTTCTCTTTCAGATGTGGTAAGATTCGGAGCGGTTTCTGTTTCATTTCTGGAAAAAGCTAGCACATGCATGCGTAGTGGGGCTGGGGGGCGGGTCCTAACACACCTGGACACGTGAGTGGATTTCTTGAATCTGCGACAGGCCATGCACGTGGCGTTGACCCCACCCTGCAGGCTCTTCAGACATTTTGGTGGGAAGGATGTTTTACACGGAGAATGTGCAGGCTCCCCTTTTCCCGGAGGTGACAAGGTGGGGACCCTACCACATCCAGAGGAGAACCCTTGGGTGGAAGGGTTCCAGGTGGCAACGTGGAGTGGGGTGCCTTGCTCACCTGTAAAGAGACAGACAGCCCCGAATTGCAGGACGAATGTCAATCAACATGGAAAGGGTCTTCATTTAGAAACAATGATAAGACGCAAAGTGAGCGCGAGCGAAGGTTGAGGTCCCAGCTGCGGTGCGACAGTCTTCCTGTGATTTTAGACAACGGGGTAGTCGTGTCGAGATGTATTGTTTTCCTTTGCCGACACCTAAATGTTCTTTTTGCTTCTCTCTCTCTCTCTCAGCCCCCTCTCTGTTGTGTGGGGTTTCTCTTGTCCCTCCTCCAGACTTCAGCTTTGTCCCCCCTTCCTCCGCTCCCTTCTGGTCAGGTACTGCTCCACTGCTCGTCCGTGTCGTGTCCATTTGCTTCTGTTTGCAAAGAAGACAGTTTGCCTTCTCCATGTGGCTTCTCATGTAGATGCATCTCCTCCCACACAGCCAGGTCACATCCGCCCCCGCACCCCCTCCCCTCTGTCGCAGAGTCACTGCTCGCCATGGCCTTCCACTCCTCCGGTGCGTGTGTGTGCGTGTGTGTGGCCTTCCACTCCTCCGGGGTGTGTGTGTGTGTGTGTGTGTGTGTGTGCGTGTGAGTGGCCTTCCACTCCTCCGGTGTGTGTGTGTGTGTGTGTGTGTGTGTGTGTGTGTGTGTGTGGCATTCCACTCCTCCGGTGCGCATGTGTGCGTGTGTGTGTGGCATGTGTGCGTGTGCATGTGTGTGTGTGCGTGCGTGCGTGGCATTCCACTCCTCCAGTACGTGTGTGTGTGTGCGCGTGTGTGTGTACGAGCTCCCGTTCTGTATTTCACCAAGACAGTTTTGATTCAACCCGTTGGGAGAGGCGAGGGAGGGATGAGGGCCGAGCGTATAAAGGAGGGCGTGGAATACCCTATAACACCGTCAGTTTCCATAAGGATCAGACATTTTAGTAGAGAAAAGCCAGTGTTTAGAAAATAAATAGAACACAAATCCCAACCGGGTCTCCAAATGTCAGAGTGAAATTCAGCACAGATGGCTCCAAGGGTGACTGTGCCCATCGCTTTGTGTCTGGGTATTTTTGTCTCGGTTTCTGTCATTAGCCAGAGAATTGATTGGTTAGTTATGGGGCATCGAGGAGAGTATGTTATGGCTAGATAAAGGACATTTCCTTACAGATTTAAAAAAAATTAACTTCTAAGTCCCAGCAGAATCGTTCAGAACTAGGAGGGCCTTAGAAGTCAGTCATCTGGTACACACCTCTCGTTTCACAGGCGAGAAAAATGTGGCCTCCAGAACCTCAGAGACGCAGGCCAGGCCTGGCGGCTCAGTCGATAATGGGCTTTTCCCATCACGGCTATTTTTATGTGCGCCCATCGAAGGAAGGCGTGCCCCGAAACTCAGTAAGAAAACGATTCAAGTGGGTTTTGTCTGAACAGTAAAATAAAACGACCCGTTTTTACTCCCTTTACACTTCTGAAATCTGCAGCATTGCTATTCGTTTATCTTATGATTGACAGCTGGAGACTAAAAACATTTCTGTCATTGCAAAGCCACGGGTGCCGGGCCAGAGAGCCCGTGTCCGCGTGCGCAGGCTCTGCCGGCGGCACAGGTCGCCACCGCGGCCGCCGGGCTTGGGGCACCGTCACCAACACAGACGGGTGGTGTTTCCTGTTTGTTTCTTTTTCTTCTACTTCAGTTCCTTCCATCCCAGGTGAGTGATTCTCAGAATCACTACACATATAATTGAAACACTTTATAACCCCAAAGAGCAACAGGTAGAGCAGTGACTATAACAACGTGTTATGAAACACTAAACGCGAGCAGCTCGAATGCGTTTTCCCTTCAAGACAGGCTTGGGCAGGGAGTGAGGGAGCTCCTGATGAAACAACACCTTAGCGTCAACCATTACAACAATCTGAACACAGGAGAGGAACACGCTGACATCGTTTTTAGAAGAAATATGTTTTTATTGGTTTTTAGAGAGAGAGGAAAAGAGAGGGAGCGAGAGAGGGATAGAAACATCAATAATGAGAGAGACTCTTTGATCAGCTGCCTCCTGCACGCCCCCCTACTGGGGATTGAGCCCACAACTGGACATGTTCCCTGAACAGGAATCGAACCGTGACCTCCCGGTTCACAGGTGGACGCTCAGGCACTGAGCCACGCCGACCTAGCTGGCACCATTTTTAATGACATACTTCCGTGAAGGTTTTCTGGGAGGCAGGGTTCATTGGAAAGAAAAGATAAACTGTGTTTGTGGAAACCCGATTTAAGCTTCTGCACATAAGAAGCTTGAATTACATATAAAACAATAACTGAGTTTAGCCCCAAATAAGTTTAGCAATAACAGGAAAGAGGCCCGCTGGGGGAGGAAGTGCCATTTCACTGGAAGCGATGACCTGGACTCCGCAGGAGACGTTCGGAGCAAAAACAAATTGGTGGTTCTGAGTCTGAGTCCTAAAAGGTCACAGCTAGAATGGAAGCTGTCTGTCTGCGCGGGTCGAGTTGGAAGCAGAGTATGTGGCATCAGTAGGGAGTGTGTGCTAGTTCTTTCTCCTCAGGTAGGAACCTTTTTAAAAAACGAAAACCGAGTCCCTGTTTTGTCGTTGTGAAGAGTGTGAAAACAGAACCGTGGCCTTTAGACTTTGGGATGTGACCTTGACCCCCGATTGCCCTGAGAGCCATCCTGCTGCTCGCTCCCGGGCTGCCTGCCATTGTCGCCAGTCCGTCTGAAGTCACACCTCCGCATTGTGACAGCATCGCTGACGCTCACCCGCTTAGCCCCTCGGGTCCTCTCACCGCAATTCAGCGACTCCCCGTCCTGTCTCCGCAGTGCTGAGCCCCAAGGTGCTGGGCATCGCCGTGGCGCGCTACGACTTCTGTGCGAGAGACATGCGCGAGCTGTCCCTGCTGAAGGGGGACGTGGTGAAGATCTACACCAAGATGAGCGGGAACGGCTGGTGGCGAGGAGAAGCGAACGGCAAGGTGAGCTCCCCTCTCGTGGGCTCTGCCCGTGAATGAAGGTCACAGCAGCTGTAGGCCCCCCTCGAGTTGCTGGGGGGCAGCCCTCACCTCCCAGAACTCCGGCTCCGGGCCCTGCTGGTGTTTCTTACCCACAGTAGGCCCGCAGGAAACACGCACCGAGGGAATGTGGTGGGGGCATAAGCCAAGGTCACCTGCTAAGGGCGTGGCTTCTCTTTGGGACGAGGGGTGAGGAGCATTTTGGCGTTAGTCCCTCGGCCTCGGAGCAGAAACTTGATGTGCAGAACAGATGGTCTCTCCGGGCCCTGATCTCAGTTGGGAGGAATGGGACCCAGGACCCCTGTCTTCATACCCAGCTCCGTTCTGTGGCAGAAAGAGGGATCATTCAATGCTAGAGCCTGTGCCACCCTTCATTTGCATATTCATTTGTGTGCCAGCCAATGGGAACTCTGTCCTGCTCCAGGAGCCGTAAACCTGCCTTACTCGCCTGCACTGGGGCTATCACTCCAGCTTCATGGGGTGTCAGGGGAACAGCATGTGTGTGGACCCCTCAAGGGGCAGGCGTGAGGTCACGTGCCTCAGTGGTTGCTTCTCTCCTGCAGGTGGGCTGGTTTCCGTCCACGTACGTGGAGATGGATGAGTAGGTGCCAATCCAGCGTGGCTCCGCCCCAGACACTTCCGAGACGGGACAGACGAAGCCTGCACAGCGCTGCGAATGAACCCATGTGTTTCAGAAGCTGCATTTCCGGCTATTCCACGCCCTCCCTCCTGAGTCTTAATCCTGGGGTCTGAGAATGCTGGTGCTGACGGACAGCTGGGCAAGGGACAGCGACCAGTGGGTCATCGTCGGGGGCCAGGGCAAAGCCCGAGCTTGCTCTTCTCCCCCAAAGAGCCCAGCAAACACAGGGTTCATCTTCCCACTTCCTTCATCCAGACCGACCCCATGATGCCGCCATCAGGAAATGCTCCCGCCGGTTTCTTCTCGCGTGCCATTCGCCAGAATCTCTTATGGTCCAAAGTTCAATGTTGCCCTTCCCAGCACAGAGCCCACGAGGGCTCCGCTGTCGGGCAGCTGATGGAGGGTCCAGTATGACTCCTCGTCTTAAAGGGCCTCGCAGGGGGCTCGCGGCGAACACTTTTGTTCAGTTCCTCATCTATTGCCCTGGTCACAGTTGCGAGTCACTGTATACAAAGAAAGAAAGGACGTAAAAGCGAGCGTCTCCCTGTGAGACCCTCCCGCCCCGGTCACCTCCGAGGGTTGTTGTGGAGACGTGGTCTCTCACTTGCTGAAGCCACCTTGGCTGGTAGGGGGACAGGCGGTTGCGAGGGACCTGAGTGAGGACGCATTGTTTACAGAAGCAGATTAAGGGCTATAATGTCTTTGAAGTCATTTGACAGGAGCAACATCTATTAACACGGGCCTTTTTTTCTCCCCTGTCCACCCCCCCCCCCCCAAAAAAAAAAGACCTAGGTAGGACGGAGTCGCCAATTTCCCTCCTTCCCTGGAGTATTGACAGTAGCACAAGCACAAACCAGGGTGTTGATTGTGGAAGGAAAGCACAGACCGGAGCGTCACTAGGCATTTCCGGGCCTCCTCAGCGTGGCCCCCAGCTCTCACCGAGGGTCCCCCCATCAGCAGCCCCTTTTGGGGGGTGTGACCCCGTGGGAAGAGCAGTCTCTGCAGTGGATTGATTTGACCAAACCTTCGCTTTTGTGTGACATGTTCTCTCTGTGATGCACAGAGGCCCGGCCAGGGCATCCGGTGAAGACACTAACCGGCCCTTTCCCGATGGACTGGTTTCTCTGCAGCACAAAGTGACGTCCACGTAAGACCAGGGGGGGTGTTGGGTGTGAAGCAAACCCAGCCTGAGACGCATTAGCTTAAGGAGCCAGACTGGACGCGCTCGGTCGGAGGTTGTGGGTCATGTCTGACGTGAGGGAGGTGCCACCTGCTTGCTCCCCAACCCTCTTGAGGTCCAGAACCTGATGTTCAGTGACCGCCTCCCCCTGTAGAGACCCCGGGGCTAGGCCTCCTCAGATAGGATAGAGTCGGGACCTTTACCTCAGAATTATGTAAACTGTGATTGTGTTTTAGAGAAATTACTATTTGCGAAAACCAGTTCAAGTTGTGTGTGTGTGTGTGTGCGCGCGCGCGTGTGTGTGTGCGTGTGTGTATGTGTCAATGATCATGGAAACGAATTTTATGAAATGTCTGTACAGTAGAGTTGTGCCCCCGTCTTACCTGCAGCTGTGAGTCGGGGAAGGTGTCGTCTGTCGCCTGGACCACGGAAGCAGCAGCGTCACGCACGCTGAGACGCTCCTGGGCGGGGTAGGAGCGGCTGTGTTGCTTGGGTTGTTATTTCAGCCGCTCGACGGCCTTCCTCACCGGGGTGCTGGTCTTCCTGTTGCATTTCATGGACCTGGGGGCGGCTCCTCGCAGAGGCGGCCGGAGCCCCTTTTCATGATGTGACCCAGGCATCTTTGTCTACGTGTGACGCTCCGTATTGGACACGTCCAATGCCGCAGGTTTGTGTAGATTTCTAATGCCAAAGACAGAAGTCAGTGTTTCCCACGTACTTTGTCTTGCCTGTGTGCAGCCTTGTGTAACGGTGGGTTAGAGTGCTGTTTCATTTTGTAGTATTTTGTAAATATGTCGATACAATAAATAGTTACTACATGCAATAAACTGATGTCTCGAGAGCCGAAGAGTCTTTCCATTGAATGATTCCCTAAATTCGACATTCAGCAGCCCCCATTCTCCATGGGGGATTCATCCCAAGACCCCCAGCCCCTCTGTGTATTACCATTTTTCCCATCCATCCATTCCTGTGATGAAATTTAATTTGTGAATTAGGCACAGCAAGAGACGGACACTAACAACTAATAGTAAAACGGGACAGTTAAAATGACACACTGAGATAAAAGTGACGTGACCGCAGCCTCCTCGTGTAAAATAAGGGCGACTTGAACACGAGCTTTGTGATGCTGCGACAGCTGGTCTGGCCACCCTGATGGCCGCGAGGAGACGGACAGGCAGGCAGCCGCAATGACAGGGGGAGACGCGGGGCAGAGGCTGAGTCAGAGCCCGGCCAGGTGGGCAGAGCAGAGCGGCGTGCGGTTTCCTCAGGCTACACAGAACGGCGTGCGCTCCAAAACCTACGGACTGATGACTTCTGGGCGTTTCCATTTATTTTCACACCTGGGTGACTGTGGTGACTGCTGCCATGGGAAGCGGGGTGTGTGTGTGTGTGTTGGGGGGGGCGCGGAACACCAACCTCATAGTGAACATGGGGGAGAAGCCCCGATTTTGACCAGGAGCCCCGGTTTGTGGCTGTCCCCCGGCGCGCTCTGTGTTTGTCTAGATTCCCTCTCTATCAAGGCGCCAGCCATGGCGGATCAGGGTCCCGTCCTTCCGCAGTGTGACTTCACCTTAACCAGGTGCAGTTGCCACAACCCTGTTTCCAAATAAGGTCATGTTTTGAGGGACTGGGGATAAGGATTTCAACTTACAAATTTTTGGGGGACACACAACCTCTAGCAGCTCTCTCCCTCACACTCTCAGATTATGAGGGAGCTTCCTAAAAGTACAACGGCTTCAGCAGTGTGGCTCAGTGGTTGAGCGTGGTACCACGCACCAGGAGGTCACGGGTTCGATTCTCAGGGCCTGTGCCCAGGTTGTGGGCTCGATCCCCAGTAGGGGCTGTGCAGGAGGCAGCCGATCGATGCTTCTCTCTCATTGATGTTCCTATCTCTCCTCCCTCCCTCCATTTTCTGAAATCAATAAAAATATGTTTAAGCAAACAAAACCCCACAAAGGCCAGCAGGGATGGGGCGCAGCGTGGGAAGAGAGGTGTGTGCGAGGGAGAGGCTGAGCCCCATGTCTCCACAGAGCGCGCCCCGGGTCTGTCCAGCTCCGCCTCGGGTGTGAGTCAGGGACAGACTTCGGTAGAAACTAAAGGAGTTGCCCACAGAAACGGTGCCTTCTCCGCTGCGTTTCTCAGCCCCGCGGGCCGTCGGCCCTGCGTGAAACCCGCCCCCCTCCCCGCCTGGCTTTCTCACCGTCGGTGTCGGGATCACAGGTCTTCTCACCAGGAGAGCGAAGCGCTTAACCACCTTCCTGGGATGAGCTCATTAGGAACAAGCAACCTACTTACATGAATTAATGGAGCGCTCCGGGTTCTGTGCAGAATACGGCGGAGGGAGGCAGGGTGGGGAGAGGAGCGGAGCCCTCAGCGTTGGTCGCACTTGACGGTGCGGTGTTCTTGCCTGGGTGGTCGCCATTCGTGGTGTGGGATGCAGTGAGTCTACGTTAGTGCAAAAGAAGTGGCTGTCTTTACCTTCATTCAGTCTGTCCGGTCTACGCATGCGACTCAGTTCAGTTTGCATTTTCCTGTTGGACATAATCCTATTTTTAAGTCTTGCCTCAAAGATGACACTGAGTAGACATCAGTGTGTGTGTGTGTGTGTGTGTGTGTGTGTGTGTGTGTGTGTGTTGGGGGGTACATGAAGGCAAGTGGAGGATCAACCCTACATTAACAACCCTGGGTGCCAAGTTCGAAGCCATTGAACAGAAAGACCCAAGCAAACACCTGATGCACTCTCCTGGGACTCCTCAGCACAGCCCCAAACGCAATTAAAATGGTGCAAGGAGCCAAACTTACACTTGTGATCACATAGCAAGTTATTTTTAAGACAATTAGCAGCTTCAAAGTCCTCACGATGCTAAAGCTCACATTTTTTCCGGGGCCATTTTGCAGCACAGCCAATGGGCCAGCGGAAAGAGCCCAGAAGTGGGACTAAGTCAAAGCAGATGCCAGTCTTGGCTACTTCCCCTTAGAAGCCAGGAGACTCTGAGGGGCCCCTCTGGTCTCCCCGAGGCTCAGTTTCCTCGTAGGTAGGATGAAGGCATCAAAGTCCATCCCTTCTGGGCCTGCTTCCATTTGTCACATTCTCTCAATCTGCATCAAGACGTTTGTTGGCTAAGTATTTAGCTGGCGAATCGAGTTTGTAAACAGCACAGATAGAGAACTGAGGCTCAAGCAAAATTGGGGCGCATCCGTCTCTTCTTAACATCTCCACTCCCTCTGCCTTACTCCCAAGCCAGCCTCATCACACCTGGGCGAGAGCCCCGCCTGGCACCCCTGCTCCCGGGTTTGCTCCCGGCCACCTTGTGGTCCTGTCATTTCCCAGACCTCTGCAACAGCTTCTGTGTGTTCAATGCGTGGATGGGGGGCTGACCCACATGCTCGGGTGCTGGAGACACGTGGTGGACAAAGCAGACAGTTTCCTGCCCTGACAGAGCCTGCTTCATAGAGGGAGACAGGCAATACATGATGCACATGACGGAATACACCCAGGAAGTGGGGAATGCAATGAAGGAAGTGGAAGTGGAGGAAGGAGACAGTGAGAGGACGGTGCTAATTCAGACACGGCAGCCGCGGCAGGCCTCTGTGGGGAACATTTGCACAGGGACTGGGGAAGGGCGGGAAGGAGTCATGTGACTATCTGGGTGCTGACCTGCTGGGGGCGGGAAGGGCTTGTGCGGAATCCCGGGGTGGGTGAGCTTGGCTTGGTTCTTCTGAGCCTCAGCATGTGGGTCTGTGTTTGCAGAAGAGCGCGAACAAGGCAATGGCTGGCAGGTGATGAGGGAGAGAGCTAATTTTGGGATCAGAGCATGTAGGTCCTTGCAGGTAATGGCAAGGACTTTAGGTTTTATTTTTGGGAAAAAACCACTGGAGAGTTTTGAGCAGGGAGGTGACATCACCAAACTGGCGTTTGCAAAGACTCATGTTGGCTCGTTGGTGGAGGGTCACGGACGGAGAGGAGACGGGAGGCAGAGAAACCGGAAGAGCACGGTGCATGGCGCAGGCGAGGAGTGGAGGCGGCCCACGCTGGGATGCCATCACGGGGGGTGAAAAGCACTGGGATTCGGGGTACATTTTGAAGTCGCTTGGCCTTGCTTATGGCTTGAATGTGGAATGAGGAGAAAAAGGGAACCATGAAGGCTGATGCCAACATCTGGGGTAAATGGTGTTCCCGCATCTGCGTGGTGCTTGTTACACATGCCCCGTGAAGGGTGAGCAGCTGATTTGGAAGAAAAAGCACCTGCTCAGTTCTAGACACATGCAACCTAAGCTGCCCATTGGCCAGCTCCCTGGTAAGCACATGTGCCAGGAAGGCAGTTGGGTCTGAGTCCGTCGTTTGAGGAGAGGTGGGGGCAGGAGAAAACCATGCAGAAATGAGCAGCTATTTGAGGTCCTGGGACTGACAGACACCATCTTAGCAAATGAAGGGAGCGGGGGACGGGAGCCAGCCATCCCCACCTTCCCCACCGCACCTGCTCACCTGTGCGCCTGCTCACCTGTGCGCCTGCTCACCTGTGTGCACCTATACCAACACCCTCCCTCCTGTCCAGAGCCACCCATTGCCTTTCACGTAGAATCTCATTCCTTCTCCTGTCCTTGAGGACATTGCTCCAGGGAGTATGCCCTCTCCATCCTGCAAATTTAAACTTCATTTCCTTACCAGACTCTTCTCACCAGGACATGAATATCCTTCTTAAAAGTTAAAAAGAAAGAAAAGGAGAAAGCTCCTTCTCCCCATGTCCCCCACCCCGCCGCCCCAACTACTGTTCATTTTATGATCTCACAACCAGATTTTCTCGGTGACAAACATCCCACTGAGTTTGGGGTTTTTCCTGCGACGTTGTTAGGCACCGGAAGGACAGATAAGACGCCGAATGCTTCATTGGACACCAGCGTCGGACGCGCCGGGACCTCTCTAACTCCCCGCAGAGTCATTATGAAAAGTCAGAAACCAGGCAAGCAGACCCTCGCTGGGGCACCCGCTGTTCCCTGTGGAATGCGTGTTGTTGCGATGACTTACTTGCTCTTGAATGTCAGATGATTGTTCTTGAATCTTCGGCCCCCGGCCCCCCAATAGCAATCCCCTTGGCCTCCGCAGAGGGGAAACATGTGCTACTGTCGGTCCCTCGGTGGGAGAACGGAAAGGACCCCAGGCCAGGAGCAGAAGGACTTATTTTATTGACAAAGAGAGGCCTCTCCAAAAGACAGTGAGGCCCTTTTCAAAGCCCACGCGAGTCCTCGCCGGGCCCAGGGCTCAGTCCGGGAGGGCGTGGGGATGGGCAGCCAGTGCTCCTGGGCCCGGCGGAGTGCCATCGCCTGCCGCTTGGAGGCACCTGCACGAGGGGCATGTGTCCTGATCCCGGCGGGAAACACGGGGCACCGAGTCATGGGAGCCAAGCGGGGTCATGGGGAGCTGAGCGGGGTCCTGGGAGCTGAGCTGGGGTCATGAGGACTGAGCGGGGGTCATGGGAGCTGAGCGGGGGTCATGGGAGCTGAGCGGGGTCATGAGGACTGAGCGGGGGTCATGGGAGCTGAGCGGGGGTCATGGGAGCTGAGCGGGGGTCATGGGAGCTGAGCGGGGTCATGGGAGCTGAGCGGGGTCATGGGAGCTGAGAGGGGTCATGGGAGCTGAGAGGGGGTCATGGGAGCTGAGCGGGGTCATGGGAGCGGAGCGGGGTCATGGGAGCGGAGAGGGGTCATGGGAGCTGAGCGGGGGTCATGGGAGCTGAGCGGGGGTCATGGGAGCTGAGCGGGGGGTCATGGGAGCGGAGCGGGGTCATGGGAGCTTAGCGGGGTCATGGGAACTGAGCGGGGGTCAAGGGAGCTGAGCGGGGTCATGGGAGCTGAGCGGGGTCATGGGGAGCTGAGCGGAGTCATGACGGCTGAGCGGGGTCATGAGGACTGAGCGGGGTCATGAGGACTGAGCGGGGTCATGAGGACTGAGCGGGGTCATGAGGACTGAGCGGGGGTCATGGGAGCTGAGCGGGGGTCATGGGAGCTGAGCGGGGGTCATGGGAGCTGAGTGGGGTCATGGGAGCTGAGAGGGGTTATGGGAGCTGAGCGGGGGTCATGGGAGCTGAGCGGGGTCATGAGGGCTGAGCGGGGTCATGAGGGCTGAGCCGGGTCATGAGGGCTGAGCGGGGGTCATGAGGGCTGAGCGGCAGTCATGGGAGCGGAGCGGGGTCATGGGAGCTTAGCGGGGTCATGGGAGCTGAGCGGGGGGTCATGGGAGCGGAGCAGGGTCATGGGAGCTTAGCGGGGTCATGGGAACTGAGCGGGGGTCAAGGGAGCTGAGCGGGGTCATGGGAGCGGAGCGGGGTCATGGGAGCTTAGTGGGGTCATGGGAACTGAGCGGGGTCATGGGAACTGAGCGGGGGTCAAGGGAGCTGAGCGGGGTCATGGGAGCTGAGCGGGGTCATGGGAGCTTAGTGGGGTCATGGGAACTGAGCGGGGTCATGGGAACTGAGCGGGGGTCAAGGGAGCTGAGCGGGGTCATGGGAGCTTAGTGGGGTCATGGGAACTGAGCGGGGTCATGGGAACTGAGCGGGGGTCAAGGGAGCTGAGCGGGGTCATGGGGAGCTGAGCGGAGTCATGACGGCTGAGCGGGGGTCATGGGAGCTGAGCGGGGTCATGAGGACTGAGCGGGGGTCATGGGAGCTGAGCGGGGGTCATGGGAGCTGAGCGGGGGTCATGGGAGCTGAGCGGGGTCATGGGAGCTGAGTGGGGTTATGGGAGCTGAGAGGGGTTATGGGAGCTGAGCGGGGGTCATGGGAGCTGAGCGGGGTCATGAGGGCTGAGCCGGGTCATGAGTGCTGAGCGGGGGTCATGAGGGCTGAGCGGCAGTCATGGGAGCGGAGCGGGGTCATGGGAGCTGAGCGGGGTCATGGGAGCTGAGCGGGGGGTCATGGGAGCGGAGCAGGGTCATGGGAGCTTAGCGGGGTCATGGGAACTGAGCGGGGGTCAAGGGAGCTGAGCGGGGTCATGGGAGCTGAGCGGGGTCATGGGAGCTGAGCGGGGTCATGGGGAGCTGAGCGGGGTCATGGGAGCTGAGCGGGGGTCAAGGGAGCTGAGCGGGGTCATGGGAGCTGAGCGGGGTCATGGGAACTGAGCGGGGGTCAAGGGAGCTGAGCGGGGTCATGGGAGCTGAGCGGGGTCATGGGAGCTGAGCGGGGTCATGGGGAGCTGAGCGGGGTCATGGGGAGCTGAGCGGAGTCATGGGAACTGAGCGGGGGTCAAGGGAGCTGAGCGGGGTCATGGGAGCTGAGCGGGGTCATGGGAACTGAGTGGGGGTCAAGGGAGCTGAGCGGGGTCATGGGAGCTGAGCGGGGTCATGGGAGCTGAGCGGGGTCATGGGGAGCTGAGCGGAGTCATGGGAACTGAGCGGGGGTCAAGGGAGCTGAGCGGGGTCATGGGAGCTTAGCGGGGTCATGGGAACTGAGTGGGGGTCAAGGGAGCTGAGCGGGGTCATGGGAGCTGAGCGGGGTCATGGGAGCTGAGCGGGGTCATGGGGAGCTGAGCGGAGTCATGGGAACTGAGCGGGGGTCAAGGGAGCTGAGCGGGGTCATGGGAGCTTAGCGGGGTCATGGGAACTGAGCGGGGGTCAAGGGAGCTGAGCGGGGTCATGGGAGCTGAGCGGGGTCATGGGAGCTGAGCGGGGTCATGGGGAGCTGAGCGGGGTCATGACGGCTGAGCGGGGGTCATGGGAGCTGAGCGGGGTCATGAGGGCTGAGCGGGGTCATGGGAGCTGAGCGGGGTCATGGGAGCTGAGCGGGGTCATGGGAGCTGAGCGGGGTCATTGGAGCTGAGTGGGGGTCCTGGGAGCTGAGTGGGGGTCCTGGGAGCTGAGCGGGCAGACAGTTCGCAGAGCTGAGGGCAGGGGAAAGGGAGCCAGTGAGGCTAGGCAATGCCCTGGGCCAGTGCCAGGGGGAGCAGGGCCCAAGGCCCGGAGGAGCTGCTGGGGTGAGAGGTCTGGGGAGCCGGGGAGCTGGAGGACATTGAGGAGGCGGCCTGGCAGGAGTCAGGGCCAACCACCGCCCAGCATCAGGATCTGGCCTAGGACCTGGGAAACTGGGTCGGGGCACCGGGGTCAGAGCAGGTCTGCTGAGATCCTGATGTCCACACCACGGAGACGGCTTCTTTTTATTTATTTAATTTTTATTTATTTCAGGGAGAGGGGGAGAGAGAGAAACACCAATGATGACAGAGAATCATGGATCGGCTGCCTCCTGCACACCCCACACTGGGGATCGAGCCCACAACCCCGGGCATGTGCCCTGACCGGGAATCCAACCGTGACCTCCTGGTTCGTAGGTCGACATTCAACCCCTGAGCCACACCGGCTGGGTGCACGTGGCTTCTTTATAAACGCAGCCTGCACCCGCCCAACGAACTTCCGGGCCATGACATTCGATTTTCCCACGAGACAAACGGAACTGGGGTCAGGACCGGAGCGCTCTTCTTGGCTCTGCTACTTCCCCACTGTGACCTTGACCGAGCACGCTTACTCCTCGGGACTCCGTGTCTTCATCAGAAGGAAGTCAGGTCCAGGAAAGGCGTCCTCTCAAGTTCACGGGTTGGTGAGGCAGAATGGTTGGAGGTTTCCATGCAAACGCCATCGTCACGCCACCAAAGGTCAGCCCCGGAGGGTTTTATTTCGTGTGCAGCTTTTTAAATGCGCCCTTTCATACGTGTGCCCGAGGGCACAGAGCACACAGTGACAGGCGTAACCCACAGAAGACCAACATCCAGGGCGTATTGTAAATCCACCCCGATGATGACTGCTGATAGCCTCATCTTATTTGACCCATACATCTGCCATTTTATGATTCCACCTACTAGCATCATTAAAATGCAGAATTTTTAAACGTGTCGTGTTTGAATTGAACATCAGCAGATTAGGAAAAAGCTGAGAATTTCATGTTTTCCCTGACTTTACACATGGATGCCACAAATCCTCAGTTCTCTCTCTCTCTCTCTCTCTCTCTCTCTCTCTCTCTCTCTCTCTCTCTCTCTCTCGGTGGAGGATGGTGGAAGAGAATGATACTAGCATTTTCCAATTCCGTTAAAAGACAAAAAGATGCCTACACTCCCTCCTCCTCCCCTGCCCAGCGGAGGCTGCACGTGGCGGGCTGAGCTCGGGCCTCCTCGGCGGGCGGGCGCTGTGGGTGCTGGACGCGGTGGACAGCTTCACTGCTGCGCCCTCTAATCCAGTTCTCCAGCAGAGGAGGCGTAAGACCCGCCTCTGGGCCCACAGTGCCGGTCACGTTAGAACAGCAAGTGCGCAGAGCGCTGTGCGGCGCTGGGCCCCGGCTGAATGTGTGTGCGTGTGACGTCACGTCACCCCGATTCCTAGGAGAGCTGGACTTTGACCGCCTACCCGACAGACGAGGAGACCGAGGCGCATTCGGGGTTCTTTACTTGCTCACCCTCACCCGGCCAGGACCCCAGCCCCTCTGGACCCTCACACGCAGCTACCTCCCTGCTGAGGCTTCCACACACATGATGAGCATGTCATGGTCACGGGCACACGCCCCAAGTCGTCCTCAGGACAAGGTCATGGTCACCTACAGTCACAGACAAGGTTACAGATGAACCTAACTATGAACACGCAGCTGTTCAGGCACAGCCCCGCGTGTCCCCGTGTCTCCGCGCAGGGGCGGAGGGGTGGCGCCTGCACCCGCAGGAGGTGGCCATGTCCAGGTTGCGGGAGGCAGGTGTGTTTTCCGGGAGCAGCTTCTCTCTGAGGGGCTCAGGCCCCGCGCCAGGCGTGTCTCCAGGACCCTCGCTACCGATTGGAATCTACTGGAACCATTTCAACGGGTTTTCCAGGTTTAGATGGATAAGGGGGGATCATGCTACTTAATAAATTTGTCAATAAATGACTCCGTCTCTTCTGGTGCATCGCTGGGCTCTCTGCTCTGGATGAGCGCATTTTTAAGCAGTAACCCTGTACCGAGTCCACGGGTAAGTGCGTGTTCTTGTCCGCACGGCCTCCCTTTGCAGCGCTCTCTCCCCGCTTCCTTCCTCCCGCCTTCGCCTGAGGGTTTGGGAGTCACCCCAGGCTGGTTCTTTGATGGGCACTCTGGTCCTGAGCTTGGGAAAATCACAAAAGCCCAACCTCCGTTCCATACGACAACAGCAAGCGAGGTGCCGTGCCCGTCTGTCCCCGAAACCCACCTGCGGCCCCCGCTCCATGCGCCCCTCCGGAGGGGACCAGCCACTGGGAATGGAGATGCTAAACTCTCCATCGCCCCGGGCTCTGTGACAGAGCCTGCCGCGGGTGACGGACGGGGATGGAACTTGGCCATTTTCCTGGGATGCGCTCTGGAGGCTGAGAAGTGTGCGCTTGTTTTCCCTCAGTGAGCGAGAGATTGGAAGGCTCAGCCATTCAGCACGTAGATCAGAAGTGGAACTTCCGTGTTTCAGCGGGTTGGGGGTGGTGGTCATTGTTTTCAAGCTAACTCCGAGGGCAGCACCTGCCCCCCTGGCCCGGAGAGGTCCTCATCGCGTCTCGCTGGGCGTGGGGCCCCCATCCCGCCCAGCAGCGGCTCCACTCCTCCCGAAGGCCGGGAGGCCCTTGGGATGCTGTCCTCGGGGGCCGGGGCGCCAGGCCTTGACAACATGCCCACGGCGATCCCTGTGCCTCGGCTCTGCAGACGGAGCCCTCTCCCGGCCCCACCTGGAGCGCTTGGCTCAGGGAGACACAGGGACAGATTCCTAGCAGATGGTTTATCAGCAGACCTGGCACCCGGTGCGGCCAGGAAAACCTTCTGGGGTACCTCTGGATTGGGGACGCGTCGGAGTGAAGCGGGGCTCCACGCCTGCTGCACGACCAGGGATGTTCTGCTTGTGAGGCTTTGGAAACGACGCTGGGAGTAAACATGGAGACAGCCGCAGATCCGGGCACCGGGTGCCACAGACGGTACCGCACGAATGTATCCCCGCCGACCGGTGTTACGCCATCTAGACAGCCTGGGGAGGGCCAGGGCCCTGAGCCTGGAAGGGATGAGGCTAATCCTAAAAGAGAGCGGGCATTTTGACAAGCGCTGTTTTAATTAAAAACACGCAGCTCTGAGCAGCATGACGTGCCTTGAATGTCGAATTGGCTGCTCCGAGTTAATAGGTTCCACCCCACGCCTTCCACGCCTTCCCCATCTCGGTTAATGACAGTCCCATCTTTCCCAGCGCCCAGGCCAGGAGCCACTAGAATCACGGCCGCGGCCCTTTCTCCCACGGCACCGCCCGGTTCATCCAGATGTCGCGGCAGCTCTGCCTTCGAAGCGTCACCAGGCACCGTTCCTGCCAGCTCCCTGGTCGGCTGCCTGGTCCCGGACCAGGTGGCTGCAGGCGCCTCCTGCCTGGCCCTGCGGTTCCCACCTTTGCTCCTGTCCTCCAGTCTGTTCCCAGCACGGCATTCCCAGTGAGCCCGGCAGGCACTCTGATGGCGCCCCACTGCGCACACCGGGAGAGCTCCCCCAGCTCTCAGTAGAGAGAGGGGCGCGGCCCAGAGCCATTTTGAATAGGATTCGCGTGGATTGGGTGGTTAGGGGGTAAGAAGGGTCAAAGGGGAACCCCGGTTCTGCCTTGAACCGCAGGTGTCTGCCATTCCCTGAGAGGTACGCCCAAGCAAGTGGGGTCTGGGAGGCAGCGTGGTGAGAGTGAGAGGGGAGAAGGCATGAGTCAGCTCTGACACACTGAGTGTGACACACACACACAGGCCACATCCCGTGGTGCTATCCCTGTGTAGGAGCCGGTCTGAGCAGGAGCTGCAGATCAGGAGTCCCCAGCCTCCATGCACTTGTTGGCTGTTCTCTCTCCATCACTTCTTCACCTCGGAAGCAGGAGTTGAGGGAAAGAGAGGCGCCTGGGACAACTGGGCCCCAGCGGTAGGATGGTGAGAAGTGGGGACCGGAAAAGTGGGGGATGCAGCAATGCAACAGGATTGGGGGAGCGAGCGGATCATGAATTGCATTTCTTAGCATGCTTTTAAAAATATCTTTTATTGATTTCAGAGAGGAAGGGAGAGGGAGCGAGAGCTAGAAACATCAATGACGAGAGAAAATCACTGATCGGCTACCTCCTGCAGGCCCCCCACTGGGGATCGAGCCCACAGCCTGGGCATACGCCCCCAACCGGGATCGAACCCGGGACCCTTCAGTCCACAGGCCAACGCTCCATCCCCTGAGCCAAACCAGCCAGGGCCAACGTCTTAGCATGTTGGGTGAAGATGCTTAGGAGACACCCAGGTGAAGGAAGTCAGCCCACTGCTAGGGCTCTGGCCTGGAGCACAGCTGCTCGCTGGGGAGGGAGCTGTGGGTTGGAGATGGATATTTATAAATTATCCACATGTAGGCGGTGATCATAACCGGAAGGAAGACTCCGTAGAGGGGGTGGAGAGACGGGGTCAGGGCATGCTCTGAGGAACACCTGCATGGACCCCGCCGCAGAACATCTCGCCAAGAAGACGGGGAGGGAGGAGGGAGGAGCTGGAGGTGCTGCAGAGACTGAGAGGGGAGCGTGTGGAGGACCGGGGGTGAGTCCTCAGGACCCCGCGTTGCATGGATCAGGTAACACGGTACCTAGAAGAGAGGCCACAGGGCGCCTTCCTGAGGGGCCTCAGAGACAGTGACCCCCCAGAGCTGCAGGGGCTGCGGCCTCGGGGAGCACCGGGTGGGAGCAGGAGGGAGCGTTCTCTGATTCTGCCCTCCGTGTTCACAAGTCACATGAGGGCGTCGGGGGAGATGACTGAGTTTCTCCTGGTTCTGAAATCACGATTCCCCGATCTTCCCCGGAACGAGTGCCAGCCACGAGGCGCGGCCTCCCCGGGCTGTTCCACGGCTGCTCCCGGAGGCAGCCACAGCCACGGCCTAAAGCAGAGAGCTCTGGCCGCACCACCAGTCTCCGCTGTGAATCAAGGCTATGTAAAGACACCACCCCCACAGCCCTGCTGTGTGGCTCCGTGGATAGAGCTTCGGCCTGCGGAGTGAAAGGTCCCGGGTTCGAGTCCAGTCAAGGGCACATGCCTGGGTTGCAGGCTCGGTCCCCAGTAGGGGGCGTGCAGGAGGCAGCCGGTCCATGGTTCTCTCCCATCATGGATGTTTCTCTCTCTCTCCCTTCCTCTCTGAAATCAATACAATTTTTTTTAAAAAAAAAAGACACTTCCGCCCGGAGGAGTGTGCTGGCCCCGGACCCACGGCCTGCCCTCTGCCCTCCATGGGCCGGTCCCTGGAGGCACAGCCCCCCCCCCCCCCGCCCCCGCCACGCTGCTGCCACGTGGAGCCGCGGCTGAGGCTGAGTGACTGCTCGTCCAACAAGGCGATGGGAGCCTCAGGCAGCGGGTGGCAGCGGGACGAGATGATCTTACTCTTGGATGCTCCCGGGGAAGCCTCGTTCTTGTCACCACTCCTTTTGGGCTGTTCCCACGCGGGGCCCCTCAGCCGGCCCCCGCCCCTGCTCATGGCTTCGCTCACCCCGGGAGCCGTGCGCGTGTGCGCGGGGTCAGCCCTGCGACCTTGCCCCTGGGAGATGCCCGTGTCTCCCGCGGGCAGCCAGGGCCACGGGGAAGGCCGGGGTGTGCAGCACGGAGAAGTCTGGGACCCGCCGACGGGGGGTGGGGGGCGCGGCTGAGTGGCAGCTGGGGAACGGAATCAAAGCAGCAGACGTGTCCCACCACCAGCCTGTGGATGGTCGTGGGCACCAACAGCCAGGCCAGGGCGGGAGGCCGGCCACCAGCTCAGTCATGGCCACCTGGACCCCCAATCTTGCCGGGGCTGCTGCTCCCCGGGGAACCAGGAGGCCCGGCTCCCAGGGGCCCGTGGAGTCCGTACAGTTTCTGCGAACTTGCTCTTTTCTCCTGAATCACCAACGCCCTCCCCCAGGTCTACTCCCGCCCCCGGAGTCTTCTCTCATCACAAACTGAGCCGGGGAACAGCGGCCCACACCTGGCTGGGCTCATGTGCCTGCTCGCCTTCCTGCTGGACCACAAGGGGGAGACACTGAGGCGTCATCTGCGGGAGGGACAGAGGGGGGAGGCGGTCGCTGCCACTTGGATGGAGGCTCCTCTGTGATGGGTGACACCCTCGCTGCGAGACCAGGAAGCCAGGTCCATGGCCACCGTCTCAGGGGAAATAGAGGCGGAGGCCCTGAGCGCCCTGAGCAGGTGGCCATGGGGGCATTTCCCATTGATTTTTATTTTTTTATTTTTAAAATATATTTTATTGATTTTTTTACAGAGAGGAAGGGAGAGGGATAGAGAGAAACATTGATCAGCTGCCTTCTGCACGCCCCCCACTGGGGATGTGCCCGCAACCAAGGTACATGCCCTTGACCGGAATCGAACCTGGGACCCTTCCGTCCGCAGGTTGATGCTCTATCCACTGAGCCAAACCGGTTAGGCTCCCATTGATTTTTAGAGAGAGTGGAAGGGGGAGGGAGACAGAAACATCGATGTGAGAGAGACACATCGATTGGTTGTTCCTGCACGTGCCCCGACCAGAATCAGGGAACCTGCAACCAAGGTACATGCCCTTGACCGGAATTGAACCCGGGACCCTCTATCCACTGAGCCACACCACCCTCCCCTCCCCTCTCCTCCCTTCCCCTTGCACACAAAAACCTCCGCCCAGCCGATGGCTGACACGAACACGAAACCACCTGCTTTATCCGTCCTCTCCAAACAGCAAGTCACTGGGGCAGGGAGTGGAGAAAACAGGTGGGACTCGTCTTCCCTTTAGCGGTCGGCCTGCTGCTGCAGTAATGACTCCTCCACGTGGGGGAGGAAGAGCGGCGTTAACATATTCCTCTGGCGCCCTGGCCGGTGTGGCTCAGTGGATAGAGCGTCAGCCTGGGGACCAAAGGGTCCCGGGTTCGATTCCGGTCAAGAGCACATGCCCAGGTTGCAGGCTCCATCCCCAGTGGGGGGCGTGCGGGAGGCAGCTGATCCATGATTCTCGCTCATCGTTGATGTTTCTCTCTCTCTCCCTCTCCCTTCCTCTCTGAAATAAAAAAACTCCTCTGGCAAGGTTGTCCGCATTGAGCGTGAAGCGTGGAGACATGAACCGTGAGCCAGGTCTGCGGAGCAGGGCCCTGGGCGTCCTGGTAACACGGGATCACGTCTTCAGCGGGGCCTGTGGGTGCGGGGAGGCCTGGGCGTCCTGTGTAGCACGGGATCACGTCTTCAGCGGGGTCTGCAGGTGCGGGGAGGCCTGGGCGTCCTGGGTAACACGGGATCACGTCTTCTGCGGGGTCTGCGGGTGCGGGGAGGCCTGGGAGTCCTGTGTAACACGGGATCACGTCTTCAGCGGGGTCTGCAGGTGAGGGCAGGGCCTGGGAGTCCTGGGTAACACGGGTTCACGTCTTCAGCGGGGTCTGCGGGTGCGGGGAGGCCTGGGTGCAGCCATTTGCTGAGCAGACAGACACGGAGCATTCCCTCTGCTGGGCGCAGGGACCTGGTGGTGAGTGTCGCCTCTGTCGGGAAGATGCGGGTCTGATGAGTCAACAGTGAGATAAACGTTATGGGGGGGGGGGGGGTCCGGGAAGCGTGCCCACCGCTGTGACCGTCCGTGTGTGACGGTGAGGGACGTGAGGGCCCTTCCTGAGGAGGAGGGATGTCAGACACCACCCCAAGGGCACAGGGGGTCACCGGCTGACCGGTGATGCGGGTCTGCGGGGGCAGGGAGCGGCCTCCTGTGCACGCGCGGCTCGCCGGCTGCTTTCTGCTCAGGCCGCCGCGCTGTGGACGTGATGAACGGATCGTGCGGACACAGGAAGAACCGTGCCCGCCGCCCCGTCCATCCTGCCGGCCCCGCTCTGGGCTCCCCGGAGACGGCCGGGGGGTGTTTGTCCTGTAGCCGCCCCCCATGAGCTGGTGCAGAGGCTTGCTCAGCTGCCACTCCTGTCCCTCGGCGGCAAAGGGCCGTCCTCTGTCCCTAGTTGGGGGGATGCTGTGTTTGGGCGCCCATGGCGGCTGGAGCAGGTGTGTCTCTCTCTGAGCCCCCTGCGGGCGCACTGGCCCCGCTCTCCCATGCTGCCCCCTCGCCCTTCGCCGCCAGAACCACCAGGTGGAGGGCCCGGGGCTGGCTTTGCGCACGGGGGCGCGGGGGGCAACCTCTGACTGTTAGACGGCGGCTTGCTCCGTCTCAGGTGGAAATCGGTGGCTTCTGGCCGTGGCAAAGGGCAGGGACATTGCTTGGATGTTCCTCAGACCTGGCTTCTTCAGGGAGGGGAGCCAAGACTGGGATCAGTTCTGCGACTCGAGAATCCGGCATCGTCCGCCCTCCTCAGCCTGGCCAGCGCGGCACCCGCAGGGTAGCTGCCGGGCCCGGGGCACGAGCCACACCACAGGGATGCCCACGGGAGCAGGACAGAGGGGTCTGCACACAGAGCGAGGGCGAGGGGGGATGAAAGCGCAAGACGCCGGAGGGTCCGCTCCGGCTGGAGGATCGCCGTCCGAGGGAGATGCCCGCGGGGACTGGACGAGGGAGGCTAAGTGACCCTCCCGGGTTGGGGCAGCCGCCAAGCCAGGCCCATTTGGCTGCGGGGACACTGGGCTGGCGCCGAGGGCATGGCTCCTGACGGGCCTGGGCCGGGCCAGAGCCCAGGGAGGGAGCTCACGCACGGCCGAGGCTGGGAGGGGCGGGCAAGTGGGGGCAGGACAGGCTGGAGGCTTCGGGCCAGGCAGGCGGGCAGGCGGGGAGGGGCGGCGACTGGGCCCTGGCCAGGCCCTGCTGGGCTGGGAGTGCGTGTGTGCATGCGTGTGCGTGCGTGTGAATGCGTGTATGTGTGTGTGTTGGGAAGCGGGGGGGAGGGAGGTAGGGAGCCTCTTCAGAGAATAAACCAGCTGAAACACAGGCCACCCCACTGCACTGACATGTGAGGAGTGGTTAGGACATGCGGGCGCTGGGGGCGTCCTGGTTGTTTATCTGAAGTGTCGCTGGACGCCCCGTATTTCTATTTGCTGCGGTGGCCCCTCTCCGTGCAGGAGGCCCAGGTCGGCCAGCGCAGGGGCAGCAGCCGAGCTGAGGTGGGCGGGCCGTGGGGGACTCTCCGGCAGCATCTCCGTGTCCGCTGGGCTCCGGATGAGTGTGCACGGAGCAGCAGTGAAACACCCTCGTTTCCCAGGGCAGGAGAGGGTCGGACGGCCTAGGGGCCACAAAGGGGGTGCTGAGGAGAGGCGGGAGAAGGGGGCGCTGTGGGCCAGGTCTCCTCGCAGCTTCTGTGACTCCTGATGGTGGAGCAGCCACACCATGACCTTCTGCAGCCCATCCTGTTCGGCTCTGTCCCACTGCCCTCCTCCCCCACTCACCCCCAACCTGCACCTGCCAGCCCCCCTCTCCCCTGAGCCCCGACACTCCCCGGAGCCCAGGCAGGCCACGGAGCGGCCCTCTGCGCCAGGAACGGATGCTCAGTTTGCGATCCGGTGCCTCCTAGACGGTCAGGCGAGGAAGTCCCTGTTGGCGAAGAGCTCGTCAGAGAGGCGGCTTCACACCGCGCTGCTCCGGGGCTCTGTCCGCTTCCACCCGATTTGAGCCATTTATTTGTCGGGCTCTTTTATTCATTATTATTGTTTATTGATTTCAGAGAGGAAGGGAGAAGGAGAGAGAGAGAGAAACATCAATGACGAGAGAGAATCATGGATCGGCTGCCTCCTGCACGCCCCACACTGAGGATCGAGCCTGCAGCCTGGGCCTGTGCCCTGGACCGGAATCGAACCCGGGCCTTTCAGTCTGTGGCTGATGCTCTGTCCACGGAGCCAGACTGGCGAGGGACCAAGGCCCTTGACCTCGGAGAGAAACCGAGAAACCAGCCAGGCGGCCGCCTCCTGCCGCGGCTCCCCCAGGAGCCGCTCTCGGGGCAGCTCCGCCGGCCGCCCCGCGCACGGAGGACACAGGGGGACACAGGGGGACACGGGAGGACGCAGGAGGACACAGGAGGACACAGGGGGACACGGGAGGACACGGGAGGACACAGGGGGACACGGAGGACACGGGAGGACACAGGGGGACACGGGAGGACGCAGGAGGACACAGGAGGACACAGGGGGACACAGGAGGACACAGGGGGACACGGAGGACACGGGAGGACACAGGGGGACACGGGAGGACGCAGGAGGACACAGGAGGACACAGGAGGACACAGGGGGACACGGAAGGACGCAGGAGGACATAGGGGACACGGGAGGACACAGGAGGACACAGGAGGACACGGAAGGACACGGGAGGACACAGGGGGACACGGGAGGACGCAGGAGGACGCAGGAGGACACAGGAGGACACAGGGGGACACGGGAGGACACGGGAGGACGCAGGAGGACACGGGGGGACACGGGAGGACACAGGAAGACACAGGGGGACACGGGAGGACACGGGAGGACATGGGAGGACGCAGGAGGACACAGGGGGACACGGGGGGACACGGGAGGACACGGGGGACACGGGGGGACATGGGGGGACACGGGAGGACACAGGGGGCACGGGGGGACATGGGAGGACACGGGAGGACACAGGGGGACACGGGGGGACACGGGGGGACACGGGAGGACACGGGAGGACACAGGGGGATACGGGGGACACGGGAGGACACGGGAGGACACAGGTGGACACAGGAGGACACGGGAGGACACTGGAGGACACAGGGGGACACAGGGGGACACGGGGGGACACAGGGGGACACAGGGGGACACGGGGGGACACAGGGGGACACAGGGGGACACAGGGGACACGGGAGGACACAGGGGACACAGGGGGACACGGGAGGACACGGGAGGATACAGGGGGACACAGGTGGACACAGGGGCCAGGCCTCTGTGCCGTTTGACCTCTGTCCCTAGCCAGCCCCCGGCCCCCAGAAGTGACTCCAGAGTTGCTGCCATCGGATTTCTCCAGGTCGTCCTAGCTCAGCCATGAACGTGCTGTGTGTTCAGAGACAAGTTGCACCCTCTCTGTGCCCGTCTCTGTGCTCTCCTTGAAGAGACACAAATACCAGTCTTCCGACGTGGGCGCCACATGCGGTGGGCGAGGGACCAGATTCAGGCAGAGGATGCTGGGTGGGCCAGGAGAGGATAGCGACCCGGATGTGTTTGGGAGGCCCCGCGGCCCCGATCAGGGCACGTCCCTGCGTCTGTGTGATGCTAAGCTCCTCAGAGACACAGTCATTCGCCAGGACGAGCGAGCGGCGGCTTCCCCGGGGCTCCCGGGGACTTGGCGAGAGGACGGCCAGGCGCTGTCCGGAGCCGCTCCTCTTGGTGGCGTGACTGCCCATTATGTCCGCGTAATGACGACGGCACGGTCATCTGTCGGGTAATTACACAGCACTCCCATTTTACGGCCTCTCGTAATGTCCCCCATAACCCCGTGGAGTAAATATTATCTCTCCTCTTTTATGGATGGAGAACCCGAGGTTCAGAGGGGTTAACGACGCATTAAAGGACGCCCAGCTGCTCTGGCGTGGCATTGGGATACCAGGCCGGCCCTTCTGCCTCACGGCTCACCCTGTTCCCACCTCCCAGTGGTTTTCCGGGTCTCCCCTCCCGGGACTGGGATCTGGGAGACATCCCCGGGGCCTGGATGCTAGCCCAGGGTAGCTCAGTCCCCTCCCCGAGGCAATCCAGCCCCCATTTTCTTTTCTGTTTAATGTGGACAGGACCCCCGCTCTGTGGTTTGAACGAGCTGTTTCTAGGGCCCCACCACAAAGGCCACGAAGCACCCCTCTCCACCGCGGGTGTGGGAATGAAACCTCTATCCGTCCCCCGTGCGGTCCTCGAGGATTCTCGGCTCTTCGTTCCAACAATGCCAGCTTGACATCCCCTCTCCCAGGGAGCTGGCCGCGGGCACCCTGCCACGTCCAGAGCCACGTGCCGAGTCGGTGGGTCTTCCCAGGAGGCGTGTCCAGCTGACACCAGGCCAGATGTTGTGCGGCCGGGACCGAGGCCCCGTCTGTTCCCGCCCGCCGCCCCGCTCGCCTCCGAAACATACAGAGAAAAGGCTAGTTTCCCTTTGAATGAGATGAACTAATTGCATGTCACACACCCCCTAAGCAGGTTTGTATTTGCTGTCACTGTAACGACCACATCAGCATTCAGAGACCCGCCCGGCGCCGGGTACAGATGTTGGGTCTCGGAGACAGTCATATTCTTGGTGGCCACAAGGTGTCAGCAAACAGGGCCCTGGGAGGTAGGTGTGTGAAGGTGCCTGGGCTGGGAAAATGCTGTTGATGAGTTCATTAGCTGATTCAAACCCCTCCAGCGAGCTTGTTAGAGGAGGGCTGGGGAGGCTGTGAGAGGCGCCATACTGTTACCCGCTGATGGAGGGGCCGGACACCAGGGGCTGGAAATCAGATGAAGATGAGCCAATATTGATTGTCCATGTGGGCGTGATTAAGTCCTGAATAATTAAAGGCCACCGAGTTTCCCAGCTTGTGTTCCAGCGTGCGTGCGTTACCATCAGCAACGGGCGCTACATTGACAGAGTCCCCCGAGGGGACGTGACTGAGAGAAGAAACAGGATCGGTTAGGGAGGCAGCCTCCTCGGGGCGTTTGAAGACCCGAGGAGATCAAGAAATGGGTCTCAGCCACGAGCCTATAATTGTGACCCATGTCCTAACTCGAAATACGTTGCATTAAATAAAGCCGTGTGTCTGAACGTGCGCACGCAGCTAATGGAGATCTGCTTACTCAACGATAGATCTGAAGGATCGGTCGTCATTAGCAGCAAACCTGACACCCCACCCTCACTGTTCCCTTCGTCTCCTGAGTGGCTTTCTTGGGATGGGACGGAAGGAAGCACCTGTAGGTGATTTTGTCCTTGTGTGGACATCATAGAACACACCTACCCAACCTACAAGGTGCAGCCTACCGCTCCCAGGCCTTAGGCAGATGTTCCAACAAAACCTTATTTGCAAGAACAGGCAACAAGCTGGGTTTGGTCCATGGGTCACATGTGGAAACCCCTTTCATGTCCCACGTGGTTCAGGGTTCCAGTTCAGGGTTCGGGCTCTGGAGAAGGCCGCACACAAATGAAAAGAGACTAGAAAAGCATTAATTTGGGAAATGGGGGGCAGGCAGACGCCCAAGAGAGGACGACTCGCTCTGGCTTTGCCATCCCTTTTATGAGGATTACGGGATACACCCATATCCCTCAGGCAGGGAATTCCACTAACAGCCAATCCTCAGACTAACAGGTGGAGGCTGCTTCACCTACCAAGGTCTCAACCAAACAAGGAGTGATTAGCCCTGACCTTTCAGAGCAATTAAGGTTGACCAGCCTTCCGGATTCCCCATCCACACCTCTCTCCTAGTGAAACAAGGATCGGCTTCCGGCAGTCACAGCTGGCTTGCCCCCCTCCCTGCCTATCTCTTTGTCCACGAAATCTTTCTCCAAGGAGCAGTCAGCACTGTTGATGCTTTTCCTACTAAATCTCGGTGATGTTCAAGTTTACCCGCCCCGAGTTTGCACCCAGGCAAATCTAATTGGAATTTGGGGTGTTTCTAAGGCTACAAGTCACACAGAACCTCTTGGTTTATTGCAGGGGTGGGGTGGGGGGCTCATCGCTCAGCTATGTGGAATTCCACGAGCTGCGTCCTCAGAAGCCAATCTTATTTCTCTCCCAATTCCGGAGCAGCAGCTCAGTCTTTATCTCTTCTCAACCCCCTTTTACAGGAGAGCAATCCAAGGTAAGTGACGCTGGCCATCGGAAGAGCGGAGATTGGGGCCGCTCTCCTGGGCTGATTCTAACTCTCTCAGTGCACAGTGTAGGCAGGGAAGTGGTAAGTGGTTTCAGCTCCGTGTCAGGACAACAGGGCCGTGTGGTAATGTGGGTGTGGTAGAAAATGATCAGGATTCGGGGGAGACACAAACAACACAAAACTGAACTCTAAACCCAAGGTCGCTGCCCAACACCCTCCATCTGAGCAGCAAGCGTGACCTTGTGGAGCAGGGAGAGGCGCTGACTTAGTCACGGCATGGGAGCCGGTGTCTGCGTCCGTGTGTGTCTGAATCTCCACGCTTCATTAAGCCCACGGTCGTGAGCAGTGTCTGCTTCTCACCCGAGCGACGAGGGGGATGTGGCCAGAAATAGCCCTCAGACATCTGTGAGTGGCACCTGGCTTCGCAGGCAGACTCAGGAAAAGGTTGACGCCGAGGTCCCTCGTCGGCACGGCAGCTGTCTGACACCTTGGAGGCCCTCCGCGGCTGATGGCTCGCCTACGACATCCTTCTGCCCCCGAGCCCCACCCCTGTGGGGGTCAACCACACCCTCTTCTCTGTAACTCTTGCTCTAATCATGGCACATCCATGACTCATCCTCGGCCTCTTTTTATTTTTTTCAAATATATTTCTTTATTGATTTCAGAGAGGAAGGGAGAGGGAGAGAGAGAGAAACATCAATGATGAGAGAGAATCATTGATCGGCTGCCTCCTGCACGCCCCCTTCTGGGGAACGAGCCCACAACCCAGGCATGTGCTCTTGACCGGAATTGAACCTGGGACCCTTCAGTCTGCAGGCCCACGCTCTATCCACTGAGCCAAGCCGGCTAGGGCTCGTCCTCGGTCTCTTTTGATACAACAATTAATTTGAATCTTTCCACCGAGCACAGGGCCTGGCTCGTGACAGTCTATAAATATTTGAAACGGGAAAGAAAGCTTCTCAGTACAACTCTTTGGCCCCATCCTTGTTCTGTGTATACTCTCTCCGGGCAACGAGTGGGGATAACCGTCACCCCGTCTTTCCCTCTGCCCACTTGGTCTGTGCCCTGTTTGTCCCTGGTGGGACGCCTGTCTCCGCACTGAGTGTGCCATGTGCCAGGCAGAGCGCACTCAGCCCTTTCCATCTTCTCAACCTGCTCTACACCTGACCGCCGGCCAGCGTGAGAGCTAGACAGCCTGGGTGTGGACGCTGAATTCTCCACGACGGGGCTGTACGACCCTCCGTGCCCCACCTTCCTGGGCCCTGGGATCACCAGGGAAATGATAGCATCCAGCTCATGGGCCTCAGAAGCTTTAAATGAGATGAGACCTGGGAGGTGCCTGGCACCGAGTCCGAGCTCCATGGATTTTCAGCTCTTCCTGTTCCACGTGAGAGATGATCGATGTTCGCAAACGAGGGTCTGTTTGCCTTTCAGAGGTTTCCTGCGGGAGAATTATTTATGCAGCATCCACTCCTGTCGATGGAGCCGGGAACGCATGCCACAGGCTTGTTCCAGGGGAGCCACGGCTAGACGGAGCCGGGACCTTGGGGGCCAGAGGGACCTCAAGGAAAATGGGGAGAGGAAGAATAGCAGGCCTCCCTGCGAACAGGAGAGAGAAAGATGCTGTTTGCACCATTCTCACCGCCAAGCATGGTCGTGACCGGCTAAGAGGGGGGTTGGATCCTCTCTGGTAGTGGATCATGTGACCTTCCAGATGTACCGGCAAGAGGTCTTAGGTGGTCAAGCAGCTGATCGGTAGTAATTTATTGTGAGGCTAGCAAAGCGCCCTCCTGAAAGCAGATGCCCCCTCCCCCCGAAAAGGGTCACCCCCAGCTTTGGGGGAAAGCCAGCAAAGGCAGACTGGGACGTGACCTCCAGGCACCTCAGCAAGAGGTGGGCTCCGGCCAGCAGCGACCCCAAGGTGTAGTTCATGGGCACGAGGCGGGCTGTGGAGAGGAGATGCTGACAAGGGTAAGACATCTCGCCACCCGGAGGCCGCCTGACACCTACCGTTTAAATGGCAATGAAAACCGTGACCAATGAGAGAAAATGGAATCCTCCTCTCCTTCCTCTCCCCAGCAAGACCCGGGCCGCGGGGTGCGGCTAGCGACACCGGAAGTGGTGGAGACCACCCAGCGCAAGACAGAGCCCAGCCTGTGCACCGCCCCGCCTGCTCCCCTGTTGTCCTAGTTAAAGAATTCAGTCCTCAGCCTCCTCCAGCGCGTGCGGGAGGCCAGCGAGGAGAAGGGCAGTGAAAGCACACAGGGCGTTTTTGATCGGGAATGAGAGAAAATCTCACACCACACACACACACACACACACACACACACACACCTAATGGACACACACATGCACACACACATGCGCATACACACACACCTACTGGACACACACAACACATGCACATGCACACACACACATGCACACACGCGCGCACACACACGCGCCTAATGGATACATAAATGAAAAATCTGTGCATTAACTGTGGTTGTTTCTCAGCAGGGGCATCTTGGGAGACTTTAACTTTCTACCTTTTAGTTCTTCAGTATTTTCTCTTTTTTCCCCTCCCGGGATATATATATTTAAATATATTTTTATTGACTTCAGAGAGGAAGGGAGAGGGAGAGAGATAGAAACATCAATGATGAGAGAGCATCACTGATTGGCTGCCTCCTGCCCACCCACTACTGGGGACTGAGTCTGCAACCGGGCCTGTGCCCCGACCAGGAATTGAACCGTGGCCTCCTGGTTCATAGGCCAGTGCTCAACCGCTGAGCCACACCAGTGGGGGCTCCAGTGATAGTTTTAACCTCTGTTGTTGTGTAATCAAAAAGAGTAGCTTCTTTCAAAAAAGAATTCGGGGCAAACTGCTGATTCATTACTAACGTCTCATGCACGTCCGAGTGACCCAAGCCATCGTCATGGCCTGGAGCGGACCCTGGCAGACGGCGGTGAGCTGGCAGGATGCACTGTGTTCCCTGGCTAAGTGTATTGGCTTGAAGGTAATCTATGCGATTCGAAGACACGGTGATTTATGGACTAATTAATGGCACACAACAAAAATACTTATAGAAACTGGCTCTACCCCCAACCTGAAAAGCCTCCCAACAACAGGGAAATGGGTTTTGCACGTTAGAAAATGAAATTCAATATATATTTATGAGGCCATTCAAAACGCAGAGTCCTTTCCACACGTCCCGAGTAAGCAGAAATGTCCATGTATCAAAACCTAATTGTGCCAGGGCCCACGGCTTGGGGAATAAATTAAGTCTTAAGCTACCGAAGACATCGGACATTAATTTTCAGGCTTATTATAGCTCTGATGAGACGGGCGTTAATACATGCAGCAGGGAGAAAAAGAAGGCCCACGCGACAAGGAAGACACACCTATGGGTGTTCCTCGGCCAGGTGCTGATTGTTGATAATTCATTTAAGGCGACAGAGGTATGTCCACCTGGAGGCGTCATTGCCCCAGCAGCTTGTTAACAGGGCCCGAACAGGGTGCTGAGTATTTCAGAGATTTTGAGGGGTTCGTGTCTTGTTTCTGAGGTGGGGAGGGAATGGGAAGGATTTCATGGGATGTAGTAAAACAGTCAACGTTCATCCCACAAACCTTTGCTGAGCACTTTGTCTGATAAAGTGGTGCTGTAGGCTACCGGTGGAATTTGATGGGCCTTCAGAGGAGGGAGCCCGTATTGGGGCTGGGAAGAGAATCGTCTGTAGAACTGGCCTTTGAAATGCTGGTCAGACTGAAAAATACAAACGAGTGGTTAGGACACGGTAGCAGGAAGGCTGGGACTTCCAGGATGCGGAGGCAGTGCGGACAAGGACACAGGACGGGCCATGTGGGGCAGGGAGTGGAGAGCGTAAGTCACGTGATCGTGTGGCAAAACAGGTTCGTGAGGGAACGTAATGGTCATCACACGGGAGAGATCGCAGGGGCCAGATGGTGGATGAACCAAAACGTTTGCTCGTATGTGGCAGATAGCGCCATGACGAACTGACTTTCGTTGAGCACCTATAGATGGTGGCCCTGCGCATGAGATGTCCTCCTCATTCTCCAGATTGCAGTGTTTGGGGGATAATGTCACAATGCAAAAGCAAACTTCAGTACAAAATGAAAAACGTGTGGTAATAAAATAAGTGCAGGATCAATGCAGATACATTACCGGGGCAGCTACTATAGTCGTGGGGCAGGGGGGTCAGAAAAGGTTTATTGGACAGATGACCTGAACTCTGAGTCCTGAGAATTTAAGCAAGCTTATAGGAAAGAAAGTCACCCTGTGTTTGGGAAAACCGGAATTATATCAGGAAGGCTGGGGCTTCGATTGAACTCATCAAGTAGTCCCTTCATGTTGAATTTTCCATCCGACTACTTTTGCTGAGAACGTCTGTGACGGGCTGGCGCGCGTTTCCCCGTGTTTGTCATTAAGGATCAGACGCTCTCTCAGAGCCTGTGATAGATCTGAGTTCAGCATCAACGAAGAGGTGTCAGTTATGCCTGTATCTTGAACAGTGTCACTCTGAATGGGAAATAGGCCGTTTTCTCGCTAACAGAGTTAAGAGTTACAATTCTCTGGCGGGTGGCATCGATAACGCCATCCATGGATGGCCCGAGACCCGCAGCCGAATATGTCTCCTTTTCCTGTGTAAGTTTACAGCTCCTTTAGGACCGAGCAATCATTTTTTCGGAGTAAATAAGAAATTCGGCAGCAGCATGAAAGTGCTTAAGTTGGCCCCTTAATATATAACTATCTGCCACCTACCGACTCTAGTTCCATTAATTATTTATTCTAAAACTCAAGTGTTTTGCATGATCTGTATTCATGCGCTACTATTCACAAGAATTCGCTTCAGCAGAATGTCTTGGGGGTGAAAGAATGGGGATTGTACCTTTTTTTTTATTTCATCGAGTTTTAAAGAGACTCGCACTTAAACAATTGAACATTTCCATTGGCATGGCTCATGCATGGTACGTATGGCCCATTGGTAGGCTGGCATGCAAGGACTCGACCCTCCAATGCAAAATGAATCACTTAGCCCTAGCCGGTATGGCTCAGTGGATAGAGCGTCGGCCTGTGGACTGAGGGGTCCCAGATTTGATTCTGGTCAAGGGCAGGTACCTAGGTTGCAGGCTAGATCCCTGGCCTTGGTCAGAGTGCATTCAGGAGGCAACCAATCAATGTGTCTCTCTCACATTGTTTTTCTCCCTCTGCCTCTCCCCCTCCCTTCCATTCTCTCTAAAAATCAATGGGAAAAAATATCCTGGGGGTGAGGATTAACAAGAAAACAACAACAGAAAACCCCAAAATGAATCACTGTACTTTCAGGCCAAACTCACGAAGAAGTGGTCAGTGAGGTTGGAAGGGCAAGAGGGGGAGACCCGGGAAAGGCCAGGGCCCAGCGAGAAAAGGCAGGAGGAGAGGAAGCCATTTTATCATTTATCAAATATTCAAAACTATTCAACACTCAAGCATAGATCTTTCCAGCCGCTGGAGTCTTTGTGGCCCATAAACACCACCGCACCCCCAAAATCTGCTCCTGCAGTGGGAGAGCTGAGAACGCCCTCATTTCAAGATTTTATGGCCAAATGATTCCAACTCCTGTTGAATCCTGGAAAGAGCAGGCCCCGTGCCAGGCCTGTGCTGGCCGATTCCCTTCTTGACCAGGAGATCAGACGACCTGGAAGGCAGGTCGACCTTTTTTCCTCTTGCTCTTTCCACTTGGCACGGGGGGTAGGGTGGGGTGGGTGGGTGGGTGGGTGTGTGGTGGAGGGGGGAGGGCGGTGGTGGGATGTCACTAGGCCTAGACTGTCCAGGACCCGCTTTTCCGGCTCCCGCTGCCTCCCTGCAGGTGGGTCTGCCTCGTCCGGGTAGTGTCTGCATCCGCATTGGAGGTGAGGTGCTGAGCCTGGGTGTCCCAGGCAGTTCCTTGAGAGCGCTGGCGAGACCAGGGGCCCACAGCTGCTGGGGGCGGGCGGCAGGGAGAGAAGGTAGGAAGGGAACTTACTGGAGATCAGACCAACAGAGCTCAAGGATGTGTTAGGAGGCCACGCATGAGCAACAGGGCGCCGAAGACCCAACCCCCGACGTGGCGCATGTGTGCGGAATAAACGCCCAATTCGTGTGTTATGGGGAAACACCGTCCGGGGAGTCTAATTAGCAAACACGTTAATTAGGGTTCTTGCTTGCTTCTCCACTGTCCACACTGGTTTGCGTGAGCTAACCTCTTCCACCTCCTGGGAGTGAAACGGCACCATCAGCCCAGGAAACGTGCCTGCGTCTCATTAAGACGCGAGGACCCAGACAGAGTTCCTCTTTCTCTCACGTCTCCCCACAGCGGAACCGCCTTCCTATCTCATACGTGTCCAAACGATGTTAGGACATTCAACCGTGACCCCAAGACACGCCAGACCTGCTCACCACAGTGCCCAGTCCCCCCATTAGCCTGGCGTCAGGATCCTGGGGGAACTCCCCTGGAGCTCCGTCCATCCTGGGACGGGTTGTTCCCTTGATTGCGTCTCGTTCGATGTGCTGATGATTTCATTGCACCAGGTGGCATTTCCAACCAACGTCCTTACGTATGCAAACCGTTAGGAGAGGCCATTCCGAAAGAACTCAAATGTTTCTCCTCTTTATGTCAAGTGGGGACGGTGATTCCTCTTAATGTTTGTACGTGGACGGTGTGTTAGTTTGCTCGGGCTGCCATAACAAAACGCCAAAGATGGGGGAAGAGCTTAGAACAACAACAACATGATTTTCTCCCAGCTCTGGAGGCTGGGAGGCCAAGATCAAGGTGCTGGCAGGGATGGTGTCTCTGAGCCACCCCTTAGCCTGCAGGGAGCCACGCTTTCGCCATGTCCTCACGTGCCTTTTCTGTGTGTGTGTGTGTGTGTGTGTGTGTGTGTGTGATCCTGGTGTCTCTTTCTTTTCTCCTAAGGACAGGCCACAGGGAGTCTCCTGTGCCTGCAAACACCTCATCACGCTTGATTCCATTCAGGTTCATCTAAACTCGACACCGAGCCTCCGTTCCTAATCAGTACCTCCTGGCGCGATGCCTTATTCGTGACGTTAATTGTTACGAACTCTCTGAGCTGCTGTCTGCAACACACAACCCGAGGAAGCTCTGTGTTCCCTGCATCACGGACCTCCGGCTTTTAATCACGAGTGTAACTGCCTCGTCCCCCAGTGCCCATTACATCGGCCTCCCCGAAGCGGGGCAGGTGTTTGACTTCGGGAAGCCTCTCGCTTCTAGGGGACTAAGTGGCCTGGGGCTTGGGGCGTCTCCTAAGGGACCACATTTCCCCCCTGAATTTACCATCTCTCTCTCTTTTCAAAAACACACACATTCATATTGATTTCAGAGAGGAATGGAGAGGGAGAGAGTGATAGAAACATCAATGATGGGAGAGAATCATGGGCCGGCTGCCTCCTACAGGTAGGGGATCGAGACTGCAACCTGGGCATGTGCTCTTGACTTGACTGGAACTCGGGACCCTTCAGTCCACAGGCGGATGCTCTATCCACTGAGCCAACTGGCTAGGGCTGCATTTACCATCTCCTTTTCCCTTTTCAGGGGCACAGAAGCCCTTCCCCGCCTTGAAGAGGAGACCCCCCATTCTGTATGCTTGCGGAGGCGATGTCAGGAGGGCCCTGGCGAGGTCCGCAAGGCCGCAGGCTTGATCCCTCTCCCCCGCCCTCGTCTCCCGGCCGCCATCAACCCCAGCTCATTTAGGCCGATCCAATCCAGCCCGTCAGCCATTTCCATATTCCTGCACCCCCGCCCCCCCCGGGGCATCACTCTGCAAAGCCCAGGGGAGGCTGCCGCCTGGGCGCTCGGTGGTTAGCGACAGGCGCCCTTCTTCTCGGGGTGCGTCCTGTCTGCGAACCTCCGACCTCCAACCTCGGAACAGCTCGGGGGCCGCTCAGGCTCTCTGCCCGGCCGGCCGCCTGCACACTGGGCCTCTCCCCACGGCTTCGCGAGTCATTTCTGATTCCGGACCCCGTGCATTCTCTTCGCCCCCTCTTCCCCCAGCCCGTCTAGTGGGTTGGAGACAGCAGGAGCGAGGCCACAGAGCGCCGGCGGCGAGGGGTGAGAGGACAGGCTGGGCTTGGAGCGTGGGGTCCTGCGGGGTCTTTGCTCTTCCGCGTGGGTGCTGCCAGTAGGAGCCGCAGAGGGATCTCGTCTCCCTTCCTCTCCGCGTCCGGACGCAGCAGGCGGCGGCCCAATGTCTCCTCTTAGGAAGCCCACCCGTTCCAGGTGGGGGACACCCCGGCGCCCCGGGCGCTCTGATGGCATCGCTGAATGCGGAGGGGCAACGGGCCGGCGGCCACGGCCCTGTGCGCGAGGCCAGCTCGCTCCCTCGCTGCAGAACCCGAGGCCTGTGCGCGCTGCGGGCGCCTGAGATCCGGGCACGGGGTCCCGAGATGCGGGCACGGGGCCTGAGATCCGGGCACGGGGTCCCGAGATCTGGGCACGGGGTCGGGAAAGCAGCGAGTTTGGAGAGCAGCGTTTCCATGGGGCCAGGACCGCCCGGTGGGGATCTGATGAGCACGTGCTCCACCGTGGCTTCCGCCTCCGCCCTGGCTTCCGGCCTCCTGGACCCTGGGGCTCCCCGCGCCCATCTCTGGAATGGGGGCCCGGAGCAGACGGCCATGCGCATGTCTGGTTCTGTTCCCCCCCCCACCCCGCAGGGCAGCGCCCGCCCCACCTGGGGTGAGGGATGCCTCCAGGCGGGGGTTTCGGGGAAGCCCCGGAGGGTCTCCGCGGGCCGGGCCGCAGGGAGGGTTTGAATGCGCCTAAACCCAAGGCAGCATCAGCCTCACCTGGGCGCTCCTTGCAAATCCAACCCTCAGGCTCCACCCCGGACCCACGGAGTCAGACACCCCGGGCGGGCGGGCCCTCAGGCCGGGTTACCCCCTGGGCGCCGTTGGGGCCCCGCTGGGGTCTGAGAAAGGCTCGCTCCGGGCGCAGCAGGACGAGGATGGAGGAGCGCAGGTGGAGGAACAGGAAGGCGGGACCTGCGGCGGGAACAGGTAAGCCGGCGGCCTTGCTGATGTTCTGAAGGCCTGTTCGCTTCTCAGGGAGCACACGGCCCAGCTTTCCCCAGGAGCGCGCCCTGCAGCATTTCACATGCGATTGGGCCTGCAAACCTCATGCACACACATGTCCCCTTCCGGGATCCAGGTTGTTGTAGTTCTTTATTAACATTGCATTCTTTAGGTGTAATAAGAGGCACACACACCCGAGCTTGCATTATACTCTGTTGCTCTGATTATGTAGAGCCCGCGCATCATGGGTGTTCAGTAAATATTGGAGCACGAATGTATAGGGCCCTGTTCTATGCAAGGGCGTGTGTGTGTGTGTGTGTGTGTGTGTGTGTGTGTGTGGTGTTAGCATTAATAACAACCCGGTAGGAGAGGTAACAAGTAAATCAGAATCCATCACTCCCAGGGGTGAGGCTGCTGACCAGGATTCTTGGAGCTGCGGGGCTGCACCCGGGTAAGGTTTTTTTTGGTGAAGAATGTTGAGAGGCACTCCAGATTTTAGAAAGACCGGACTAACGTCAAGGCGATGGTCACCTGCAGGGCATTTTCAGGCTTCTTGGGTGGAGGGGCGTTCGGGGCCAGCGTGAGGGTTGGTATTGTGTCCAGGGCTGTGGGGTGAGCAGTTTGTCTTGACACATGGTTGGATGGAGGGAAAACAGGACTGCTAGCTGGTGGAAGTCGTCCTTCAGCAGGTATGACCCAACTGCAGAAGCCCGAACCCCTTCCGCACTGCAACACTATGTGGGGGTCACCCAGCCGCCCCAGACACGGCGCCCCGCCTCCGGCCCTGCCCGCTGAATTGCTGCCGGAAGCCACATTTGCCACCTTGCATTCATTGTAGACACACACAAGGTATCAGAAGCATCCAAGGTCACAGACAGAAAAATAGGAGCCCCCTCGTGCTCGGAGCCGCAGTGTGGACAGGAAAACCTGAACTAGCGGGCTCATTAGGGCTCAGGAGCGGGTTTCCGGAAGGCGTGTGTTCAGGAACGGACAAATTCGTGTACCTGTTTTGACGTCTGTAGACAGGTTTATAAACGTGAAATTACTGAAAAGTTTGATTTCACAAACAGCTGTCTAGAAGTATGACCGTCATTTTAAATGGATACTGAACAGGTCTAGTCAATGCAGGCAGGCGTTCACCGTCACCTGATGAGCAGAAGGGTGCGGCTGGGCGGGGCTTCGCGCACGTGGGAACACGCACCTGTTTCACCGGCTGCAGAGTCCTGCCACTTGATCCGCGTGGTCACGTGCTAATCATTCCGCAAGCATTGTTTATGAGCAGTGATTCTTGGATTTAAACGCCGACTAGAGTTGTAGGTATGTAATATTTAGTTATGGTGGCGGAATTACTGCAGTGTTTTTTTCCAACCTGTGGCCTGTTCGCTAACATTTGTTAAAAACAACAGGAAATTAATAACAAAAAATAACCTGTCAGTTTAATTAAGCAAATCCTGGTTAAAAGCAGTTTAAAATGAGCAGGTGTTTATGTTCACATGTGACGTAGGGCCTGAAAATTTTGTCCGTTAATCCGAGGTCCGTGAAGTCGAGGTCTGCAAAGTCGAGGGTTTACTGTGTTGAGAATCAAGATGGTGCAAGTACTTCCTTACCCCGGTCCCCGGCCCAAGGCTGTTAGTAAAGTCGGCGGGGTCCTGCTGTTACTATTATCTCTCAGCATTGGCGTCCCCTTGTTGACACTGTTGCTAATGTGAGCTGGGCAGGTCCCGCCTCACATTCATCGAGAGTCATGGCAAGACCTCTGGCTGAAAATTTCCAGAAAAATCTGAAAGCTGGAGCTTGAGAATATCGCCATGATGATCGCCATCGTGGTCATCAGCACTTTAGACTCTCTCTACAGTGGCCATCGTGGTCATCAGCACTTTAGACTCTCTCTTTATATTTTACCCAGGAAGTTCATGGTCATTCGCGCCATCGGATTTTCCCATGAACTCCGGAGAATGACTACTATTACCCCCGTTTTACAGATGGGAACATTGGGTGTCTAGAGCGGTGCTGTTCAACGGGCAATGTAATGTGAGCCACACGTGTAATTAAAAATAATCTCTGGGAGCATCGTTAGAAAAGCAAAAGGAAACCGTTAAAATCGTCCTGATAACGTGCTTTATTTTACCCCATGTATTCAAAATACTGTCATTCCAACGTATGACCAATGTGAGCATGACTACGGCGATAATTCATTCTCCTTTCTTGTTTGTTTTGTACCAAGACTTGGACGTCTTCTGGTGAATCTCTTACATCCCCAGGACTTGTCCGTCGGGGTTAACCACAGTCAAGGGCTCGATAGCCATAGGTGGCCAGTGGCCACCGACTGGGACAGGGCAGGTCGAGGGGACAGACAGGCATAAGCGCCCTGAATAGTAAGAATAGTGCCCAGAACACAAGGAACCAATAAGACGATTAGAAACCTAGGCCTCTTCTCTTGATCTCGTGCTGATAACCCAGAAGACCATACAAACGAAACAAAGCAGCTCCCCAAAAGGACGTGGTGTTGTTCCGTGCAAGTGCATTCCCCTGCCACACATTCAGTTTTAAGACATTTTGTGATGAGTGTGGGAAAGAAACCGCTTGAAACCTTTCTAGCAGAATGTCTGCAGCCCAGGAAACAGAGCGGGCGCTGCTTCTCTCGGCCTGGCGAACACGCTCGGAGCCCACCTCTGTCCGGCTGGTCAGGGTAGGACTGCATTTCGGTGGCAGACTCTGACGGATGGGGAGGGACTGAAATCTATGGGGTCGCGGCCTCTCATTGGCCCGTCCCCAATCAACCCGGTGCTGTCTGCCTTGAATTGGAGGCACCCCTCACTCCTGATCCGTAACACAGGCGTGTGATTGCAAGTGAAAACCGTGTGTGTGTTAAAAGTGAGGATGTGCATGGACATCGGTACATATTCAGATTGAATGAAAAAATGACGTACTTCCAAGCTGCCAATCTCCGTGATTGAATGGGAGCTGATGATGAGGTCTGAGGCTTTTTTTATTGGTAGTCAATCCTCACCCGAGGATGTTTTTTCCATCGATTGATCGCCTCCTCGTGCACTCGCCCTGATCGGGGGCCGGTGCTCGAACCTGCCACCCGGGTAAGTGCCCTTGCCGGGGAATCGAACCCGAGACCCTCTGGTGCGTGGACCAACGCTCTAACCACTGAGGACGCTGGCCAGGGCTGAGGCATGAGGCTTTTATTATCCAAATATTAATGCAACTATTTAAATGATTCAGAAGCAGAGATTCTCTCAAGAGCTTTACGTGGGGGCCCTTACCGGAACCCACATCCTTCAAACAAACCCGAAAGGAAGGGTGAGGCAGGGCCCAGTGCACGGAGTCTCCCCGCCCTCCACGCTGCCACGAGCGATCCACCACAGCTGCCAAGACATTTATTTATCACTTGGCGCTCGCGCCGCGCTCCTGGTCTGGGCCGTTGCCGCTTCGCTTCATGCTTGGTTTCCAGAAGAGCCAGGGGCGCAGTGAATACACACCTCCCACGGGGATGCGGTGCCCCAGGCAGCTGAGGGGAGAGGAGGTCAGTCGGGAATGAACCGGCCGATTACCGGGGGACTCGCACTTTCAAACACCTGCACGCCATTCTCACACATCCCGTCCACAATTTATTATTTAAAGGGACCTCCCGCAGCTGGGGTAAACCTTAATCTTAGGTTGTAGAGCAGTCAACCTTACATTTTTAGGCCTTTTAGAAATTAAAAAAATACATATAGAGGATAGCCCCGGCCGGTGTGGCTCAATTGGTTGAGCATCGTCCCGTGAACCAGGAGGTCACAAGTCAGGGCACGTGCCGGGTCTTTGGACTCGATCCCCAGTAGGGGGCGTGCAGGAGGCAACCGAGTGAGCTATTTCTCTCTCTCCTCCTCCCTTCCTGTCTCTCTAAAAATCAATAAAAACATATTAAAAAATAGAGTATAATAGATCCTCTGCCCAGAAAAAAAATCGTATGCATCCAGAGAGCCTTCCAAGTGACTTTAAACACTTCTCTGCTAGAATTCCCACGGCCCTCCCCTAATCTGGTTTGAATGGTGGGCGAAGGAGTCGCGTTTTTAAGGGACACGTACTGTCACTGTGCGGTTGGGCCGGTGTGGCGGAGCGAGAACCCCCGACGAGGACGCCTTAGACGGACTGCTCTCCCAGGCAGGGTTGTAACTCACAGGGCGTCCGCGCGTGTCAGGCTGGCGGAACGGCTGCAGTGCTGGCCACGCTGTGAGGTCCATAAGCCAGCTGTGTGGCCGGGGGCGTCATCACGAGGCACCCACCGACCGAGGGCTCTCCTCGCAGCCTCGCCATCCTCTCTTCGGAGACGTTATTTTTCCCAAAGGGAGAGAGACATCAGGACGGAGAGGGAGGGCACCCACCTCGTTGCCTCCAGGTGTTGATCGCCCCACGGGAGCCACACGATGACCCGGGGCTTCGTGGGGTGCGCGTGGCTGAGAAATAGCAAAACGCTCTTTCCTGGGAGAGGGTTTGCTTGCCGGGGTTCCCACGGGCAGAGGGAAAACCAGTCCCGCACAGGACGGCCCTCCTTCAGGGCGCACGTCCCCGGGAGCAGAAATGACAGTGGGTTCTGGCCTCCTGGGCAGAGAGGACCGCCTCCTCCTGGCGGGACTCCAGGTGTGCGGTTTCCTGCCATTTCCCTTCGGTTATTCGATTAGAATGACCGGCCCTCGGAAGAGCAAAGCGGTCGGGCGCTGCTCTGCAGGCAGGGCGGCTGGAGGGTACACGCCGTGTGCGGCCTCTCTGGAAGGAGACGGGACGCATGCTTGTCACGGTGGCGTCTGGGTCTATTCAGACAGGGGTGGGAGGGGTGGTCATTATTGTCTCTCTCCCAGTTTCTTTTCCCATCGAATGCGTAGCTCACGCACTAAATACTGTTTACCAGGGCCGCTTCTGAGAAAGGGGGGCTGAGAAAATGGGAGTCGTCTTCACTTCGTCCTCTGGCGTGCTTTGGCCAGCTGACCTGCACCTAGTGATCACATGATGAGGCCTCGTGCGTAACGGCCCATTTTACCAGCTCTCGGTTCTGATTAATAAACACATCACATCACCTTCGATGTTCCCACTACATTGGAATGCACCCATCAGTTACAGGAGCTCTTGGGTGCGGGGATACTGGGGAGGATTTCGGCATTTGTTAAATAAATGCTCAAGTATATAAATCTTATCAACACGTCCTACAGTCATTGAGGTCTTCTTGTTTTAGGACCTACGTTAAAAATGTATCGGGCAGGATTGTTCTGAATAGCTGCGATATTCAATGATGATGGAAGGTTTCCGTAGATGTTTCTCACTTCTAGTTAAATGCGATAATGCTTTTTTGTTGTTATTAATCCTTACCCGAGGATATTTTTCCATTGATTTCAGAGAGAGAGTGGAAGGGAGGGAGGGAGAGGGAGAGAAATGTCGGTTGGTTGCCTCTTGCATGTGCCCTGACCAGGCCGGGGCTCAAACCTGCAACCCAGGTACATTTCCTTGACAGGCACTCGAACCCAAGACTCTGGTGCTGGGCCAGTGCACTAACCACTTAGCATCACTGGCCAGGGCTGCAATCATGATTTATAAAAGATATATGTCTTGTTTCTTAGTTACTTGATTTTTAGAAGCAAAATGGAGAAGGTAACATGTGGGTCACACCCCACCAGGTGTTGTAAGGGTTCTTTCTCTCCCTAATATTGTTGGCGAAAATTCAAAATATGATAGTTGGCCTTCTTAATTCTTCCGGACATCAGGTTATGATTATGGGCAGTTTATGTGGAATTTGTTGGCATCTATTTTAGGTTACTAAAGGGAAGAACTACTTGTAGTGTAAAAAAAAAAGTTAAAATACAGCTACAAGTGAAACGTTCTCTTATATGGAAACATTCAGAACCGTCACAATATTGGTGCCAGATGAACACTGGGTACTTCTTAGGAAGAAAATGGAGCAGAATTGAGTCCTGATTTCGGGAGACAAAGAATTGTTCACAACCAGATATTTGGGTCAGAACTCGGGGGGTGTTCCTTATCTGTGTTTTCATTCCCATGTATGACTAAGGTTGTCCCATTGGATTTGCTAAAAAAAAAAAACAACACCCTAGAGTTTTACCTGGTGATTCGTATGGTGCTCGTTATCAGCTTCATTGCTACCACTCTTGCCGTCCTTGTCGATCAAGCTGGGGATAAAAATGGAGGGGAAGGAACTCTAGTTCAGTTTCGGGAACCGCAGCTTTAAGTGGCGCCAGGTCATACACACAGAGTCCCACCTGTAAGTACAAGGAACGCAGAACTCAAAGCTCCACATAGTCTGTGCCATTCTGGGAGTAGAGGAACTGCCCCATAGGGGTTTTATTTAGCAGCTGACAGCGGGTGAACACACCCGCCCCTTTCCCATCTAACACAGAGCTTCCCACTTCAGAACGTGGGGATTGACGCCCCAGGAATACTGGGTTGTTGACTTGATGGCGGGGAGCAATGACGATGAGACGAAAGATCCATTTCAGGGTTTCCTCACACTGCCCCGGGCCACTCAGAAGTCCCCATAGTCCGCCCAGTGAGGCCCACCTGCCTTCTCCCAACCTGTAACTTTTTGAAGTTTATTTTTATATGTTTTTATTGATTTCGGAGAGGGAGGGAGAGAGAGAAACATCAGTGATGAGAGAGAATCATTGACCTCCTGTCTCCTGCACGCCCCCTACCGGGGAATTGAGTCTACAACCCGGGAATGCCAGAAAGCCGCAGACAAATGAAACCCACTGAGATGGGGCTTCTTCAAGGGAGCACCCCCTTTAGACTCCAAAGTTTAGAGGAATCCGAGGATCCAGAGGACAAAGAGCGTTTCATGTCACGTGGGCTCTGTAGCCCAAAGGGAATTTTTATTAAAAGCAGATCACATCGCTGCAGGAAATTCAGAAAGCCGTCTCTCCATACCCGGGGCGCAAGCTACTCCGCACCCAGTTAGATCCGTAGAGCCTCCCGGAGATAAAATGCAGATGGAGTGATGCCCATCAGGCCTTCATTACGTTTTAGAATTAGCTCGCGGCCTCCCGGGTATCGAAACGCGCAGGCTGGCCCCTGAGCCTCGTGACAAAGCCAGGCGCGGGTAATGACAAAGTGCGCCGCGGCCGGAGACAGCAGCGTCTGCCTGTGGTTCGTGCTAATCAACTCGAAGGCGCCTCACACTCCAATTTTAACCCGGGAAACCCGCCGCCTCGTGAGGGTTCCTGATGTAGAATTCGCTGCTGATGCTTCTCATGTAAATGGCCGGTTTCTGACTGGCCACGCTGGCTCTAATTCATGTCCGTCTTCCCTGATTCATGCATCCGGAGAGACTGTGGGTTTGAATAACAAACATTCAATCGACTTAGGCGTGGGGCGGCAGGCAGGGCGGGCGTTACCTGTTTACCTTTGATTGCCTTCTTCGAATTGGCTTTTTCTGGGAACAAAACCAATAAGACACACTGGTCCCTCATCTCAGCGGTCAGCAAACCGCGGCTCGCGAGCCACATGCGGCTCTTTGGCCCCTTGAGTGTGGCTCTTCCACAAAATACCACGGCCTGGGCGAGTCTGTTTTGAAGAAGTGGCGTTAGAAGTTTAAGTTTAAAAAATGTGGCTCTCAAAGAAATTTCAATCGTGGTACTGTTGATATTTGGCTCATTTGACTAATGAGTTTGCCGACCACTGCCTCATCTGGTGTTACTTATCAGCAGGCGACCTCCCTCCCCCAATGTCGCAGGGAGTGGGGGATTCGGGGTCAGGGATTCAGACAGAGACCAGGCTTCCAACCCAACACTGTCTTAGCTCATCCTGCGACCAAGTCATGGAGAACTTCCCTGTGGTGAAGTCTCTGGCGGGGGCTGATGTTGCTGAGGGTGGCGGAGGCGGCTGCGGCCACATCTGTCACCTGTGCTGGGAGTGGCATGCACGCTGGTCTGGCCGCTGGGACCCCTTGGCCACGTCTGCCCCACCCGCCTCCCCTCGCTGTCTCGCCCGGTAATTGGCCCAATCAAAGGCAGAGAAACGAGAATTGATCACACCTGGGGCGGTACTTAAAACGAACTTTATTCTCAGGACCAGCAGTCACGTCTACTCGCTGCTGGGTGGTCGATAGTTCTCCTAGAGAGTTTGAATATATTCAGAGTCCGATTGCGAACACTCCACTCCCTGCCACTGCCCGGGTCCCCAGGCTGCCCGCCACGGCACCCCCTGTAAACACTGTGTTTGGAGAGACACATCCATCCGCATCCCTCCCTGGGGCCGCACGGTCACGCCCGTCTGTGAACATAGCATGGCTGAAAAAGAAACGTCTCTCCGGCCTCTGCCAGCAGGCTTTGGCATAAGCTTGGCAATCCTTAGAGTTTTTATTTATTTCTTTTCCTGTTGTCGTTTTCCCCGAGCGGAAACAGCCTCGGGTTTTGCGGAAGGTGTCCAAGCTAGCGGGCGTCCTCCACCTTCCTGGGCACCGACCCCGCCGGCTGCCCGTGGTCGGGCCACACGGACGTCCGCAAAGCCCGCGTGGACGCTGCTGGGCGGCTGACCCTGGCCTCTTCCCGAAAGCGCCACACGAATTCCTGGGATCACGTAGGCAGGGACGTATGACTCGTTACCTCTCCCCGGGTGAAAGCAAAACAGGAAAACGGAATGTCCTTTGGTGGAATCTTATTACACTCGCTATATATGTAAACGGATTTCTTGGATGCCGGCGGGGTCGCCGCCCTTTACAGAGAAACCTCACAACAGAACGGGGAGAGGACAAAGCGAAGCGCCCGACTCGGCCTCGGGGACCGGGGACACGCGAACAGATTGTCTGGGAACACAAATCGGCAAGAATACAAAAAATCTACATATTACAGTATTTCAAGAAAAATAACTTCATTTGAATACAAAAGGATAGATACACTTTCTCCTTCCCCGACGGCCACCCTCGGACAGCAGCGCGCCAGGGCGCCGGAGGGGCCGTGACGCGTGGGCATGGACTGACATCGGACAGGAACCTTCCAACCAACGAGGGCGACAGGGCAACGTCCACTAAAGCACGGCGGGCGGGTGGGAGGGGGCTCGGGGGCCCAGGCGGGCCGCGCGGGCAGCTCGCCAGATGCCCTGACACCCGCGGTCACGGTGCCCCGCCAGCCAAGGGCGCTCCTGCGTGGTGGGGCCATGCGCCCTGGGCGCACGGCGGGAGCGCACCAACCTTCGCAGGTCGGTTCGTTCGTTCGTTCGGTCTGTCCTGTGCGGAGGGGCCGGCCGCCCCAGCCTTTCCCAGGGCACTGGGCTCCGCAGCTGGCACCGGGGTGGTCAGCGATGCCACCGCAGCTGCCGGCTCCCGAGCCAGGAAGGAGCAGAGCTGACTCGGATGCGCTGTCCGCGGCTGGGGACTATGGCTTCGTTCGGTCGGGCCTCCCGGGGCGGTCGCTGCGTGGGCGCGGGGGTCGGAGTGTTTCTGGGTCGGGAGCGGATGCGTGGGCGGCGGCGTGGGCTTCCCCGGGGCTCAGGCTGGTGCTGCGGCGCCGCCTAGATGGCGAGCAGCGCGGGCGGGGTCGGGGTCGCGGGTGGCAGCAGCAGTGGCAGCAGCGGCAGCAGAGGCAGCAGCAGCAGCAGCGCCGCGTGGCCGCGCGGGGGCGCCCCCTGGCCCGAGCGCGCCCCGCAGCCGCCCGCCTCCTCGCAGCGCCGCTTCTCGCACAGGACGCCGGTGTAGGCGGCGGGGCACAGGCAGCGCGCGTGGTTGTGGCAGGTGCCGCCGTTCTGGCAGTGCAGCAGCTCGTTGTCGCACACGTTGGCTGCAGGGCGAGGGGGAGGGGGGGAGGGGGCGCGGGGGTGGGTGGGAGAAGCAGAATCAGTGTCAGTGCATCCGGTACAGCATGTTTGCAGCTTCCAAGATCGCAATGGATGGGCTGATCCCGCGCTCCCCGCCCCCTCCCACCCCCATCCCCGCCCCCGCCGCCAACGAAGCACGTGACTCCAATTTCCAAACACAAGTAGTTTGCTGCCTCCCCTCCCCCTCCCCCTCCCCCCATCCCATCGGTTCTTTTCCTATCGATTTCTGCTGCAACCTGGGACAGTCTCCCTGTCCATGTTAGGCTGTCCAGAGCGAGGTAGCATCACACCCCTGGCCTCTCCAGGGGACCTAAAGGTGGCCTCCCAGGCTTTTGAAGGACAAGTAACTCATGCAAGAATGCGGAGCTTTGAAGGCAGGGGATGCTAATTAGGATGCAAAGCAGGGTTGCTAAAGGACCAGGAACCTCCAAGGGGGTGCCACATGCATGAGGACAGAAGCCAAGGGCAGGGGCAGGGGGGGCCGGGGGCGCAGGGGCAGGCGGCATGCGCAGGCGGGGGCAGCCACGTGGGGGGAGAGGAAGCTGTTTCATGGAGGAGGGTGAGGAAGAGCAGCCGATGGCGGCACTGATCCTCTTGTGAGCGAGGAAGTAGAGGCCAAGTTGCCTTGGTTTCCGGGGATCATACGAAATGCAGCGGTGAAACCCTGATTAGCAAAGATTCCACCATGTTCATGGATGGGTCACATCCGTGTGAGCCAGTCAAGACCAGCCAATGCCCGAGACGGAAACTCATGGGAGGCCCCTGCCATGCCACTTCCCCTCTCTGATCGTTTCTGATTTCTTCGGCATTCTGGGTATTCTCGTGAAGGCCACGTGTTTCTTATTCTTTTAGATAATCAAGGTTTCACTGGTGTAGCAGGATGTTAACTAGAACCCGGGGAAATAAAGACAGCAACACCGAGGACAGGCGCCAGAACACTGCCCAGCAACATATGCTGCCGAAGCACTTAACGTGTAGGAACTCTGGGATGGCGTGGGGGCAGAGCAGAAAAAGGAGGTTTTTTTTTAAAAAAAAATGTAACATTTTCCTTTTTTTAAAAAAAATGCCATGGTTAAATTGCCCCAGGGGTACCACATGAATCACACACACACACACACACACACACACACACACACTTTCAATATCAACTGAAAAGTATGTAAAAAAAGTACCTCCCCTCCCCCCCGAGTACTAGTCAACAGAGAATGCTGCCTTGTCCTTACTCCTGGTCAATGGTTGGTCATGTCCCCTTGCGAAGAAGCTTCTGACGGACATGGGAATGCTCCGTGTGCAGGGGAGCCGAGAGCAACGGCTGCTGGGTGCTCTCAGGGTTAATCATGAAGTGGCCTACACAGGGCCCCGTGTTACCACCACCCACAGCTCCTAGGCCGCCACCTCCTGGCGACGCTTGCATGAGGGATGGGTGTAATTCTCCAATGTCCTCGCACCTGCTGTCTGTAAGCGATACAGGCGACGTCTACCGCCCACTGACCCCTTCAGCTCCAAGTCCTGATAGACAAGGGGGCGATCCAGCTCTACAAGAAATGGCCGAGGAGTGTCCAGGCGACCTCCCGTTGGGTGGCGTGGACTCGTGAGGGTCACACCCAAATCATAGCATTTTATGAGTTGCAAGGCCCAGCCTACCAGTGGCGAGAGAGGAGATCAGGGCCAACGCCTTCGCTTTTTTTTTTTTTTTTTTGGTGGTGGTTAGTTTGGGGAGCACGCATGGGTTTTCGGGATTTCGTTTTGCTTCCACTTCAGGAAATATCTGTTTCGCCGGGGGAGACATGGAATAGACAGATCCAAGTAGCTGTTTCCATTTCCAGGTAAAGATGCTTAGCAGCTTTGTCCCAGGCCGCAGACGGCGGAATGGGACACGTCCTCTCCCTGGGGCCCGGGAGCGGGGGGAATGATCTGTCCCATCCATGCCGATAATTGCTTGCCTTGCATAATTGAGAAGAAATCAATAGTTAATTAAATATCGCGCCCCCTTTAAAAAAAAAAAAGGAAAAGCGATTTTGCTTCTTCTTGGGCCCGAAGGTAGGTCAGCTGTTGAAGAGAGGTATCTTTTTTTACAGGAAGTTGGTGGTTAAGTTAAAATTCAGTGCCTTCCCTATGTTTACCTAATCTACTGATGGATGTTGATCATTGTGAGGAATTTAATAAACATACGAGGAACAGCTGTAACCTCATGGAGGGGGCGGGGGTATGTTTTCTGTAAGAGAGACACCGGGGGGAATAAAGAGACCTAGGATATGTTCCATTACTTTAGAATTCACTGCAAGACGTACCACATCGGGTCTCTTGATTGGGCCGTTCTTTCAACAAAGACACAACCTGACCATCCGCACCGCACACTCTGCTGGGATCGTGTGCTAGAAGTACATCCTCACCTCCCTACACACCTCACCTGCTAGTCAGACACGTATGCTCCGTCCCTGGGTCGCTCTGAGTGAAAGTCACGGCGCTTAGTGAATAAACCAGGCGGGTCACCGCTCCCCTACGCTCTGCGCCCGCACAGGAAACCTGGCCCTCAGCGCCACCGAGAACGCCAGGACATCCAAAGCTCTGCTCTCGAGGCGCTCGCGTCTGCTTGGGAAGATGAAATATATACGCGAAGGGATCTCTCATACTAATTTCGTGAAACGACCCCTCTCCACTCCGTCCCGCGCAGCCAGCGTCTCGCTAGGCTTACAAGTTGTTGCCCCACCTGCCCTAAAGGGGCTCACCGTTGGGCAGAAAACAAACAAATGAGCATAAACAGAAATAATTATGATACAAAAAAAATATATAAAAATAACAGACTCTAAAGGACGAACTTGCAAGCTGCAGGGGGCCTCAGGTGCAGGGGTGAAGGGTGATTGGGGGAGACAGAGAGGAGGAAGGGAAGGAGATGGTGTTGGAATAGAGGCGCGAACCAGGCAGCCGCGGGTGGGAGGAGCGTTGTGGATGGGAACTGAGAAGTAAGGGCCCAGAGACGGAGCAGCTGTCTCCGGATTCTAAACCCACCCGTCCCTGCGGAGTGGAGGCTGGAACCCTGCGGCTGTCTCCTGGCTTCCACCACGCGGGGCGCTGGAGGGGGCAGGGAGACGGGGAGGGAGATTCCCATGGCTCTTCCCAACAGGATCACCCCAGCAGCGCCCCCCTCCTCCCGACCAGCATTGGATTTCAGGGCTCAGCATGTTCGGAGCCTCTTCATGTCCCCCGAGAGGTGCCTGCCCCACCCGCAGCCTCCCAGCTCTGGAGGTGTGAGCTCCCGGCCCCTGCCCGGCGGGTGGGAGGCACCAGCAGCAGCCGGGCGGGCATCGCCCCTCAGGCCTGCAAGCCCCAGGCTGTGGGTCCTCCTCCAGACTTCCAGCTTCTCAGAGCCCGACCTCTGTCCTGTGACCCTCACCCAAGCGTGGGTGCTGCCTCCTGCGTGCAGTCACCATCTCGGAGGGACGTCACTGTCTCCTCTTTTCATGTTTAAATCCTAAAACACCTGTTTGACCTCTGCTGCCTTCTCCCTGCTAAATACCTACTGTGGTTCCAGCGGGGCCTGGGGGAGCCACATGCGAGGAGTGAGTGAGTGATGGGTGGGCAGGTGTGGCTGCAAAGACGATGGAGATGAGAAAGGTAAGCCCTGGCCCAGGGCCAGGTTCTGCGTGGAGCCCACAGAGTTCGGGTGACGGGCAGTGCGGGCGGGGACCTGTGAGCAGGGCAGTGTTTTAAGGGGGGAGAAGGTGAGGCTAGACCAGGGCAAGGGCAGGCTGGGGGCCAGGAGCCCAGATGCCTCCATCGCCTGGCCTGGGCCGAGTTAGAGCAGCCGGCGCAGAGGAGGGACCGGTCTGGAGGCCGGTCACTGAAACGCGGGGGAGAGGTTCTGAGGTCCCCGCTTTGGTATCTGGGTGCATCACCGTTTAACTGATGAGGAAACGGAGACGGGAGGCAGAGTCTGGTGAGGGAAGAACGTGAACCTTGTTTGGGGGAGATCTCTGGACCTTGAAGGTGTCGGCTCTTCGGCCAGGGTCTTGGTATTCGGGGGATCAGCTGGTTAACGGCCCAGGAGGTGCCGCTTTGGAGCAGGCTGAGGGCGGTCATCGGGGCAAGGGGCGGAGCTGCGGGAATAGAAGACCTCCTCCTGGTGGGATAGAGGTGACGTCGACGTGAGGGTGCAGGCAGAACCCGGAAGAACAGCGGTGCTTGAGCCACAGGAAGAGAGACACGGCTGTGAAGGATGCCGAGAGGAACAGGTGTTAACAAAAGGCAGGGAGGGGCGCAGCCGGGGCGGCTCAGTGGTGGCGTGCCGACCTATAAATCAGGAGGTCAAGGTTCGATTCCTGGTCGGGAAGGTTCGATTCTGTGCATGCCCGGGTTGCAGGCTCCATCCCCGGGGTGGGGCCTGTGGGAGGCGGCCAATCAAGGATTCTCTCTCATCATTGATGTCTCTCTCTCCCTCCTCTCAGAAATCAAGAAAAATATGTTTTTAAAAAAAATGCGGCGAGGGAACGAAACCGACCGCCGAGGGCCTCCTGCTGCGCTTGGCTGTGTGTGGGAATAGGTGGGCGGACGGACCGGGAGGGGCCGGGGGGAGGGCACTTGGAGTCCGGTGAAGGGAATATGCCAATGAGCACGGCACGGTCTCGGCTGAACAAAACAGAAGGAGTTTGGGGATCATTGGGAGGAGGGCTGGAGAAATCGGAGGCATTCACGTCGAACGGAGGTCCTTGGCTGTCCATCTAAAGTGGTGCTTTCAGCAGGGGACGTCGGGCAGTGTCTGGAGGCGTCTGTCTGGCTGTCCTGGCTCCGGGAAGGGCACGCTTGTGGGCAGAGGTCAGCGAGGCTACTAAAGACCTCGCCATGCCCAGGACCCCCGCCAGGAAGGATCACCCCTCGGTTGATGTCAGAGATGAGATGAGGGAGGCGGAGCGCGGGGGGTCAGCACAGCCACGAAGGTGGCCGCTGTCCTTGGGGAGAGCGGGGTGGGGAGGGGATGGAGGCGCCTTGGCCACTCGAGCTCAGAGACTGAGTTTTCGGGGTGGAGCCGTGGGAATTCGAGGTGACCGGAAGTGCTAGGTGTTGAAAGGAAAGAGCCGGGTTATCTTCCTGAGGGTGTAAATCCACGAAGATTGAGATCCAAGACAGACCCTGGAGTACCGCTCACCATGAGTTACAGGGTACGTGGGATTGGTTCTGCTCGGCGTGGACAGGAAGGGGCCAGCCGGACGGTGAGGGTAACCGGGAACTCTGCAGCAGGAAGCTGGAGTTCAGGGTGGAAGCAGAGCTAGAACCCGGGGCTCCGGGAAGGAGGAAGGCGGCCGCCCAGCTCTGCACTCCGTGCTCCTCGGGACGATGGGGCTCCGTCTGCAGATCCGCAGTCGACTCTCAGCCGCACTGACCGGCTGCTTCCTGTCCCCCGCGCCGTGACGAGGCGAGGTCGTTGTGAGCGGCCCTCAGTGTCACGCCTTCTGGAGTCCCACCACGTCCTGGCAGCGCCGCAAACGCAGATCGGCTCAGACACCAGATAGGCCCCCTCAGCGAAGGTCGGGGTGGGCATGGCGAGTGCGCTGTGTGCGCTCCTGTTTTCCCCTCCTCTGTGTGCAGAAGACACGGCGACGGAACCCGGGCACCCCCCACACCGAACCTCACCATCCCTCTCAGCACAGGGGTTCGGGCATCGACCGCCGGCGGTGGGACCGGCACCGGGGCACACACTCGCTATCCTGGCATCACCGCCGTGTTACCGTGTGCAGATGCGGATGGGACATCTGCTGGAGGGGTTTCTGTCCCACGTGCACCGAGCAGCCAGCCCTCCCCCCGGGGTGCCCGTCTGTGCGCATCCGCCTTCCACGGAGCACTCTGCACGCGGTCTGTGAAGTGTGGGCATGAAGCGTGTCCTGCTTCTCCCCTCACAGCCTGGAGGGTGCCATCTCGGTAAACACAGAGGGCTCGCTGTCAAATCCCCCTGCAGCACTCAGACTCGTCCCAGAGACGCCGTGTGCTGGGCACAGCGCATCCTTCGTGTGATGATAAAATAGGACCCCTCGGCACGCAGAGCTAATACTGCTTCCGCCCTAGCCTGACTACTTTCTAAAGGGCCGTTTCACCCGTGATAAACGGAGTTCATTTGTGGTGCGTCCAAGATCACACCACAGGACCGGCACCCCGGATGTGCGGGGTGCTCTCAGATGGGGTGTCCAGGATAACCCGGGGCCTCTGGGGGATGCGGCGGTGGCATTCCCGTGGGACCCAAACACGGGTGAAGGGCGTGGTCCTGACGGAAGGGCTCGAGTTAGCCACGTGCTGTAAGAGCTCTGACCCCAGCAGCAGGTAAACAGCCTCCCCCGTCACCTCCCATGTGAGGCTAAGGAGACGCTCAGAATTTTCACAGTGAGAGGACAGGAGCAAGGAACATCTCTCCCTCCCTCTTTCACATCTGTTTTTAAGAAAATAGATTTTCATGGATTTCCGAGAGGAAGGGAGAGGGAGAGAGAGAGAGAAACATCAATGAGGAGAGAGGATCATGGCTCGGCTGCCTCCTGCACGCCCCACACTGGGGATCGAGCTTGCAATCTGGGCATGTGCCCTTGACCGGAATCGAGCCCGGGACCTTCCGGTTCGCAGGCCGATGCTCTAGCCACTGAGGCAAACCGGCCAGGGCCACATCTTCTTACTTTCCCTGTAGCTTGGACCAGGAGCGTCCCGGGGCCGTAGCCCAATGACTCGGTTCTTTAACGCGATTTTGGTGGGTTTCTTGACTGCTGTACCCATCTCCTCTCCCCTAACCTCAATCTATTGCCAGTCATTGATTAGGAGACTCTGATGCGTTTTCCCTCCACCAGTCCCTTCTGGGAGGAAGAGGAAAGCAGGCGAGGGAGGGTCGGACGCGCTCGGAGGGCCGCAGCCGGGACTTGGTTGTTGCTGCTTGTCTTCTTCTTTCCCTCTGTGGCCTGCAGGGTCCCTGATCCCCATTATGGCCACGATGCTCCATTACATCCCCCCAAGCCGGTTTTCTTTCTTTTTCCCCCCCGTGTGGGTCTTGTTCTAAGCTATACATTTCGGCCCGCCTTGCCAGGGAGCTGTCTGCTTGAGCAATGCCGCGTCTGTATTTATAGACATGAAAGTTTCTCTTTTCGGCTTTGTCTCCCGCGCTTCAAGGAACTGATGCGATGCGTTACCATGGCAGCCTGCCTTGATGGCCGTATTAATAAAGTGACCTCTGCCTCCAGCACCTGAAACGGGCCCGGGGTTGCCGCGGGAGCGATGTTCCAAATTGTTCCCGTCCTTTTCAGAGACGCGTCGGAGAATGAGTGACCCCCGCCACGCAGGCTGATAACAAAGGCCCGGGCCCGCGTTCGGGCCTGATTGCGGCGTTTGAGGGAGCGCGGCCGCGGGATAAAGAGCGGGGACGGTGACCCACTTACTGGGCCGTGGCGGCTGTTTCACCAAGTTGAGGGATGGGAGACAGAAAACGCAACCCACAGGCGAGCTCCTGGGGACGGAAGAAACTTCACAGAATCGTGTCTAATGGCCTTGGGGGGTGGGGGTGGGGGACTTTAGGGACATGATGTGCATGCCCCCATCTTTTCTCACTAATGTCCGGCCACGACTGGCGGTGATGTGGTGCAGTGGAAAAAAGGTAGAGCCGGCCAGCGTGGCTCAGTGGTTGAGCATCGACCTGTGAACCAGGAGGTCACGGTTCCAGGCCTGGTCAGGGCGCGTGCGCGGGTTGCGGGCTCAGTGCGTGCAGAAGGCAGCCAATCAGTGATTCTCTCTCATCATTGACGTTTCTATCTCTCCCTCCCTCTCCCTTCGTCTCTGAAATCAATAAAAAATACACATATACAAAAAAGAAAAAGGTAGATTAGGAGACACGAGACCTGAGTTCAAGTTCTGAGTAGCCATCACTTTGCTGTGAGGCCTCAGACGCATCAGGAAACCACTTAGCGACACTGATCCGTTCATCCATCTTCCACCCAACCAGCGACCCTTCTGGACGATGGCCGCGTCGTGGTAGCAGATGAACAATACAAACAATACGGCGTCTTCTTTGGTGCTCACGTTCTAGTGACAGCTAGACAGCCGGGGACGAGTTTGAAGTAGGTGTTTGCAGAGTTCTCTTGGACTTGACGGTGGGCATGAATATTTTTCGTGGAAAGCCTAGCATCTGAAAAGGCCAGGAGTGGCGAATTCTTCCTCTTTATGGTACAATCCGCGATGGCTGTGGGACTTCTGGCCCCACATCATGAGTCCTGGTGGTGACGCGGGTGGCTCTTTTTGCCTGTCCGTCTCCTGACGGGACAGGGAGAGTGTTTTTGTACTAAAAGCCTGCGAAGAGAGTTAGTCGAGGAACGTGTGATTCAAGTCTGGTCTCTGCGGCTAATGGGCTGGGTGAACTTGGGAAAATCGTTTAACCCCGTTGTGCCTCTCTGTCCTCGCTCCTAAAGCAAGGATAAGAACACTCATCCTACCCCCCTCCCCCAGGTGTTGGGAGCCCCAAGATGAATGACGGGAGGTGCTTTAAAAAGTCCGGAACCTACCTATGCTTTGCTCGGGGTTGATACCTTCCCCAAGGCCCCCTCGTGCTCGAAAGCTGAAGGCTTATTCCCCTCTCTGTCCCAGTACTGAGTTTCTTGCCCGCCCCCCCTCCAGTTCAAGGTGCTTGAGGTGAAAAAGAAGCCAGTGTCCTCCCTCGAAGACATGCCCAGCGGGCATGGAATGGGGACAGTGTGGGCCAAGCACACAGCTCCTCCGTGTTGGTCTCCCACTGCTGTGTCCCCCCCCACAGAGCCCTGCAAGGTCGGCTTGGACCGGAGAGCCGTTTTCTCAAAGGTGATTGGTCCGCTCTCCTTCACCGTGCATCCTCCTGAACCAATCGGAGTGCATGCTGTGTTTCCAGAAGAGCAGGGCGGGGCCGAGCTGCCGGCATCCACCTGCTTCCCCTGCCCCCGGGCCCACCTTTGGCCCCTGCGACTGTGGGGGTGGGGCAGCGAGATGCACACGGTATCTAGACCGACCCCCCGCCGGCATCGAGGGGCGGCCTCCTTGCTTTCCGGCTCTCGGTCTCCACCTCTGCTGTGTCTGCAGCCGTCGGAGGACGGGGTGCTGGTGGCATGGTCCTGGGTAAGCTGCCAGCCTGCTTGCTTTCGGCGCAGTGAGGTGGAGGGACAGAGCCGAAGGGCCGGACAGGAGACATGGAAGCTGTCGGTGGGTGTCAGACGCATCCGGGGAATCAGCCGGCGGGCTCTGACCTTGAGAGCCGCGTTCTTTTTTTTCTCCAGTCTTTTTTTTTTTTTAAAGTTATTATTATTTTTTTTATTGTTTAAAGTATTATAAATAGTAGTACATATGTCTTCTTTTTCTCCCATTGACCTCCCCCTGGCCTCCCCCCCCCCAGCACATGCCCTCCCCCCTTCCCCCCAGTGTCTGTGTCCATTGGGGATGCTTATGTGCATGCACACAAGTCCTTCGGGTGATCTCTAACCCACCCCTCCAGCCCTCCCCTGCCTTCCCGCTGAAGTGTGACAGTCTGTTCGATGCTTCTTGGTCTCTCTGTTTACTCATCTGCCACAGGCACCGCTGATGGGAGTGACGCCTGCTCATGTCCAATCAAAGGGCTCACTGCTCAACACGCCACTAAAAAGCCACGTGCATCGGGAGGACCTGTGTCTGAGGGGTGTGCAGTGACCCAGCTCAGACATGCCAGGGGACTCCAGCGCAGGGGCGGGAGGCGCCCCCACGCACCCCCGGAGCTCCCAGCGTTTGCAACCCGTTCAAAGCCTCTGTTGATGTGGAGAAAGAATTAATTCCCCGAGAATCCTCGGGGCCGCGGGCTGGGCCCCTTTCCCAAAGCAGCCATTGAGGGTGCATCGACATCCTGTGTAGGTCGACACCTTCAGAGATGGCCGGGCCAGGTGCCCATAGAGCCGCCGCCCAGCACGCACAGGCTTCTCCGCAGGTGCCAGGAACACCTCTCCGGCTTCATAAGAAGGGGGAGCCTCGTCTCTCGGGCCCACGGTGAGAGATGCCCGCTGGGGGGCAGAGTCACACACACCGGCAGCGCACGGCAGGTGGGAAGCCTCCTCTCAAAGTCCATGATGCTGTGTCAGGAGGAAAGCGGCACCCAGGTTCATGCAGGGGGAGCCCCGTGAATCCCAGCACACACCTGGCACCTGCCCTCCGTAGCGGAAGCCGCAGAAAAGGTTCTGCGACCAGTTACACCCACATGTGACCAGGCTGACCCCCGGCTGGTAGGAGGTCAAGGGACTTAGTTATTCTAACTTCTGTCTTTCTAAATTTCACTCTGTCCAAATCACCTAGGACAGTGGTTGGCAAACTCGTTAGTCAACAGAGCCAAATATCAACAGTACAACGACTGAAATTTCTTTTGAGAGCCACATTTTTTAAACTTAAACTATATAGGTAGGTACATTGTTATTAACTTAATTAGGGTACGTGGTCTTTTGTGGAAGAGCCACACTCAAGGTGCCAAAGAGCTGCATGTGGCTCGCGAGCCGCGGTTTGCCGACCACTGACCTAGAACAAATGTCCAGTCCTCGGATGCTCCTAACATGTCCACAAAAGGGCCTGTTCCTCGAGAAAAGACAAGTGTCTTTCACTGAGATGAGAACTGAATCCTGTGGCCACCTTTTGCCATATTTCAGTATTTCTGTTATTAACTCACATATTTCCAGTCAAAGGACCAATTATCCTAGATGTCTACCAACGTGGTCTCAGGAAAAACATGAGCTCCTACACGACCCCCTAACCACCCCAGGGCCCCGGACACGGGATGCCCTGCCTCGCAAAGCCCGCAGAGCCTCAGGCGGCCCTGGAGCCCGCACAGCCTCCGAGCTGCGGGGACCTGCAGCCGAGCCCAGGCCGCTGCTCACTGGTGCCAAGAGAGGGCTGTTTTCACCTGCGAACATCAAGCCACAGCGACGACCGTGATCGGGTCTCCCGCCGCCTGCCCAGCCGAGGGGCCCACAGTCAGATTTCACTTAAAGAAAACATATCACCTGCCACTTGAGTTTGTGGGCGACGCACACACGGGCCCGTGTGTACACGTCTGCGCCATCCCGTGACCGCTCATTGTGGTTCTGTCCTGAGTCTTCCCGTTCCCGGCACTGAATAGATGCCTAGTCAGCGTGAAGCAAGTACATACGAGTTGTCTTTTCTCCGTCGCTTTCTGGGGGTGGGGGTGGGGTGGGGGGGTGGATATATATCTCTTGTGAGTAGATAGTTGATGGATGGATAGACAGACATGGATACAGATGGGTAGAAAGCGTGTAGGTTGGAGAGCAGGAAGTGAACGTGCCTGAGGAAGAAGGAGGTAACTGGATCATCAATTCACATGCGTGGGTTTGATTTGTTGTGTGTTTTTTTGTTTGTTTTTTTTGAGACAGGATGTTTTTGAGCACTTTGTAAAGCTAAAATATACTTTGAGGTTCCTGTTTGTCGAGTTCTAACCCAGTGTCTCCTTAGAGACTTCATCTTTCCTCTGTGGACTTGGCCGGAGTGTCCTAAACATGGACTAAGCCCTCTGAGGGTTTTTCAAGGGCAGGGATACTTAAGTATGAAAAGTAACTTCTAAAATCTCACAACAGTCACTTTTCTTAATGGTTCCCTTCCCTCCTCCCCCCGTACCCCCCTCCGGAATCGCTGTAATTCACTCTTGTCTGCTCTGGTCTTGCTGTCCCCATAACCACCTCCTGACAATGTCAAGCCAAGTCTTGGGAGGCGATTTTACAACATCAGAACGAAACAAGACCGTTTCCTTGGCAATGCCAATGCGAAGGCCAAACGCACCGGTGTCGATACATTCACGGGGAGGACGACAGCAATATGGAGTCACAGGCATGTGCCACACGATGCCAGGAGGCCTGTGGGGAGGCTGAGCTCTGGGTGAAAATGACGGCTCATCTTCAAACTGCCCTTGGCTACCAGGGCCAGAGGGGTAAGGGATCCAGAATATATCGGCGAGGTTAGGGAAGGGCAGAGGGTCCCGGTGACAGACAGGTCATCGGCGTACCTTCCCAATCAAGTCAGCGCTGATCACTGCCACTCGCATGTCCCTTCCCGTCGATAGATTCCTGAGCCACTCACAACACGAGGGCGAAGCGTGGCATCTCCTTGCTTTTCATGGTGCTGGTGTCCAAAGGCCTGGGGTGTGGCCAGGCAGCTCTCACCTGTTCGGTCAGGCAGACTCCTCTGTGCTGCCGATGCTGTTGGTTATCAGTCTTTCTGCTCGTCACACCTACCCACGGCGTTTACATGCATGAGTCTGACAGCTAGCCTGTGGCCGCCTGGCATGAACAAGACAGGGCCGGGCCGCTCACACACAGATTGCAAAGAGAGAAAGGGTTCACAGAGTAGGGGGTGGGGTGGGTGGGAGGGGGGGAAGATGCCCTGATGATGCTGAGTGAGAGGAAGAGACACACAAGTCAAAGGATGTTATGCTGAAGGTTAGGCTCTTACTTCAAACTCCAATCGCGAAGCCTTCACCCTGTTGACCCTGTTGTAACTAATTGCCTTCCTATTTCCAATTTAGTGATTAGAGGCCTTTTTTTTTTTTTTTTTTGTCTAGGAAGAAAGTATATAATTTCAACCTAACCCCAAGTCTCCCCAAATCCATAAAAAATGGAAATGTATCTGAAAATGAATACATTGCATTTGGTCATCTTCAGGGGTACTAAAGGTTACTAATGTTTAGGGTTAAGAATGGTTAAGAACTATAATTTAATAAACACATGGAAGTGACTCCTAAGGACATAATCAGGGTCCTTACACCGGCCAGGGAGCAAACAGTTTGAAAATATCTTGCCAAACACAATACATTTTAATTCTTGACAAGGTTCCCATGAGACCGGTGGTCCAGTCCCGACGTACTGCCTTCCTCTGCCTCATCTCAGACGCCTCCCTCTCGCTCACACGCTCGCCCATGCTTGCTCTGAACTGGCCCGGCTCCCGCCCGCCCTGGGCTTGGCTGGAGGTGTCTACCCTGGAATACTCATCCGCCAGAACTTCCCCCGAGGGGTGGGGTGGCTCCGCCCACGACGGGCACGTTCCTTTGTCTCCCATCGCCCTCTGACCAGTGCGTGAGCCCGAGAGCAGGTCTCGGTGGGTCGTCTTCTTGGCACCACGCGCTCGGTTCTCAGTACCAGAACGGCGCCTGGCCCAGACTTCCCGAGCAGCGCCTGCTTCTTGAGTAAATGAAACACCCTTCCTTTTGGGCCTGACAGTCGGGCAGGGGTACTGGGTTTTGTGGCCACTCCCCTGGCTGGGATGGGTTTTCATTGTCCTTCTGTCCCAAACTCTTTTGACCTTTGGGGCTTTAAGACGCGATGGTGCCCGGGTTGGGGATGGTGGCTCAGTGGTTGAGAGTTGACCTATGAACCAGGAGGTCAAGGCTCAATTCCCAATCAGGGCACATGCCCGGGTTGCGGGCTTGATCCCGGCCCAGGGTGGGGGGAGCAGGGGGGAGGCATGCAGGAGGCAGCTGATCAATGATCCTTTCTCATCATTGATGTTTCTCTCTGTCTCTTCCTCTCTCTCTCTCTCTTTCCCTCTCCTCCTTCATCTCTGAAATAAATTTAAAAAAATATATAAAAAAGCTGGGGTGGTAACTAGAGGGCACAGTTCGCGCCCGGGGCATTGGGCGGCCAGACCTCCAGAGCTGACTGTCCCGGGAGGGAGACGTGTCAGCGGGTTGGTCTGTGCAGCTTTGCCCGGGGGCATACCATGAACTTGGCCACCAGCAGCAAACCTCCCTGGGAGGCCAGCCGGTCCCCGGGCGGAGGGACAGTTGCCGGCAGCAGCTCCACCGCTTGGCTGCCCCCTGAGGTCCAGTGGGCCGAAAAGGGGGAGCGGAAGGATGGGCTGCCGTCCCCAGAAGAGCCCGTGGGATACTGACAGCCATTGTTCCCACGGATCTCTCCCCCCACCCATCCCGGCCGGGCAGAAGCTAGGAATGGACATATTCCTACCGAGCTGGCATGAAACCGAGGCCACAGAGGGAAACCTTTCTTTCCTTCTCTTTTGTGAATCCTCACCCGAGGATGTTTTCCCATTGACTTTTAAGGAGAGTGGAGGAGAGGGGGAAAGACAGAGAGAAGCATCGATGTGAGAGAAACACATCGGTTGGTTGCCTCCTGCATGTGCCCCGACCAGAGCCAGGGCCGGGGAGGAGTCTGCAACCGAGGTATGTGCCCTTGACCGGAATCGAACCCGAGACCCTTTGGTCTGCAGGCAGACGCTCCGTCCACTGAGCCACACCGGCTAGGGCTCAGAGGAAATAACTTCCTATCCCGAATAGAAACCGCCCGATTTCTTTGTGAGACTTAATTGCCACAGTTATTCCGATGGTGAAATCTGGCATCGGCTCGGCGCTTTAGGTGGGTGTGAAGGGGCAGGGGAGCCCGTCGCCCCGAGGGGCTGCTGAGGCCCGAGGGCACGCTCAGGGGGAGCCCTCGGCTGCCCCAGTGCAGGGTCCGCCCGGCCAGAGTCAGGAGGAGCAGGGAGCGGCCACGCCCGATTCTGACCTGGGTCTCGGCTTACAGCTGTGCTTTGAGGTCTTCCTCTCCCAACAAATGAGTTGTGTCCTCATCTCAGTGTTCCCGAGGACAGACAAGAGCAAAGAGTAACGTTAGGAGGGACGGCCCAGACTGGACTTGAACTTGTCTGCTGCTCTGCCTTCCTTCCGGGCATCCGACCAGCTGGGAGGGGAGGCTGGTCTGTGAGTGAGCGCCCCCTGGTGAGCCCAGCAGCCAGGCCTTCCTCAGGGAGCACCCCTGGGCGGCATGTGAAAAGGTTTCCCGTCATTCCCCCCCCCCCCCCCCCCCACTCCCGGGGCCGGGCGCAGCTCCTCTGGGCTGGGTTCTGGGTTAAACCTCTCCATTCGGATGATGCTCTAACCCAGTGGTCGGCAAACGGCGGCTCGCGAGCCACATGCGGCTCTGTGGCCCCTTGAGTGTTCTAACGCCACTTCTTCAAAATAGACTCGCCCAGGCCGAAAACCGACTTCTGCGCATGGGCCACGAAGTTTCAATCGCACTGGACCTGTGCGCCCGCACGTGGTATTTTGTGGAAGAGCCACACTCAAGGGGCCAAAGAGCCGCATGTGGCTCCCGAGCCGCCGCTTGCTGACCACTGCTCTAACCAACTCGCCAGTGGCTTCCTCCCGCCGGCCTCGCTGCCCAATGGGTTCGGGGTCAGGAGAAAGGGGGAAAGGGGAGGTGGGGTGCTCAGGCCTCTCCCCGCCTGGAGGGAACCATCGCTCTTTACTGCGAAGAATCCCGAAGGACCCCCTGAATAGGAATGACCTCAGGTTGGAAATGCAGGGTTTTTCTCCCCGTGACTTCTGTTCTACGCCTGCCGTGCTCTGCCCAGCCCTCTCCCCCCTCCCCCCCCTTGCCCCGCCGTTCCCTTTTGCAGGCTGACATCTCTGTACCTCGGGGAGGGGCTTTCCAAGCCGCCCTAGCCGCAGCGCATGCGGAGGATGGAAAGCGCGCGTTCTATTTTGAGGCGGAATGAATGGCATCACCCGGAGCCAGAGGCCTCGGTGCGAGGAAAACAAAACCCCACATCACAGCACCCGGTTTCACCAAGGACGCGGGGATAGAGTTATCGGAGGTTTAAGACGCAGGCGAATGGATTCAATTCCTCTCTCTCTCCTCTTGAGCATGTTCGTACGTCTTTGCAAAGTTGCCAAAGGAAAAAAAGCAATGAACCGCTCTCATTTTTTTCCCTCTTTGATACATTCCAGGTGATAATAAATAGTGTGAACCAATGCTATATAAAAATCCAATACCGACTTTTTTTTTTTTTTTTGCAGAGGGAAAGGGATGAATAAAAGTAAATCAAACACATCCTATGCATGGAAAGTGACTTTAAAACAGCAACCCGCCCAACTCCCTAAACTCTTTGGATGGTGCCCGCTGAGATTTAGGGAGCAGAGCAAACCTAGGCAGACGCTGAATTACATTCTTCACCGGGGGCTAGCATGTGCAGGTTGAAAATGAAGTTATGGCCCACAGTCAGGGTTCCACGCGTGGGGAAACTATGGGCCCACCGGTCGTTGGTATGCAAAAATGTTACGCAAGGGGCCGGGTGGACACTGGTAACTACACAACACACTTCCTTTTGCTTCTCGGGTGACTCAACTTCACGAAGGCCATCGGGCTGTCTTTCCCGTAAGTGTGTCGTGGAGACTGATAATATGTGAATTAACTGAGTTCACAGGCCTTTCTGACGGAAGCTGGGAGCACAGTGCTCATTTCTGCCCACGTCGCAAACGATACCTATCTTTTAGAGCCAGATGGTGGTGGTGGTGGTGGTGGGGGGCGGGGTGTGTGTGAAGGCGGTGACCTGCGTAACAGCCCGTGTAGCGACCTACTTTTCTGTCCCTGACATGGAAGCTTCATGGAAAATAATTTTGTCTCTCTGTTTATTTACGGCGAAAAGCGCTGTTCACCCTTTGAACGTAGACCGCTGGGCCGCGCAGGGTGGCTGGGGGCTCCTTCCACGGCCTGGCGGCCTCAGAGGCGGCCGGCGTGACACTTGAAAGGATGCAGTCTGCTTCCCTGGAGGGGCAGGGCCTGCTTTTAGGGGACTGCCCCCGGACGGGGACAGCAGTGGGACCCGTGTCGCCCTGTCCCTCTGACTGACGGAAGGGCAGTGAAGGGATGGAAGTACCTTTCTGGTGTGCTGTGTCCTTTACCAGTTGGCAGTAGACGGGTGGCGGGGAACACGCCCGAGCTTTCAGAGGAGAGCATGTCGGGACGGGATGTCCGCACTTGGACTGTCAGAGCACACGGGTTCACTTTTAATGGGAAACCGAGTCTTTTCCTAGAGCATTATGGGTAAAAAAGACCATCCCAAGGATGGGTTAATTTCTAATATCTCTGACTAAGGAGTCTGGGATATAGAAATAAAAATAGCTTCCTTACACTACTCATAACACAAAACGCCAAGAAGTGAATGTTCTGTCTTAGATATTCCGGCAAAGTATTGGAGTCATCCTTTTCTGACACTTTAGGAGGGAAACAGTACTACGGACTCATGAGTCTAACGATATAAATAATGTATGTCTGACTCAAACGGTCATATTTATAAAAGGATGTTGCAAAAATCTTAATAAAAAAATAAGTTATTGTTAGATAAGCCACCAAAGAGAAGATCTGTTTGCCGCTTAGGACGTATTCCCTTCAGCTAGTACAACTTAGGCGTGCCGGCCGTTAGATGGACGCTGGAACCCACAGAGAGCCGCTCCTTGGCGTGCGGGCGGGGCTGGGTGCAGGGCTTTTGCGGGAGCGCTGTTCCTTCACCTGTGCCCTCAGTTCACGGTGCTCCAGGTGCGTAATTCCCTGGCTCCGTGGTCGGCAAATTGCGGCTCGCGAGCCACATGCGGCTCTTTGGCCCCTTGAGTGTGGCTCTTCCACAAAATACCAAGGCCTGGGCGAGTCTGTTTTGAAGAAGTGGCGTTAGAAGAAGTTGAAGTTTAAAAAACTTGGCTCTCAAAAGAAATTTCAGTCGTTGTCCTGTTGGTATTTGGCTCTGTTGACCAATGAGTTTGCCGACCAGTGGCCTGGCTGCCAGGCCTCGAGCTTCAGTGCGGCCTCAGGGAGAATGGTGTCAGGGCGGCGTCCCTGAGAACTAATAGCACAAAGGTCACCTGACCGGGGGGGGGGCGGTGAGGAAGGGGGTTTGAAGTCATGCATCATGTTACGTGAGCCATTGTATTGCAACGTGTACCAGACTGAGGTATGTGTGGACCGATACAAAACCACGTGGGCCCTCGAACCCTGGGCTACAGGGCCTCTCGGTTGGTGCGAGACACAGGATTTGGGGCTGGCACTGCATGCTCTGTCTCCTTAGAATGCTAACACCCCCTTCTCCCCGCTAACACCCCGGGCTGACACGCGACGCCACGTCTCCACGGTGATTGCTCGAGAAGCAGGCCGCTCCTCGGGGTGCACCGGGACCGTGACCTGGGAGCTGGGTCCAGGGGAGCCTGGCTGGGCGTATGGTTGACGGGAGTACATTCGCTGCGCGTGGAGGGCAGAGAGGAAGGTCGGCTCCTGATGTCAGAGGGCGAGGGGACAGGGAGCGGGTCACTGGCCTCTGTCGTCAGTGCTGTGGTCAGAGGGGGAGGGGACAGGGAGAGGTCACTGGTCTCTGTCGTCAGTGCTGTGGTCAGAGGGGGAGGGGACAGGGAGAGGTCACTGGTCTCTGTGGTCAGTGCTGTTGTCAGAGGGGGAGGGGACAGGGAGGGGTCACTGGTCTCTGTGGTCAGTGCTGTGGTCAGAGGGGAGGGGACAGGGGGAGGGTCACTGGTCTCTGTGGTCAGTGCTGTGGTCAGAGTGGGAGGGGACAGGGAGAGGTCACTGGTCTCTGTGGTCAGTGCTGTGGTCAGAGTGGGAGGGGACAGGGAGAGGTCACTGGTCTCTGTGGTCAGTGCTGTGGTCAGAGGGGGAGGGGACAGGGAGCGGGTCACTGGCCTCTGTCGTCAGTGCTGTGGTCAGAGGGGGAGGGGACAGGGAGAGGTCACTGGTCTCTGTCGTCAGTGCTGTGGTCAGAGGGGGAGGGGACAGGGAGAGGTCACTGGTCTCTGTGGTCAGTGCTGTTGTCAGAGGGGGAGGGGACAGGGAGGGGTCACTGGTCTCTGTGGTCAGTGCTGTGGTCAGAGGGGGAGGGGACAGGGAGAGGTCACTGGTCTCTGTGGTCAGTGCTGTGGTCAGAGGGGAGGGGACAGGGGGAGGGTCACTGGTCTCTGTGGTCAGTGCTGTGGTCAGAGGGGGAGGGGACAGGGAGAGGTCACTGGTCTCTGTGGTCAGTGCTGTGGTCAGAGGGGGAGGGGACAGGGGGAGGGTCACTGGCCTCTGTGGTCAGTGCTGTGGTCAGAGGGGGAGGGGACAGGGAGAGGTCACTGGTCTCTGTGGTCAGTGCTGTGGTCAGAGGGGAGGGGACAGGGAGAGGTCACTGGTCTCTGTGGTCAGTGCTGTGGTCAGAGGGGGAGGGGACAGGGGGAGGGTCACTGGTCTCTGTCGTCAGTGCTGTTTGGTCAGAGGGGGAGGGGACAGGGAGAGGTCACTGGTCTCTGTCGTCAGTGCTGTTTGGTCAGAGGGGGAGGGGACAGGGAGAGGTCACTGGTCTCTGTCGTCAGTGCTGTTTGGTCAGAGGGGGAGGTGACAGGGAGAGGTCACTGGTCTCTGTGGTCAGTGCTCGTCTCCACCCGGAAGGCCCTTTCTCCGGCGTGAGGCGTGTGTGTGTCCACGAACACCCCGAGGAATGAGCGCTGAGCTCGCGTCCCTCTCGCCGGGAGCAAGCGGGCCCTGTCGCTGGGCTCGGCTCCAGGACTAGACCCCGCAGGCTGCTCCTACCCGCCGGGCTCAGAGGCTTGAGCCAAAGCGGGGCTAGTTGGGACCTATGGCCATGAGTTTGTGTGTCATGTGGGACCAAGAGGCAGATCTGTATCTTGGTTTCATAACAGCTCTGTCGCCGGCTGGCTGTTGGCTTCGAACCCATTACACTCTCTGAGCCCCAGGTTCCTCCTCTCTCAAATGGGGATAGCCCGGCTGGTGTGGCTCAGTGGTTGAGCATCAACCTATGAACCGGGAGGTCATGGTTTGATTCCTGGTCAGGGCACATGCCTGGGCTGCGGGCTCGATCCCCAGTGTGGGGTGGTGCAAGAGGCAGCAATCAATGATTCTCTCTCATCATTGATGTTTCTCTCTCTCCCTCCCTCCCTCTCCCTTCCTCTCTGAAATCAGTAAAGATACATCTTATCTAATAATAGACAAACATGTAAGTTGACCGTAACCTCTGCTAAGCCACCAGCCAATCAGGAGTGATATGCAAATTAACACAACAAAGATGGAAGTTAATTTGCATACACAGGGGGATCAGGCAGGATGGGGGCAGGCAGGATGCAGGCATTCTGCCCCCCCCCCCCCCCCCGGTTCTCTCAGGGCCTCTGGGCAGTGTGGGAAGGCGGGACTGGAGCGGAAAGGGGCTGAGCCAGAGTGGAAAGGCGGTGCTGGCAGCCAGGGAAAGGAAAGCCCATTCTAGCCGAATCTTCGTGCATCGGGCTTCTAGTTTGAAAATAAATAACTAAAATGGGTATAGTAGCGTTTATTTGCAGGGTCACTGGGAAGAATCAGTGTAATAATATGTGTGAAGCCTCGAGCATGCTATGGTGCCTGGCACGTTTATTACTCAAATAGGTGTGGATGCAGTTTGATTTATGAAGCGTTGGCAGTATGGGCGTCTATATCTGTAAGACACCAGTCTGTTCCCTCGATGGTATTCATTTTTCCTGCTTAGGAAAGTCACGGCCGTTTGTAAAGAAAGACACAGTCCGCAGGAAAAGCTTAAGTCCATCGGAGGGAAAGAATTGGGCCGAGCCTGGACTGCAGGGACCCCTGGGGTTTAGTCATGATCGCTGCTGCGTTTTCAAAAGCATTTGCCGGCGAGGGATGTCGGCCTTTGTACTGGGAACTAGGTACCTGCTGAGGGGAAGAAAAGATCCCCGGGAAACGCCCGTCTTCTTTGCAAAGAGACGTGTTTTCCGCGTCTGTTTGGACTCTCAGTACATGGATGATGCTTTTGTCGTCTGCGCTCCGGAGAAGCACTATTTTCTGTATTCCTGTGGCTTTTGGAGCCCGGGACCGGCGGTGCCCCGCCTTCTCAGAGGGAAATGAAAGCCTACCTTTAACTTAGGGGGAAATAAAAGACCGCCTCTCCCTTCAGGTGTGTGACGAGCTTGCTCTTTCACCAACCAATACAATTACTCCTAATTTGGAATTGGGCACAAGAAAACTCGCCCTTCTACTACCATTGGCTAATGCTGACCACCGTCTGGTGTCACTGAGCTAATGCCAGGGAGCCGGGCCCGTGAATGGGAGCTCACTCAGAGAACCCCAGGGAAGCGGTCAGGAAGCCTGAGCCCGGAGGGGGGACTCGGGCTGACCTTGGTCACCTGCCAAGGACCGGAGCAGGCCTGAGAGACCCCCTGAATTTCAGAGCATCAGGAAATCCAGATGAAGGTGTTCGTCCACCCCGAGACTTCCCACTTTCCCCCGCCGGCTTCCGGGCGCACAGGATGAACCGTCTTGTCCAAGATTGCTTGAACCCCAACGTTCACACCCCCATCTGCGGGTCGAACGGCTCCTGGACACTGGCGGGTCCTCCTGAGCTCCCCTTCACCCAGGTTCGGTGCCGCCTGCAGGCTCTGCTCCTGGTGGGGCCACGCCGATGACGGTGGCCGCTCACGGAGCTGCTGTCCCTGGGCGCCGCGTTCTACACGTGTTTCCCTTCGCTCCCCAACAGCTCCGCCGGGTGGAAGCGCTCTGAGGAGATACAGAGGAGGCACAGCTTGGGGTGGAGAGGTTCTAGAACTCGCTCAACAGGACGCAGAGTAAGAGGCAAGGCCAGGATTCCAAACCCTCTGCTGAATGAGAGAGAGGGACTCAGCAGGCAGACCCGGAGAGTGTCGGCTCCCTCTCACCACCAGGGCCTGTGGGAGGGCCCAGGTGCTCCGGACAGGACGCTCCCATTTCCGTCGGAATTCACGGGCTTTAACCCCCTCTTCTCCAGGTGGGGAACGTCCCTAAGGCTCAGGCTTTGAACCGGCTTTACATCTTCCATTGCACCTCTCACGGGGGGTGGGGGGGGAGTCACAGCCAATGGCCAATAAGTACTTGGTTATTTTTTTCTTTTAAAAAATATATTTTTGTTGATTTCAGAGAGGAATGGAGAGAGAGAGAGAGAGAGAGAGAGAGAGAGAGAGAGAGAGAGAGAGAGAGAGAGAGAACATTAAGGATGAGAGTCATTGATCGGCTGCCTCCTGCACGCTCCTCACTGGGGATCGAGCCCCCCAACCCGGGCATGTGCCCTGACTAGGAATCGAACTGTGACCTCCTGGTTCAAAGGTCGATGCTCAACTGAGCCACGCCAGCTGGGTGGTTATGTATTAATGAGTTCCTCAATCCAGGGTGTCTCGTTCCGCCCTGCTCCTTCTTCACCCCGTTTGTCCTTTGATGATTCCTTACTCGATGTGCAGTTATAATGACATTCATGTTAGAATATGCCAGTATCGTGTGCAGCGAGAAGGCACATGTCAAATGCAGAGACTGAAGTGAGGCTGGCTGCCCGGGACAGTGAACCCCACGCCGGCCTGCGGCCAGTGGCCGTCACACTTCCCTCACACGCTCCTCGCTCTTTACAGGGTGTGGCTCCTTCTCATCGTCACCGTTCGAGGTGACCAGGCTGGGGCTGCAGGAGGAGGAACGCCCCCTCTGGGGCTTGGTGCCCTCCGGTTCCCCCTGAACCTCAGCCCCACTTCTTCCAGGGCTGGGGTCCCGCTGTTCCTTCTCCTCCGTCTCATCTTCTGCAGGAAAACGCAACCTCATTCCATGCCACGCGAGGGTCTCTCTCCATTTGAGTCTCTCTTTGGTAGAAGAGGAGGAATCTGGACTTTGCTGAAAAACAGCACCTAGCATGAACTTGCTAAGAATAGCCAGATAACCCCGTGGGAAGGCTCCCGAGTTATACAAAAAATAAAAATAAAAAGAGGGAGCTGAAGGCATGTCTGACATACCAATCCCCGAGGGTGTTGATAGTCGCCAAGCTAAAAATAGCCACCGCCACTAGGTCCGAGGGGGACGCGATGGGCGGGAGCTGTCCAGGCGTCACTCCTGGGGAGCGGCTTTATGTCCACCTGCAGAACCCGGTCGGGCTGGTGGTTTGTTAAGGGGTCACCATAACTCAAGACCCGGCCAGCAGGCAGGGGTTTGAGCATTACGGGGTAATCTCCAAGATTTAAGACGACCCTAAAATTGATGAAGATGTGCTGCGAAGGTGAGGGAGGATTTAATGGGGAGAAGCTCCGTGGAACAGCTTTATTTTCCTATTTGGAAGCTGGGGAGCTCAAAGGCACCGGTTTTAGAGACAAAAATCTTAAATTTTGCAGTTACAGATCGCAATTACAACCCGAACTAACCAAACCTGGGATACAGTAAGTGCCAGAGCCCATTCTGTTCTAAGTCATTCTCTCAGGAAGCGGCTCTGACTCTCATTGATTATGTCCTGTGTGTGTAACTCGATTGCTTTCTTAAGCTCGTTGATCCAGTCGCCGCCATGTTCAATGAAACTTTGAGGGCAGGGATCATCCCTTACGGTTGTATCTCACTTCATGCCCTTACTGTGCAATAGGAACCGGGCTAGGTTAACACACTCTTATTTAATTCTCGCAGATTAAATGAGGTGGGTCCAATTCTTATTTTCATTTCACCTGAGCAAATTAAGCATGGTGAAGGGGAACCATGGTACACTAAATATTCGATTGAGTCTATAAGGATTAAGGCACATGACGTAGGTTGCAAATATTATATTTTGCTCCATTATCTTTAATTTTCTGTCATTGTCCATCATGTTCTTACTTTTTATCCCAAGATTCCAAAATCAACAGGTGCTCATGTTTTTTAATAACCCCATTCATTTCTAAAAATATAATTGAGTATAAACATAGTTTTTTTTTTGGAGAGAAAGGAGGATAAAGCTATGAAAAGGAATAAAGCAGCCATATTTGTATCTTTATACAAAATTTGCCTTCCCTCTCTCTTAGAAATTATATTTTTAAAATATATTTTATTGAGTTTCTTTTTACAGAAAGAAAGGGAGAGGGATAGATAGTTAGAGACATTGATGAGAGAGAAAGATCGATCAGCTGCCTCCTGCACACCCCCTACTGGGGATGTGCCCGCAACCAAGGTACATGCCCTTGACCGGAATCGAACCTGGGACACTTCAGTCCTCAGGCCGACGCTCTATCCACTGAGCCAGACCTGTTAGGGCAAGAAAATATTTTATCAAGACAAGTGTGCAATGAGAAATGGATTTTAAAATATGGTAATTGGGCACCTGGTGAAATATATTTCACAGCAATGCTAATCATGTGTGTCAAGATAAAAGGAAATTAAGGAGGCTTAAGTTTTCAGTTCTCTTCAGAAAAATCAATTACAAAGCAGTTACGCTGCTGACACTAAACAACAAATCTCGGGATTTAGTTAATAAAACAGCTTCCACTTTTTGAAGGTTTGTTTTTCCATCCAACAGAAGGAACGGGGAGCATTGATTTTCTTGAGGAGGAAAGGGTTGTTTACAGCAGGTAGCTGGAAATCCAGGCGGGTTCTTGATCTTAGCCTGTTCGGCTCAGAAATGGCTCGCCATCCAGGGAATACGTCTTCCTAAAGCTGTCCCCGGCCTCCGGTGCTCCGGGCCTTGGCTGGGGGCCCCCCGACCTCTGACTCTAACTAGGGGAGCCACGCTGGAGCTCGGCTGGCATCTCACTTGGGGTTCAGAACATCAGGACTCAAATTCACGGTTGGATGAAATCGCTCGGATGATGTACAATGTGGCCCTCAATTTTGGCTGCGTATCATCATTGCCTGGGGAGTTTCTGTTGTCGTTGTTGGTAATCCTCACCTGAGGATATTTTTTCTTTTTAAATATGTTTTTATTGATTTTAGAGAGAGAGGAAGGGAGAGGGATAGAGAGAAACATTGATGAGAAACATCCATTGGCTGCCTCCTGCAAGCCCCACACTGGGGATCGAGCCCGCAACCCCGGGGATGTGCCCTGACCGGGAATCCAACTGTGACCTCCTGGTTCCTGGGTCGACTCAGTTAATTGTTATGAATTATTGAGTCTATATTTTTAAGAGTCAACCCCTGAGCCACTCCAGCCAGGCCTGAGGATATTTTTTCCATTGAATTTTAGAGATAGTGGAAGGGAGGGAGAGAGAGAGAGAAACATCGATGTGAGAGAGAAACTCATGGATGGGTTGTCTCCTACGCATGCCCTGACCAGGGCCAGGGGTTGACTCTGCAAGGCAGGTACATGCCCTTGACCAGGAATCGAACCTGAGACCCTTCGGTCCTCGGGGCCGACACTCTCACCTCAGAAACACCGGGTTGGGCTCCTGGGGAGGTTTATACCATGCGGACGCCGGGCCCGCCCTCAGAGAACTGACGGAAGTTAGCTGGAGTGGGCACACGGACAACTATTCCATTGCAATCTCAACTCGCCTTTCACCGAGACGCCCCGCGTCGTCACTCCCCACTTTTGGATGGCCAGAGCCTGGCTGTCATCCTCTCTCCCTTTTGTCCCCGAGAAACCAATGACACGAAGGTGACAGCCACCGCGGAAGAAGTCTTCCGACAAGCGCGGCGCCTGCTGCTCGTCGCCTCGCAGACGGGCGATTAATAATTCATAACAATTAACTGAGTTACGGGTTCCTCTCTCGATGCGTTCGCAAACATGAATAGATTAAATGGTAATTGCCATCAAAGTTTATGTTCCATTTCATGTCCCCAGTAAAAGTTTATCTTGTGGAACTCACTTTGTATTTCCTTTTGATATATTCATCCCCGAATGCAATGTACTATATTAAAATATTTATTATTAGCCTATCAAATATTAACCACTTTTAAATGATAGGGATGAAAGAAAACAAATAGGCTACTTGTTTAAGTTTGCATGATGCTCCTTCTTTCAATAGGATGTGGATTGGTAGACGACGTGCCGGCAAAAAAAAAAAAAAACACCACGGAAAACGGATGGTGTGGGAGACGATACGAGATCCTGCCCCTTCCATAAATTTCTACAAGGTACGTGAATGCCCTTGGACTCCCACCACCATTATTTTAACACCAAGTGATAAAGACAAACGCAACCCGGGAGCTTCCCATCAGCCATTCCTAGGTGGAAGGCCGCACGCATTGCCTCCCACTTTAATGGGCTGGGAATCGCCTGGGGATCTTGTGAACACGCAGATCGGCCTGGGCTGGGGCAGGGGCTCTGCATGGCAACCCACTTGCAGGTGGTGCTGACGGACGGAGCCCATGGGTAAGTTGCACTAGAGGAGGGTGTGCAGGTGACTTAGCCGCTCGCAGCCTTGGTCCGTGGACCTGGAAAGTGGGGATAACTGCCAAGAGGGTTTGCTGCAGGTTCAACAAGGCCATGTGGATGGCGAGCCACGATTCCCGGCACGCAGTAGGACTTCAGTATTTTTTAAACGAATGATAGTGTGAATCATGAATGAGCGAATGAGTGAAGGAATGACTGCATGGACAGATGAATAGGTTGGGCAACTCTATAGCCAGCCCCGTTTGCGGGGGAGATTGAATCCAAAAGATTCAGCAAGACTCTCTTACGAGGCCCTTCGACCGCCTGATTGAATCAACCTTAGTGGCCAAAGGTGAAAGGAAGGGCATGCATCTCCTACTGAGTATGGTGCGATCTGACCTCAGGTGTTGTGAATGGAGGAACTCCATGAACATGATTGACTGATTCAGTCATGTTTGATTAGATGCCCCTGCCAATAGGCGACTCACAAACTCCCCCCTCCCACGACACTGGACAGTCTTCATAACTTCAGAAATTCCCAGACTTGATAAAATCAGATAGAAGTTATACGTCACCTCCATAGGTAGCTTAGCATCCTGGGTGCAAAATCAGCAACTTTCATTTTTATTTTAATTAGAAAGAGAGGGGGTGCAATATCTCAGGAGAAGCCTTATAATACACCCAAATACCGTCTAAGTGGAAAGTGGTGGAGATGAGTCAGCACAGTCATTGAAAATGCTCTGATTGCCCCAAGAAATGCCCAATTATCCTGGCAACAGGCCCACCTGTAAACTCCCAAACTTTGTCTTTTTTGCACTTAAAATCCGTGTGGACAATGCCGTTGTCCATAGTATAGATTTTCATGATGAAGAATACAGATTAACATAAGACTGAGTCCATGGGGTCAATACCACTAATTAAAAAGAGGTCTTGCTGTGACTCCTAAAAATAATTACATCGATATTTCATTATTTCGTAGTGTTTTGTCTCCGAGACATATGCCCGTTCCCCTAAAGGCGTTGTAGCTCAGAAGAAATAACTACACCACATGACGCTAATCCTATGATGGGAAGGGATATTGTGAAAAATGCATCTATAGCAATGATTTCTGTCCTAAAAGATCCAGCCATGTCTGGATGAACTCGACTGCTAGCTACAGGGATGAGCTGGGACTGAGGCTGGACGCAGAGCCGATGAACTGGGCGTGAGTTTCTGTGTCTGTGCCCGTTTCAGATGAAATCCACTTTTAATGAATTCACACCAGTTGCTGAGTATTTAATGCCGGCCTCTTCTCCCCACTCGCAGCGATGGATAACTGAAGGTTAACTATCCTTTTTTAAAAAATAGAGAACTTGCCCAATTGGCGTGGCTCAGTGATTGACCTTCGACTTATGAACCAGGAGGTCACAGTTCGATTCCTGGTTAGGGCGCATGCCCGGGTTGTGGGCTCGATCCCAAGTGTGGGGTGTGCAGGAGGCAGCCGATCAATGATTCTCTCTCATCATTGATGCTTCTAACTCTCTCCCCCTTTCCCCTTCCTCTCTGAAATCAATAAAAATATATTTAAAAAATAGATAAATGGACAAAGATGGGACGAAAAGCAGATGCCACTTACATAGAGTTGGGCCATGGCATTCTATTCCTGTGGGGCAGAGCCCCACGATCCAGAATTTCCGAGGCTCAGTAGGCTCAGTCGCACTCAACAGGGCATTGGGACAGAAAAGGCGTGGGTTCAAAGCCCGGGCCTGCCCTTGATGCAGAATAATTGCCTCTGCTATCAAAGGCGAGGGTAAGAAATACATTCTCCACAGGGTCTGTGTGTTTTTCCCCCGTGCCCTCGGCGTGGCCGCCTGATGTTACTGTAATTCTCTCTCCGTAGAGATTTTTGCTGATATTCGAGGCGACAGGCTGTTGCTGCTCACGGAGACAGATGATGTCTCACACCAGCCTGAGCAGGGCACCCTCACTGCTCTTCCATTAGCGGCTGATTGTCCCAAATTGACGCTAAATTGACTTGGCCGGCTCGGGCACCTTTAAATGGTTGGCACCGACCGTGGTCTCGTCCTGGAAATTATATGGTCAAAGCCTTCATGTTTCTGGAAATCCTAACCATTTTCTTAATGTGAATTAGGGCCTGGTAAATAGGAATTAAGTTAGACACACGCCCTGTGGTACGCAGGACCAGACAGGGCACGCTTCAATGAAACGGATGGTTTTTGTTTAAAATTTTTTTAAAATTTTTATAAAAATATAGTTTCATTGATTTCAGAGAGGAAGGGAGAGGGAGAGAGAGATAGAAACATCAATGATGAGAGAGAATCAACCCGGGCACGTGCCCTGACCTGGAATTGAACTGTGACCTCCTGGTTCATAGGTTGATGCTCAACCACAGAGCCACGCCGGCCGGACTAAAATACGTTTTCTTTTTTTAAAAAAATGTTCTCTTCTGCCTCCTGCTTCTCACTCTCTCCTTTACTGAAAGGTCCCCTGTCTCTTCATTTCTAACTGCTGTGCGAGTTTGAAATAAATCAGACCCTGATGTGCAGGCCAAGCCCAGCTTTTTTACCTTTTCCAGTTATTGAGACAAAATCCAAAGGAGGAGATTTCATGGCACGCGAAAATTGGATGAAATTCAAATTTTCCAAGATGTTACCGGAACACAAACCACACCGTTCATTCTGTGTGGCCCACAGTTTAAGGCACAGCGGCTGACAGAGGTGAGCAGCCGGGACAGAGGTGACATGGTCCACGGAGCCTCAGCTAATCGCTGTCTGTCCCTGTACTGGAGACATTGACCCGCCCCCGGGATACTTCACCAAAGCCTCCGTCGCCATAGGCAAAGTGGGAATGACAGCATCCTATAAAATGCCGCAGCGAACTCCACGAGCCACCAATCCTCACGAACGCCCCGCTCCCCCCTTTCCCCCGTATTGGAGTTGGGGGGCCTTGACATTTCAGGTTTCCCATCTAGTATAAATCGAGGAGAATGCTCTTACCTCACTTGGGAAATAAGATGGTGCATTGATTGACATTCCTGACACAATGGCAAATGCACCATCAAGAACTATTTATAGCTTGAAAATAATTACTATTCCTCAGAAACACGTTCATATGCAAACAGGTCAGATCACTGGCATCTATTTTTAAAGACGTAGAGTCTACCTTCAGTTGTCCGTTCCTGCCAGGCCCCTACCTGCATGAATACCCAGCCATGGAGGCGGATCGCATCAAGCGGGGTTTCATCTGAAACGGGCACGCACGCAGAATGTCAGACCGGCCAGAAGCCTTAGACCATCAGGAACCACCTAGAGCCGTGGTCGGCAAACTGCGGCTCTTGAGCCACATGCGGCTCTTTGGCCCCTTGAGTGTGGCTCTTCCACAAAATACCACGGCCTGGGCGAGTCTGTTTTGAAGAAGTGGCATTAGAAAAAGTTTAAAAAATTTGGCTCTCAAAAGAAATTTCAATCGTTGTCCTGTTGATACTTGGCTCTGTGGACTAATGAGTTTGCCGACCACTGGCCTAGGGTTTCCCGGGAGGAGGTGCAGAGAGAAGACCGTGGTGGCTGAGTCCACAGTCCTTGGGAAGGCAGTAGCTGCCACCCCCAGAAACAGGGGCCCCGGCTTCACTAGACTTGAGTCCTCAGGTGCCCTCCCATCCGGCTCACCTGCGGCTCCTCTACCCCAGAATCCTGCTGTGATGGCGGCTGAGGGCTAGCCCTTCCCCAAATTCAAAATTCTTCCCCTACACGTTCCAGGTGCCTGGCCCTTCAGCAACTGGGCTGGTTTCCATACTTAGACGTTACATATGCCGTTAGAAGAGTCTGAGATTCTCTCTCTCTCTCTCTCTCTCTCTCTCTCTCTCTCTCTCTCTCACACACACACACACACACACACACACATCCTCACTAGCAGGTAAAGAATGGCTCAAGGAGCACCCCCATTCATGCTCTGCCTCAAGGAAGGAAGGAACGTCACGTGTTGGATGTCCACGTGGCCTCCTGATGGTCTAACCCTCAGCGAGTCCACGCTGCTGCTTCCGCCCTGGGCTAATCGCACGTAAAACTACGCCTGCATTTCTCCACGAGCTCTGGCCTCTCGCACCCCTTTCCCTGTGAAACGTGGGTGGCCCCGTGGTGTGAAATGGTAGATTCGGGAGTATTTGTCCATCTCAATATTCTCAAGTAAACGGGGGAATTAACTTGGATTGCCAAGCACATACGGAGAGTGGCCCCCCAGGTCGGAGCCCGGGCCCCGCTCCGGGTGGAGCCCGATGGCTGAGCAGCAGGCACCCCGGGGTGGGGGGAGGCGGCCTGGGGTTGCTGCTCACAGGCCCTCCCTCTGGGTCTGTCCGAGTCACAGCTTCAGCGACTCCAGAGCCTGGGGTTTTGCACACATTTCGGATCTGGTCCTACTGTGTGGGGCGCTCTGAACAACGCGCTCCTCTCGAGCCGCCCCAGCAGCCTCTGCTTCCTGTGGCTCCCCCGAATGGGCCATTTTCTCTCGATCCCAAATTAAAGGGGCGTTAAGAACGGAGGGAGCCCGGCCGGCGTGGCTCAGTGGCTGAGCATCGACCTATGAACCAGGAGGTCACCGTTCCATTCTGGGTCAGGGCAAAGGCCCAGGTTGCGGGCTCGATCCCCAGTGGGGGGGCATGCAGGAGGCAGCTGATCAGTGATTCTCATCATTGATGTTTCTCTCTCTCCCTCTTCTTTCCTCTCTGAAATCAATAAAAATAATAATAAAAGAATGTCACTACCCAAGGGACAGCTTTTAGCATGACAGAGGGGCGTGGCCTCATCCTGACAAATCGGGAGGCATTTCACCGAGGGAGCTACCCTGGGGTTCCCTCTTCTAGGTGATCATATGAGCCTCTCCTTCCCTCCTCCCCTCCCCCCTGCCCCACTCCCAGGAGGACTACCCAGCCTGTGTGGTGCCTACAAATGAGGGCTCCTGCCTTTGGCCTCCCTAACATTTTCCTTCCCCCGGAGGCTCCTGTGGGTCTGTTTGGAGAGCACCTCCTCCCCTCCTCCACCCCCCTCCTCCGTCAGGAGCTGAGCCACAGTGACTCCCGCGCCCTCCCCAGCTCTCCCTGTTGGGGATGCGGCTCAGCAAGGGGCTGGAGACCGTGCCCCCGGCGCTGGAGAGGCAGTGAAAAGCTCGGCCTCAGCCACAGAGGTGAGCAGGCCTGATGAGTGACCCGAGGCCGCACAGACGTCCTCGTTTAAGGGACATGACGCGCCTGTCAGCGGATCCAGCGGTGAGGTCAAAGGTGAAATGGGAGTTGGATGCTTTCAGACCACACGGCAGAGCAGGCGGCGGCGCATGGGAGGTAATCTCATGGGTGGGGGGGGGGGGCAGGGAGGAGAAAGGAAGGAGAGAGCCTCCCGAGCCATCCTGGCCGGGGAGCCGAGGAGGAATGACTCTGAGAGGAAAGGCGGGGAGGAATCCGTAGCCTCGCTCTGGAAACCAGTGAGGACCGAGAACCTGGCCAGTGAGATGGACGAAGCCCTGGCCGTGGCTCTTCACAAAACCTCACTGCCCCTCCCCTGCCTCCTGGGCCGCAGGTCAGAGGTGAGAGCGGGAGAGGCCCTGGGGTCTTGCACTTGACTTTCATTGAAGCAACACCTTCCCTGAAAGCATCACTCCTAGGAGCCCAGGCGGCTTCTGTTTGAACTCCCCCAGAGTCTGGGGACTTCTCCGTCCCCAAGGCAGCACCTGCGGCTCTCCGGCAGCTGGAGAGAGCGATGGCTGCGACCTGCGCGGCCCCCTGTGCCCACCCAGGGTCCCCCCCTGTCCTCCTGAGCCAACAAGCCCACTGGTTACCGAACAGTCCTTCAGACCCGGCTCCGTCTGCCACATGCCCAGTCCTGTGCTCACCGCCTGCTCAGCCCCCTATGGACATCCCTCCTCAGAGCCCGGACCCTCCATCACAGGCTGCTGTTTCCAAGGACCAGGCTCTTTTATTTGGTTAATCTTCACCCGAGGATATTTTTTTCATTGATTTTTAAAGAGAGTGGAAGGGAGGGAGGGGGAGGAAGAGAGAGAAAGATGAAGAGAGAGAGAGAGAGAGAGAGAGAGAGAAATACCGATGTGAGAAACATCCATCGGTTACCTCCAGGATGCACCTGGACCGGGGATCGAACCATCAACCTAGGTATGTGCCCTGACCGGGAATCAGGAATCGAACCAGCAGCCTTTTTGGTGTCCGGGCGATGCTCCAACCAACCGAGCCACCCAGCCAGGGCTAATCGAGAGCTTTTTAGAGTCTCCTCGTCAGCAGTGTGATATTCTAGTAGCCGATCTTGCTGCACGCTCCGCACTACCATCGTGTGTAATAAATTTAAAACATGAGCTCCTGCCTAGTGCTCTCGCACAGCAACGTGTGCTTGGACCTAAATAATAACTGAGTGCTGGCCATCCACCACAAGGCCGCCGTCGTCATTTTCCTTCACCGTTATCATGTGCTAGGTCCTAGTGTCGCCCCATCTTAGATGAAAACTGTGCTTTGAGAGTCCAAGTAATTCCCCCAAGTCTTGAAGGCAGTAAGGGGTGGAGATGAGATTCAAACCCAGGTCCCTGGGACGCCAAAGCCTCTGTATGCACTCACTGCCATAGACATAACCCATGGTGTCTGTCAAGGGGGCACGATGGTCCTTTCTGACTGCGGTTCCGTATGGCTCCTCTAGGGGGCCGGGCTCCGGGTCCTGTTCCCTCCTCACCTGGCATCGCCTACCTGGAGGGCCGCTCATTGCTGCCAAGGCCACTGTGAGCCCTGCTCTTCCACTGTCTCTCCTCTTGGTGCTGGTTTCATGTTGTCAGGTTAATATCATTGCCATTGACAATGAGGCTAACGCAAGGACGAACTCGGGGCAAGCAGAAGTATGCATGGGGGTGGAGGGAAGAGAGAAAAGAGAAAGGGAGAGAGGGAAGAGAGCGAAAGGGAGAGAGAAGAAGAGAGGGAGAGAGAGAGTCATCAATCGGTTGCCTCCCGTGGCATCCTGACTGGGGATCGAGCCCACAACAACCACCTTTTTGGTGGACGGGATGACGCTCTAAGCAGTCGAGCCCCCTCTCCCTCCGCTCCCCGGCCAGGGCTGCACTGTCTGCTAATGCCACGCTCCCATGCTGGCCCTCGGGCTCCTGGATCCCACCTAACCTTGGCCGACTCATGGCCAACTTCCTGACGCCCGTGACATCAGAGTGGCGGAACATTCCCCTCCGGCCTTGCATTACGTAGACCTGCACCTGACAGGCGGCCACCGAGTCCGCGAGCAGCCACCCTCACCTTCCGTGCGGCCCCGGAGCCACGGGCTTCCCGCAGGCCCTGCGTGCTGACATCTTCCGAGCGCCCAGCAAGCAAAGAACCCTCTCGAGCTGCGCGGCCCAATATGGGAGACATATGTGGCCATCCCGCCTCGCAATATGGCCAGTCCTAATTGAGCTGTTCTGTTTAAGCACCAAACCCACGTCTGACTGCAGAGCCCGAGGGAAGAATGTAAACCGTCTCCCTGATCATTTTAATGCTCCTTATGTGTTGCAATGATACTGTTTCAGATATTCCGGGCACGGTGAGTGGTCAGAATCAACTTACATTTGTTTTCTTAAATTTTTAAAATGTGGATAGCAAACCACGGAAGGTTACCTATCTGGTTTGCACGGTTTTCAACTGGGCTGGGGGTTTGCCTGGTGTCCCTGAAAGCCGGCCGGCCGGCCAGGTACCGATGGATGCAGGGTTGGTGCGGAACTAAAACGCAGAGAAGGTTACGCAGGACGCCGGGAAGCTTCTGCTCAGATTTTGAAATTCACATTCCCCCGACACACCACACGACACGCCACCTCCCCCGACAAGGTTTTCAGGAGGTCTGATGACCCCCCCCCCCCCCCCCCCCGAGCGATGAGGCTAGACCGCACGACCCCGGCCTCCGCCCAGGGCTCCCTGAATGGTGCCCAACCACAGAGGCGTAACATCAGCATTGGTGTTTGCCATTTATTCTCCCCTGGCGTTTACATGCCCCTAAGATGGATTACCGTTCGGTTTCTGGTTAAGATTCAGTGATGGGAATGATAGCCAGGGTAGCGATACGAGATGTAGATATCATTTAATTTATGGACTCGGGGGCTCCAGGGTCCCTTCTGGCTCAAGAAATATATGAACCACAGACTCACCAGCCCTCATTCTGCGGAGAGGGCTCTCAGGCCGGGTCCCTATTGTGCCACTGAATTTACGGTCTGGCCAGGTACACGGATCCGCGTACGATATTTCAATGTGAGTGGCTCTAGCCATCAGAGGGGCCCGAGCCGGGCCTCAAAGACACCCGCTGGGCAGCTGACGGATTGCTCTTCCTCCTCGCCATCGAGTGTGGCATTAGGTAGCGTTTACGTTATTATTTTAACCCTTCGCACTCGCTTGCTTTTTTCTCGATTCCTTTATTCTAATGCTAACCTTGTTGAGTCACACTCGACATCCGAGTGTAAAAGGTTAAAGGAGAAACATGGATATTTAATGCTTCTAAATGAAACCTCTATTCAGCGAATATAACGTGATCAACAGGCTTCCTTTCTTTATCACAGTGGGTGAAGATGAAGAGGAAGAAAGGAAAGCAAGTGGGAAAAGGAATGACAGAGAAAATAAAATCCCACGTCTTTCCCAAAGCAGACTTTGAAAAATATCCTGACTTTAAAGAATGGATAAGAACTTCTAGAACTTGTTAGGAACGTGGCATTTGGACCCTGGCTGGTGACATCAGTGGTTAGAGCATCCACCCACACACTGAAGGGTTTCAGGTTTGATTCCTGGTCACCCAATCCACGTGTCGCTCTCACATCAATGTTTCTCCGCCCCCCTGCCCCATGTTTCTCCCTCTTCCCTCCTCCCCTCCATCCCTTCCACTCTCTAAAAATCAATGGAAAAAATATCCGCAGTGAGGATTAAGCAAAAATAATGAAAATAATCACAGAAAATGGCATTTGGTTGGGAAGCAAAGGCGTTCTTGAAATCCTTCCCCAACATTGGTGCCCGTCGGAACTTGCTAGGTAGGGGAGATGCTCAGGTAGCTTTCCAGGCTTGGCCGGGGTCGGGCTGGGCCTTTTTCTGCTCTGAGCGCTGCAAGGCCGGCCAGGCAAGCGGGGGGGGGGGGGGGGGGGGCATGCTGCAGCAGGCGAGGGCAGCGCCCCGGTTACTTACGTCGACAGCCGGCGTGCCAGGAATTGCCCGGCAGACACTCATCACACTTAGGCCCTGTGGTTCCCGCCTTACACTCACAGAATCCCGAGTCATTACAGCGCTCATGGACTGAGCCCAAGGGGTTACAATAACACTCTGTAGAAACGAGACAACACACAGGCTAGAGAGACGTCCCAGGGCCCGGGGGTGGCCAAGACCCACGCGCCACGCCCGTCGCCGCCTCGCTTCCTCAAGGAAAGATGCCGCGGATGAAATGCTTTGGCAGAGGCGGCCGCGGCAGGTCCCCTGATTTCTCTGCCCGGCCTCCCAGGGTATGGTTTTATGACACGGGAGGAAATCAACCGGAACCTTCTAGGGAGAGAAGGCATCGCGCTCCCCACCGCTGCCGGGGCCTGATGGAGGGGCCATTGGTGGGGCCGCTCACATGGTCTCACGGACGCCACCAGCAGTGGGGACAGCCAGGCTCAATCGCCCACCATCAGGGCCAGATCTGCATGAAATGACTCCAGCGGGCTGACCTGTTACACTCCGGATCCGAGAACCGCCGGACGGTTTAAAGTGCAACACGGACGCACTTGGTTCATTCACAGGCAGCTTTCCGCTATGACTCGGGACACGCCCTGTAGGGGCTGATCTACGAGGCTAATGCAGCTTTTCTGCCGCTGAGACGAACACTCAGGAAAGAAAGAGAAACGCTGAGATCCACGGAACTGTCTGTGTCTGAGACTCGCCTCCCTAGATTGTCTGAACTGTGGGTAACAAGCAGGAAACGGGATGTTTTCCTGGCTCCGCCCACAGTCTCCTGTGGGGCATGTGTACGGCCCGAGCACGGCTGGGCTTGAAGGCCGGGCCAGGTCGCCTTTGGCTTCCACTGGCCTGAGAGCTGAGGACCAGCTGGCTGGCAGCGTGTGGAGTTTGGGGGACAAAGTTTCTTCGCTTATCACCCCACCGTGGGATCGCGGGCAGGTCTTGGGCCCCTCCATCGCTCACGTTCCCTCTTGAACCGGGGTCCCAGGAAGAGGTTTTCTTGTTAAAAACACACACACAGCGAACCCCACATAAAATGATACCAAGCAAACAACCGAACAACCGCCCGTGACCGGCCCTGGGAATCCCAGTTTAGTATCACCCAGCTGAGCACCCGTCAGCCATGGAGATTAGGGTTTAGCATCCTAGAGGGCCAGAAGCCCGCTCTCACTCTTTTTGTCGTGGGAACTAATTAGCCGATTTCTTCAAAGAATGTGGAAGGCCTTAGAACGGTGATTTATTCCGTGGTGATTAAATCTTTTTTTTTTTTTATAGGTCAGCATTCTTCTGCTACAAACATGTAGAAGACGAACAGGTAGACACAGGTAAAAAGAAAATGAGGTTCACTCTAAAATGCTCTCTCCTGACTGGCTTGGGTTGTCCTTAATAACTAGTTTTATTTTAAACCGGCATTTTCTAGCTTAATGTGTGTGTGTGTGTGTGTGTGTGTGTGTGTGTGTGTGTGTAGGGGGCTGTTGTGTAAAATTTTTCAAAAAAGTAATTCTGTTATGGCTTTAACCTTTTGCACTCGGATGTCGAGTGTGACTCGACACGGTTAGCACTGGAATAAAGGAATCGAGAAAAAAGCAAGCGAGTGCAAAGGGTTAAGATATTTTTCTGTGCATATGTATAAGTGTGTACCTATCTCCAAACTGTCGTATGTTTTCTACGGTTTAACGTGTATACGTTGATTATACACCACCAACGTTTTGTTAGCCAGGTAGTAGAATTTTCTCTGGCCAACGTGAATTCACATACTACCCTAGTCAATTAGCCCATAAACATTGATTAATATAAGGTTTTAGATGCAAAAATTTGTAAACAAAGTTGTTTCCACAGTACCCCTCCCGAAATGTGAAATGTCTGAACCATGGTATATGCCAGTGGTTGTCTTAGGGAAAGGTGTGGGTGTAATGAACTTCTGATGGTCTTAGGCTCTACAGTTGCGACCCACAGGTTGAGAACCGCTAGCAGGGTTGCCTAAGACCATCGGAAAACACAGATATTTATGTTACGATTCATTAACAGTAGCAAAATTACAGTTATGAAGTAGCAACGAAAATAATTTTATGGTTGGGGGTCACCACAACATGAGGAACTGTATTAAAGGGTCGCGGGATTAGAAAGGTTGAGAACCACTGGTTGAGAAGTATCTATGTTATCGATGGGACCATGCTGAGCGGCAGGTGCTGGGGGAGGAGGATGGCCTTGGAGAATTTTCTTTTCTTTTATGAAACTAGGAAGAACAGGCAGAACTGCTAGACTGAAAAACACCACGAAATACTTTTGGAGGTTTGACTACATAGTTATACTGCAATTGATTCATAGGGTCCAAGTGTCTTGCGTTTGCTTTGCTCCACAGAAGGGACCGCTGATGACCTGAACTTGAGTTTCAAGGGGAATAAAAAAATAATATATCAGCTGAGCTATGTTTAGTAGCAACGGCTGAGCCCTGGCAGTGATAACCCAACGTCACCAACCAGGCATCCGCTAGCTTCCTGCTGGAGTGTCTACGAGACAGAGGCGTGCCAGGATGTCCTCTCCGTGTAACTGCTGCGTCACACAGGTAATGCCATGCATCTTTGGAGACATGGCTGTGTTGGCATTTGTGTGGAAATGGGTAAATTCACCAGTGATCCCAAAGCAGCGATCACCGCGGCAACATGGATCAGCCTGCATTTTACATTTGCCGGGAATATAAAATGATGCAAGCAGTGTACATCTATTTCAACAGAGTCCATGTTTGGTCAGAGATTATGGGCTGTTCCCCAGTGGATTTGATGGCCAGCTGTTAAAGAATTGGGAAAGCGCCTTTAAAAAATATATATATTTAGATAAAGTTCACATTTTTGTGAGATTCCTGCCTAATTCTGTGAGAAGGCGTTGGGTAGATCCCCATTCATTTCCATGAGTGCTTTCTGTAAAAATGAACCCTCCGTTCCTTGTGGTGTATCCTCCCAGATCCAACCCTCAGTCCTGCCCTAAGCCCTGAGGGGAGCGTAAGTGTGGGGCATAGGGAGAAGGTTCCTGTGCCCGACAGGGCGAACCGTGGGCCTTGGCCATGAGCCACAGGCTTCCCATGGCCCCCAGGAGCAACCCCCAGCCTCAGTCCCGATTTCCCTGCCCTTGGCCCCTCATGTGGGAAAACTGGAATCTCAATGTTACTGATTCATTGCACATATGCGTATACAGACTAAAGACAAAAGACAGACCATTGCTTATACCAGCTGGCCACACTTTTCAGTTCATTCTCTAAAAACAACCCCTCCCCTTAGGAAAAGGGCCACAATTTAAGGAGCTGGTGTGTGGGGGACATTGTAGCTACTGGCTAATGTAGATAACGGCACCTCACAACACCCGTCAGTGTGCTTACCAAGTCCTTTCTTTGGTTTGAAGAGTGAAAATACGTGCTCCCCAGAGATTTCTAATTTCTAATGTTCCCTGAAGGTTTGGAATTTTAATGAACACTTTCTAGAAATGGAAAAAAACAAAAACAACAAATACAATGGCTCTTGACTTTTTTTAAAAGCAAAAATAAATAAAAAATGTCTATTTAAGCTTTCCATATTTTATCGGCAGCTTATGTTTTAAAAGACAAAAGCGGAATGGGCTGTCTTCCTGTCTGTGGATCATCAAGCATGGATTTATGATACAACTATCTCTCTCAGAATCGGAGGGGGAGCACAGAGTTTGTCCTTCATAGGTTATTTTAGGACTGGAAAAAGGCCCAACGTCCTCAGAATAGAATATTACTCCAAATAAAACATATTGGGGCTTTGTTACATTACCTGCAATGAGAAAGTCCCGGGGATAAAAAATCTTTTCTCTTGAGGCCTTTTTCTTTAATTTATTTCAAGTACTATGAAATTAAGTAAAACCTTTTAATCGTACATAAATAAAAATAATTGGATTTCATCCCTGCGCTCCTATTTATTTTACCTTTTCTCTTGCTTCCATATTTATAGTGTGGCATTTATATATTTTTACAGATGACATTCAGCAACATGGAACTCCGCATTCAGAATGCAGACAGCTACATGCCTTTGGGTTGTTAGTAATCTCCTCAAGTCTTTGTAACCCCGTTGTGTTAGAAAGGCAACTGAATTTCTGTTCCTAGGGTTGGAGTGGAATTGTGGCTCTCATTCAAAAAGCATTCCAGACTGTGGAACCTCAGAGGGAAGGCGGGGGTGGGTGGGAAGAGATCAACCAAAGACCTTGTATGTGTATATGCATAACCCATGGACACAGACAATAGGGTGGTGAGGGCCTGGGGCAGGGGGCGGGGGTGGGCTAAGAAGGGGTCAATGGGGGGAAAAAAGAGGACGTATGTAATACTTTCAACAATAAAGATTAATAAAAAAAATTCTATAAGTAAAAGTCTGAGAAGCATAGCTTTGCTAATTGGGTCAGGGTGGCTGGGAGAACATGTTCAAGCTTTGAAGTCAGAAAAGGGACTCTTTGCTAACGCCGTAAGATGTGGGTCAACTTGCCTTACTTTTCTCAACTAGAAAAATGGGAAATTATCAGTGGAACACTTACCCCCTGACCCCCCCCCCCCCCACACACACACACACATGGCTTTGTTAATGAGGGTCAAGTAAAAAAACCACATTCACACGTCAGCCCACAATTTGCCAAGTGTTTGCTGTGCATCCTGTAGGATCCCAATGTGACCAGGGGTTCTCAGATGACTTACCTAAGGCCCACGGCTATTAAATAGCACACTGGGACTTGAACCCAGGTCTCCGGCCTCTAAGTCCAGTGATTTCTCCACTAACTCACAAATGATAAGTGAGGAGGGCTTTGAAAAATAGGACATACTGGAGACATACACAGCCGAATGTAAAGTTGGCCCAACTGAATTCAAAACAAGGTGTACAGCTATTTAAATGAGACACTTGGCAAATACCTATATGTCCTGGGCAATCCAATTGGAGAATGATAATCCCACAATTTCATATTGATTGGTTTCCTTTTTTTTTTTTATGAAAAGACCATCTGTCATTTTTCAGCTCCTATATTCTGTTGAAATTAGTCTCTATGTGAAATATTCTACCTTTAAAATGGGTTGCTTATATGGTTATACCTACTGGTGTGGTAACGGATACACAGCCCTCACCATTTTGAATATATGCATTTCTCCCTAGTAAATGATGATGTGAAATTCCATTTATTGGTTCTTACTTTCCCATCATCTCCCTTTCTTAAAGACAGGTCCCACTATGCACAGGCAGGGGGATGGGAAGGCCACCTGATTCTCTCCAGTTGACATGGTCAACCGTCATGGTGGGTGGGGACAGCGCCCCAGAGACCCAACCCCGTGGACTCCATTTTCCAGGGCTCACGAAGCTAAGAGAATTAATCATCTAGAATAATTTTGAGAAACTGCTTCTCTTTTGGGGGACTGCAGAAAAATCCAATAAATGGAATTTCTTCTCTATGGATGAAAAAGGCAGGCAAGACTTTTCTACATGACCAGCCGCATGTGGCTCTCCGTTACAAATGGCAATATTTGTAACCAACCACTATTTGTTGATTAGCGATTATGGGCAAGAGGTTGTATCCTAACTTCCCACATCGATAATTCAGGCCCCTATAAGGAGTCCCCATTTTGGATGTTGAATGCATAGCTTCACTTTAAGGTTAGGTTGAAATGACCAGGTTTTAAGAATTCATGCAAAAGAAAAATCGAAAATTCCTTCATCTCGGGAACATTTTTCAGCTCATTATCTTTAACCCTTTGCACTCGCTTGCTTTTTTCTCGATTCCTTTATTCTAATGCTAACCGTGTCGAGTCACACTCGACATCCGAGTGCAAAAGGTTTAAAGCAAGTCACGTAAGGATTCGCCATCTCCTCCCCCAACTACGACTTCAACCAGCACGCGTGAAGTTTCAGTCTACCCCAGGGATGCTTTCCCCGTCGAGAAAGTTCCTTCTGGCTCGGCCGTGGGGCACACCCCCAGCCTCTCGGCCTTCCATAGCTCCCCACCGCGGGAAAGGCACAGAACAGTAGCTGAAAGGAGAAGGGCACTGACCTATGCACACATTCTCATCGTCCAGCTGTGCCGAAGCATTGCGGAAGTAGCCCAGCCTGCATAGCTCACAGTGCTGCCCTCTAGTGTTGTGCTTACAGCTCACGCAAATGACTGTGTTTAGCAGATCGATATAACTGCACCGATTGGAGTGGCCGAAGCATTCACAATCTTGCAAGGAAGAAGAGACACGTATACAGGGCGTATCCGGTAGCGTCAGAGTCATCGCACACTACATGCTCGGATAGAATGGGGGGTGGAGGAGAGATGGAGGCATGGCATGGCATCGATGCGGTGCGACAGGACACAGGGCGGCGGCAGGTGGCTGTGACGGGCATGGAGGGAGCATCTGTTTCGAGCGGGAGAGAAAGGGCTGGACATTCAGAACATGACGGAGGTTGTCGAGTCTCGGCAGACAAGACGAACAGAAGCATTGGCAGGTGCACACCTTTTAATATGCGGGAAGGCTTGGCTTCCGGGGATGCCAGCGCCTCATTTTTGCTCACCGAGAACTTTGCTGTCTTTGCATCCCTTGCCCCATTTCCTCCCCGTCTTTGCGGACTGACAGGAGAGGAGGGGAAGCGTGTGAGCATCTAAGGCCTGACTCGGTCATCACCCACGGCTCCTTGGATTCGAGTCTCTCGCTATCCAGGATGTCAAGAGAGGAACTCGGTCAGGGGTTCACAGAAGTCATGGCCAATTGAATAGGGGTCCAGACAACTAGATATTCTTTGTTTTTGTGTGTGTTTTTTCTTCCCCCAAATGTCAAGAGGCAAGAGGGCCTCTGAAAGGGGTTTGCCAGGCCAGATCTGCATGTTTGCTAGCAGGTGAGAGAACGTATAAAGAGCAGGGAGGTTATTCGTGTAAAAACAGGGGTTCTTGGTATTTCTTCTCCTTCCAAGTTTCAAGCTAAGTCTTCTACAATAGAAAGATCAGGCAGCTACTGTATCCCCAGGTTTTTTTTCCCCCTTGTCTCCTCAAAATGTTGGCGGCGCCTCTGACGCTTAGGGGTGACAACGATAAGAACTAGCCGAGGAAATGGAGCCGAGAGGACGAGGACAGGCGGGGAAGGGTGGAGAGGGACTGGATTGTTCTCTCTGTTGCATCTCAACCAAAGCAAGAGGTTGTTCATCGAATTCAACCTTTTTAAAAGAAGTGATAGAGACAAAGCCTCTATTGGTAGCCGCAACGGTCCAATCAGACCCTTAAAAAAAAGGTGAGGGATAACTAGATGGGGAATCTAATTTGTGTTCTCAAAAGAGGGGGGTGGACCTCGCTGGACATCTAAGAAGAAAGTCAACCATGGCACTGCAAACCTTGTTTACCTAAAAGCACTCCTCTTACTAATGCCTGGCTTTCATGTTATCTCACTAGGAAGCCAAAGACAGTCACGATTTGAGCCCATCCATCCATCCACTCATTCGTGCATTCAATCAATACTTATTGGGTTTGTCTACCATGTGCCAGGCACGATGGGAGGAGCCAAGTTAACCTTTTGTCCTAGATAAAATTTTGGAAGGATTGCCTTTGATGACCAAAATAAAAATGAATAAGCACAATCACACATGAATAAGGAAGAAGGAAGAAGACTAGCCTTCTTCTTCTTCTTCTTCTTTTTTTTTTAAATTAACATGTTTCTACCCTTCAGAATGCTATGGATTTATGTAGTGGAGAGCCAGTTACTACAGCAGAGAGCTGAGGTCAAGGTTCTGACAGAATGACGTAAAACTCGGACAGAAGCAGAGGAGGCCACTGGACGTGGTGAAGAGTGGGTGGTCCCAGGAACAGGGTCAGCATCTTGGGGACTCCAGAGGCAAGAAGAAGGGGAGGTTCCTGAGGGCGAGCCGCTGCCCCTAGGGAAGGCTGTCTGTCTCATGGCAGGTGTGCTGGGTGGGGATGGAGATGGGCATCCGGGGACCCAGCGCGAGGAGAGGACAGGGAAGCCTTGGGACCCCAATGTGGGAGGTGGGGTAAGAAGATACGTGCATAAGTTTAGTAGTTTTAGGGCATGCCAAGTTAAAAAAAACAATACTAGAATTACAGGTCACCAAATTCAATTCTCTCAGGAAACAACAAGCATTTCGCCCCGATACACTAGATCTCCCCGAGTTACAGTTTCCTCCAGGTGGCATTTCTGACTCACGAGGGAACCTAAAAGGCCTCGGAAGCTTTCCTTGGTTGAGTGTTCGAAACAGGGAGAATCTTTTTGGCCTGGAGACACCTCAGAGAAGTGGTAGCAGGGAGGAGACCCTCGTCTGAAATCTCGTTCCCAAGGACGTCTCCCAGCTGCCTGGCCTCCTGAGGAGGGGGCTGCCCCTCTCCGGAAGGGGTCCTCAGCGGTCGTCCTTCATGGCCCCTACCCCAGGTTGGTCCTCGGTGCACCTAATGTAACATCTTGTGTGTCAAAAGCATCCTTGATGGCATATATTCATCCTAGGAGCTTTTCAGAACGACGCAGGAGTCCCCGTTGTTAAGAAGCTAGTTGAGTGGGTAAGACAAGCAGGTGCTCAGATAGAAAACAGAATGGCTTGGGTCAGAACACCCATGGTGCCACACGCAGCCTCGGGAGAAATTCAGGAATTCCAGAGGAGCTAGGGAAACTGACTTCACACTGGACTTAGTATGAAACCTCCTGAGGGCAGGTCGAGTGTACTTAAAAAAAAAAAAGGAAAAGAAAGAGGGAATGAGCGTTCCAGGGGAAAGGAGTAGTGTGTGCAGAGGCAGGAAGTTGGAAAGTTTCATGACCTGGTTCCTTTGTGGGTGTCTGAGGGTTCGGTAACATCTGCCCCATGGCCAGACCACATCTGAGCTCCATCTGGCCAAGTTTATCCAAGGAAAAAAAGGTATCTGTAGATTTCCAAGTTCCACACTCTTGAACCCAGTCCATGAATGTCCAGAGATATGTCAAACGTGATTGGCACTGATTTTTTTGCATTTAAGGAATAGTACACGTTTCTGGGATGACATTAACTATTTGTTTTTGGATCCTCTTTGGAAAGCCAATATATTACTTTTGATGAGAAGAGTTAAATAATATAAATTATATAAGTAATTATATAGCGATACACAGAATCCTACATAGCTCAGCACCCAACATTATAAACTTACTTCAGAAGGTAAGTGAATATTTTACATGCCTGACAATCTAGGAATTTGTGGGTAATGGTCACTTGATTTTTTTTTTTAACACTTCTATGATTCTTCCCAGACTTTGATAAAGTTGCCTTCCTTGGCTGTGATGTATACTTGAGAATGTAAAATGAGAAAAAGACCTTTGAGAAGGATTTGAAAAACATGAGGACACTAGATAAATGCAAGAAGTTTCAAATGTAATTCTGAAACTGCCGTATTCGTTTTCAGTATTCTGTGAATTTACCACTTTCCAGCAACGAGTCTTCCCAAAATAGGCACAGAATCCATGAATGAACATTCATGCTATCGTCTGAGATGCATCAGCATCTTAAGATCCGGAAGGAACAGCTCAATGACTCTTTGATCGTCCAGTTCATGAACCTACCATCTCCTCCCATCCCTTTTCCCAAGAGTGGAGTGCATGGTCCATCCTGGTAATTCCTTCCTTTCACATATCCTCACTCCCTCGTCCCCTGCCCCCCTCACCTCAATCATTGTCTCCTGGGCAAATCTGGTCCTGGTTATAGCCAACTCTCTAGCTCTCTGTACCTATACACCTAGCGGCTGAATGTGGGGGGTTTATCCAACCGTTTCGAAACCAGTCTCACTTTAAGTTCATGACCATAACCCTTCATGGAGCCTTCGGAGCTGCCTGGCAACCTTCCTGAGCAGGGGGCTTCTCTCTCTCTCCTCCTCCTCCACGCCCACCATTGTTTCCCCTCCCTCCCTGCCCCGTCTGCTCACATGTCTCAGGGAGCAATCATTGGCCCTCTTTGCCCTTTAGACTCACCCTGGAGCCAAGGTTTGTTTTGTTTGTTAATCCACACTGAGGACATATTTTTCCACTGAGTTTTAGAGAGAGTGGAAGGGAGAGGGAGAGACAGAAGGAGAGAAACATGGATGAGGGAGAGACACATTGATTGGTTGCCTCTTGGACTCACCCCAACCAAGGCCAGGGATCAAGCCTGCAACTGAGGTGCAAGCCCTTGACTGGGATGGAAGCTGGGATCCTGCAGTCCTTGGGCAGATACTCTACCCACTGAGCCACACCGGCGCGGGCTGTTGCTATTTTTTAACCCTTTGCACTCGCTTGCTTTTTTCTCAATTCCTTTATTCTAATGCTAACCGTGTCGAGTCACACTCGACATCCGAGTGCAAAAGGTTAATCCAGCTTCATGACTTTCCACGCCATCTACATGCTAACCTTCCCAAAACACTGTAAACCCCCGATTTGGCAGACCTCCATTTAACAGACTTTGGATTTAACGGACAACATTTTTGGTCTGTATGTTTTTAACCAAGATTTGCTTAAATTAAATAAACAGGTTATTTTTTTTTGTTATTAATTCACTGTTATTCTTAACGAACGTTAGCCAATAGGCCCTTTGTGGGGGAAAAACACGGTAGTAATTTGACCAACATAGCTAAATGTCACATACCTACAACTACAGTCCACATATTTAAACCCAAGGGTTCTGAGACCGATTAGCACGTGATCACACGGCATCACCAGCGTTAACTGGTCCTGCGGTCACGTGGTGGGACTTCTGCAGCAGGTGGAACGGGTGCGTGTTCCCACGTGTGCTAAGCCCCGCCCAGCCGTGCGCATCTGCCATCAGGTGACGGGTGAAGGCCTGCATGTACTAGACCTGTTCAGTATCGATTTAAAGTGACAGGAATGCATATAGACAGCTTTTCTGTGAAGCTAAACTTTTCATACATACTTACTTTTAATTACACAAATGTGTCTGCATAAGTCAAAGCAGGTAAACTAATTTGTCATTTTTTTTTAACATGTATTCGGAAAACCTACTTTATAATATAACAGACTTTCGGCTTTAAGGGACACCTCCCTCGTCCGAATTGTATGGAGGTTTTACTGGAGTTCCCCCAGCGGGGCCAACGCCCCTGTCAGCTAGCGAGACTTCATCTGGACAGACGCTCAGCTGCCTTCTTCGTGTCTCACTCAGACGCCAAATAGACATCTCAACTCCACCCCACTCCCCTCGGAGCTCCGGGCACCGTCCCCGCGTGCTGCTCAGCCCGGGGCCACCAGCTCAGTGACAAGGCCACGCCTCCCGTCACTCAGCACGCCCCGATCTGCTCGCCACACCTCGCGTTGCCCTCCCTGGCCGCCAAACCAGCAGCAGCCCCTCGCTGTGCTTTGAAAACACATCCTAAGTCTCTCCGCCCCGCACCGCCACCGCCTTAGTTACAGCCACCATCACCCCTCCCCCACCTGGACTATGGGATGGTCCCCAAACTGCTGTCCTGGCTTCCACCCCGTGACAGTCTCCTCTCCACGCAGCAGTCAGAGCAACTCTCTGAAAACTTCAATGAGGCCATGACGTCCCTCTGCTCCTAACCCTAAGGGATCTCCGGGTCATTCGTATTCACAGGCCGAGCTCCAGCTCATTCATCCCCCGTGGATGTGGCCCCTGGGCTTCCTGGGGGCTCATTGCTGTCACCCTCTCCCTCACTGGCTGTAAAATGCCTCCATGTTGCTCTGCCACATGCCAAGTCCTACCCCAGGGCCTTTGCATGTGCTGTTCACGCTGTCTGGAATACTCCTCCTCTTGGCACCCCTGGGACCTGCTTCCTCGCTTTTAGTTCTCCGCTCAAAGAGAATTCTGGGACCACTCTGTCTGCAGTAAGAACCCTGGACCCAGACACACGGATCCCCCAATTTCCTAAGCCCGTTTCATTTTCCCCACAGAATTTACAGAACCGGAAAAGCATGTTTAAGAAGAAATCTCTCCCCTGCACTGACTGTCAATACACGGGCCCAGCCGGGTCTGCTGGATCCCTGGTGTAACCCCAGAACTCAGGACATCACCCGGCACATCGTACACACTCACAGCTGTGGACTGGGCGGTCAATGAACCCGCGAGGGTCCCGGGGAGACAGAGGACGAGACAGAGGAAAACTGTTTAAATTCACTCCCGCACCATTCGTATTCCCTAAGAGTCTGGCTGTATCCTGTACATTAGAGAGTTTAGAAAACCGACAGCCGCCCGGGAAGATATAACTGAGTTAGTGATTAGCTTAGCACAGTGGTCGGCAAACTCATTAGTCAACAGAGCCAAATATCAACAGTACAACGATTGAAATTTCTTTGGAGAGCCACATTTTTTAAACTTAAACTTCTTCTAATGCCACTTCTTCAAAATAGACTCGCCCAGGCAGTGGTATTTTGTGGAAGAGCCACACTCAAGGGGCCAAAGAGCCGCATGTGGCTCGGGAGCTGCAGTTTGCCGACGACTGGCTTAGCCGACAGCCGACCATGGGTCTACACAGGTCCAATTTAGGCGTGAAAAACCAGATTCCTGAAAATGACCGTGGCTTTATGTAACGTTTCAATCTTCAAACTGCACTGTGGACGGTACCTATTCTTTTTTCAGACAAGTGCTAACTACTGATGTGCAAGCAGGCCTAGCGGTGGTCTTGCAAACACCTCTGCATGGTATGGCCCCCAGGCACTGGCAGCGGGTGCGTACGGAGGACCGCCTTGTACCGGGGGACAGCATGAACGAGGCCCCGTCCTGACAAACCCTGCAGGGGTTCGCAACCTTGGCATTATTGAAATCTTGGACCAAACAATTCTTTGTTGTCCTGTATGTTATAGCATATCCCAAGCTGTGACAACCGACATTCCCCTGGGGGACAAAATCCCCCATAAGACATATATGAGCTCATGACAGGCCGTTAGGAGAGTCGGTAGGGGCTCAGTCACTGGCCGGTTCGGAGCAATGAGCGTGAGCAGTCTGGAAGGAGAGGGCGTGTCCGACGTTGGCGTTCCAGACCAGGACAGACCCACACCTGCCAGGCACAGGCAGTGCGGGGCTCTCCCCGAGGCTGGCTTGGGGAGAAGGCGTGTGGGAGGGAAAGGGGGGCAGGGAGAGGAGGGGTTAAGCCTTCTTTCTCACTGCTCCCCCGGGGCCTTACCGAGGTCAATATCAGAGCACTGCGAATGGGGTGTGGGCAGATTCCTTCTTTTGGCCTAATGAGGGAAACTTACTCCAAGTCAGAGCTGGAGGAAATTCCTTTCGCTCACTCAGAAAGGAAGGGCTTGGGAAAAGGACTTGAGATAGAAGGAAGGTGACTGAATCCCAGCTCCAGCAGGATGTCCCCTTCGCTGCGTTAACAGGCACCGCGCTCAGAGGGGCCGCCCTCCCTCCCGGGGGGGGAGGGAAGCAGTTTCCTGGCCCTGACCGCCCCCCCCCCCAACCCTGCTGTGGCTTTGCTCTGCCTGGCACACCCCGAGGCGGCTTCTCCCTGCCTCCGGGGGGCTGTGTGGGCGTTATTAGTGCTGTGACACCAAGAAACCAGGGATCCGATGAAGGGGGCGGGGGTCAAAGACCAGGTCAAGAGGCCTCCTGAGCACCCAGCGTGCTGACAGGACATGGAAGGCATGGACTTGGCCAGAGGCCCTGTCGCCCCCTTTCTCCGTCACCTCCCTGCTTCCTCTGGGCAGGTCTGCCATGGCAGAGGCAAAAGGACCTCATGACCGCCTGTGACATGCGCGCGAGCGCACACACACACACACACACACACACACACACAGGCGTGACCACCAGCTCTGGGCTGCTCTGCCCCTAAAGGAGTTAGAGTCCCTGGGTTTCCAATCCACCTGGAAACCCCTCAGAAGGGCACCTTCACGTTTGCTGCGTGAAAGCACATTGGGGGAAGGGGGGTCAAGGGGGTGTAAGGCGTGGCGTCAGTCCTACCGTCTTTGCGTTCCCCATGTTCTGACCAGTTTCCCCTTTTCTCCAGGGGCCTCAGGAGGACCTATTGGGCGTTGATTAAACTCAGGAGGAGGATGTGGCTACATTCGCTAAGGAACGGGGAAGCTATTACGGTCATTTTTCACCAAGTGGTTCGAACCAAAATTGGAGGTAGCTAATCAATCTATGTATGGGGAAGAGGTGTTAACTTCAAAAACGAAAAACATATGCCCAGCAGTCCAGGGTGGACGACAGGACGCACCTGTCACATGGGACGTTTAGAGGAAAAAGGCGAACTAAGCACAGGAGTCTTTAGGTTTCCTGGGGGGAAAATCACACAACAACAACAACAACAACAAACCTTCATTCTGTGACTGAGCGACAGAGGCCACCTGGCACGGGCCATACATGAGTCCCGGAGGAGAGGCTGCCGGCTCTCACTTAAAGGATGTGGCCTATTACTTTCGGGTCATGATCATTGCTTAGGCCCCGGGTCGAGTGTCCCTGGTATTGGTTCAAATTCATGCCAAATAAGGTTTGGAAGTAGAAATCCCAAGGGATGTCATTTGTTCCATTGTCAAGTGGGCACCACACACAGACCCTGCCCTTCTGTCCTCATGAAAAGCATCCTTGAAGCCCACACTCCGTGTTCTCAATGCGAGTGGATAACAACGTTAAGACTCTCATGTGCGTGCTACACGGGCACCTAAGCTGTTCTGGTTCTTGTTCACACACGAATCTCTCGGGAAACAAGCGTTGCAGCATTGTAGGTTTGCAGCCAATTTCTGAGTGAATTTTTTTTTTTCTTCCCCTCACTCCCTCTTACAGATGCCATTCCCGGGACGATCGGATGCACTGCTCAACGTCAGTCCACATGCCTCACCAAGAAGCGGATGGGTACACGTCACAGATATTCCAGATTCATACAGTGCCATGTTTCACAACACGTCGCGCGGGGGGAACCACTGTATGAATCCCAGAATGCCTACCTCTCTTGTGGTTTGCAACTTGAACGGAAGGAACTGTTGGCAAAGCTACTTTGGGAGCCACTGGACAGGTTCAAAAGAATGAACAGCACATTAGAAACCATCGCGAAACGTCCCCACGGCCACCGCTTATCACCCACCCACGGGGGAGGGGAGGAGCCCTACTCGTACATGGCGACTTGTGTTTGTTCTTCCATCACGAAGGGGAGTCTTATCTTTGGCTGAAAATGGCTTAATGTTGTCTGAAATAAAGCTTAGAGGCTTCCTTTTCAGGGGCAAGAATAACTACCACTTCCATCCAGAATCCCGTTAGGCAAGGTCAGTCCAGGAGCAATATGGCTCCTGGGGTCCCTCTCTTAACACAGTAGTTTGCCTTGTTGAGTTGATCAGCTATATCCGTGGTCGGCAAACTGCGGCTCGTGAGCCACACGTGGCTCTTTGGCCCCTTGAATGTGGCTCTTCCACAAAATACCACGGCCTGGGCGAGTCTATTTTGAAGAAGGGGCGTTAGAAGTTTAAGTTTAAAAAATTTGGCTCTCAAAAGCAATTTCAATCGTTGTCCTGTGGATATTTGGCTCTGTTGACTAATGAGTTTGCCGACCACTGAGCTATCTCATTGCCTCTGTTTGCCATGTTATTCTCCCTGTGGGACCACAAGCTACCTACACACTGGTTACATGACCTTTGTTGAACTGATAAGGCATCACAGCCCATGGTGACCATGGTTCCCCATTCAGCAGCACCTGGGCCTGGGTCTCAGGGTCACCTTGAACCTGTCTGCCTTTCAAAAACGGAGCCTTCTTCCCCACGTGGATCACCTTGGTGGGGGTTTTGCTCTACGTTTGCCCGCCGTTTCTCTTCCCATCACTCGTGGGGAGCTAGTTGCTTGTGGAAAGAGCCCAAGCAGCATAGAGCCGGACGCTCCCTGCGGATGTTGACAAGATAAATCACGGCCGCCCAGAACCGGCCTCCGCTGGGAAGCGCACCTTCAGCTAAAATTGCACCTTCTAGCACTTTATTCCACGGATACGTTCACCTGAACTCATTACCCACATCCTCACGGGCGGGGGTGGGGGGGGGGTGGCCGGCATTGGCTGGGGACACGCTGAGAGCCTTGTGTCCCGTGACCCTCACAGAACACACAGCGAGACAGTGACACGGCTCTGTCCCAGGGCCCGAGCGATGCCCACGCCCGTCCATCTCCGCACTCGCGGCGGAGTCTTCGGTGTTCGAGCCTGTCCCGTCTAATGTGCTGAGCTCTGAAGTTCAGTGGGTAGGACCGCGAGCCCTCGCCCGACTCCTCACAGCACGCCTCTGCTGCGGCTGACATTGAGCTCCATTTCTCCCACGGATGAGCGCAGGAACTCGGGGAAACCCATCCGGAGCCTTTGATTACGATAATTCTATTTCCTAGTGATGCCTTAGCTAGGATGGTCTCCATTTCAGCCCTCGGTTCGAGGTCTGGTAACGCAGCCTTCCAAGCGGACTCCCCCAGCCCTGCTAACGTGCTGTCTGTGTAGCAGCTATTCCGGGGTCCTCCCTTTCCCCACGTCCCCCAATTCTGTGCTCATTGGAGTTTAAAAGGAACACCCTGCAGGGAATGAAGGAAGGGGAAATGAAAGATATGCCCTTTTCTCTTCTGAGAAGGGAGGAGGCACAAGAGTGCAATTGCCTAGCACCGTGGTCGGCAAACCGCGGCTCTTTGGCCCCTTGTATTTTGAGTGTGGCTCTTCCACAAAATATCACGGCCTGGGTGAGTCTGTTTTGAAGAAGTGGCGCTAGAAGAAGTTTAAGTTTAAAAAATTTGGCTCTCAAAAGAAATTTCAATCGTTGTACTGTTGATATTTGGCTCTGTTGACCAATGAGTTTGCCGACCACTGGCCTAGCGGGATAAACGCCTCTCTCTGTCTAGATCGAGCTACGGCCTCGGTGTTGGTGCGAGTGGAACGTTCCGCTGCGTCTCATGCATTTTGGGGCCCAGTTTTTAAAAGTTCCGTTTCCTCCCGGGTCATCGCACCGCCGTCTGCCAGTCTCTCTTATGTCTGTCTGTCTGTCTGATGCTGAAAGTCAGGAAATAACGAGGGCCCTGCGGGCAGACGGAACACGGGCAGCTCTCAAGGCCAGTGGAAGTGGCTGTGGATTCAGAGCGGATTACAAGAGGGAGGGGAAGGCCCCCCAGAGGAGATGCACCGTGATGGATGGGGCGGGGGAGAGATGGAGAGAGAGAGAGAGAGATCTAAACTTCTATAAGTCAAGATAGAGCAGCAGTAAAAGAAAGCTGGTCTCCTTAGGGGCTGCCATCCTGCCTTGACATTCATTGTCCCCGACCCTCAATGCAACGGATGTCGAGTTTCCTGAACAAAAGTAAAGAGGAGGCAGGAGAGCGATGCCCGAGCCGCTCACAAGCCGTTAAGCCTCATTGTTGGTGCCCTACGCTGGGGTGGGCCTGAGACGGCCTGCCATTCCGTGTAACACAGCGCCTACAGCTCCTCCCCATCGCATCCCCCCCACTATCTCTCCCTGGAGTATTTCTGGGACACTCTCCATATCAGAACCATTTTTTTCCAAGTACGGTCCTTTCAAAGACATGGCGTTTATGACAATGCTCTTAGGTAGTGCTAAAAAATTAGCATATTGCGTTTTCCCCCTCCACAGGTGGGACTTTTACATCAGTTGGAATTGCACATGCTCCTACCTTGTTTGGGGTTAGAAACCTCAAGGGAAGAAATATTCGGCCATATCCTATTAAACTTGGAAGGATCTGCACGCATCGGGGAGAGATCAGGGCACGTTATTGTCAGCTCTCATGCCATTGGGTCAGAAACAGAAAGTCGTACGGACGGAGACACACACGCCACACATCTGCCCTTCCCCTCTGCCGTGACGCGCTCCACACAACACAAGCCCGCGCCACACAAGGACAAGCCCCTGATGACTCCCCAAGCATTGAATGGACATTAAAGAGAGAGCCCCCTCGCTGCCCAGCTCTGGCCATTTGCTTTCGCCTAGAATCTTCCTACGTAAACGGGGGACGGCAGCAATTCAGACCCCGTCGGCAGCTGGCGCCTGGAACCGGGAGATAACAGGGAAGGAGTCATTTCTCCCTGGAGGATCCCGGGCTCTGCAATTTATATTTACAGATACCAACGGGCTGCATTCGTCTTCCCGGAGAGATTCTTTGGGGTATGTTTTAAGTGTGAGCCATTATCTCTGCGAAGAAATGGATTGATTTCCTATTTTTACTTATGCAATTTCTCAGAGAAAGGAAGAGAGGGGTGCCCGGTGGTTGTGGCTGAAGGAGAAGGGTCCGAGGTGCCTCTGATCTTATCTAAGGTGCGTAAGTTTGGGTGCGTCTATCTATTTTCACGATGTTTTTAACCCCAAAATACGTGTCTGGAGTTATTGGTTCCAATCCAGAAATAATGGTAAGCATTGCTCACTTAGGAATTGATGCAATTTCTTTCTTAGATTCACCAGTATAAAAAGCAATGACTCAGGCCCAGCGGGTGTGGCTCCGTGGTTGAGCGTCGACCTATGAACTAGGAGGTCATGGTTCAATTCCCAGTCAGGGCACATGCCTGGGTTGCAGGGGCGTGCAGGAGGCAGCCGATCCATGATTCTCTCTCATCATTGATGCTTCTATTTCCCTCTCCCTCTCCCTTCCTCTCTGAAATCAATAACAATAAATTAAAAAAAAAAAACACAATAAAAAAAACCCCAAACAAACAAAAAAAAACAAACCCCCAAAAAACAACGACTCAGGATCAGGACTGGATGCTTTGAAAGGATGTTTGCTAAGGAGCCTAGGCCATTACTATGAGAGCAGTCATTTCATGAGTCAGAACTACCATCCCATGAGCTCAGTTCCCAACCCCCTCCTGAGTGGTCCTCTGGGCCCAGCTGCACCCACAGGAGAGCTCTCCCCTCTGAACTCGGGGGGCTACTGTCGGTGCTCCTGGCTGCTCACTGCCACGTGAGAAACAGGCGTTTGCATATCGCTGGCTTACATCTCACAGGTCTGTTTCTCATCCTCGTAATTCGATCGGGTCTCTTTGAGGAAGGGCAGAGCCTGGCAGAAGGCCTCCGTAAATATCTAATAACCGAGTAATTGATAGCAAGTGCCTCGGCGCCTGTAAACAGGTATCATCCGGTTGTTTCCTCCGTAATTAGATGAGAGCAAATAACGTTCGTGTAAGACATGGAACTTCCACTCTAATTTTGGTTTTTTAATATCTGTTAGAGAGCTGATATGTTGTTGCTGTGAGCGCATGATACACACAAGAGCTAAGGAAATCTTAATGCGGGTGTTGCTATAGCTGTCAGCATCTATGAATGGGAAAAGCACGTAATCATTTTCCACATCTGTCTCCGGGCGTTACTAAGGAGACATTTGGTAACAGGCAGGCAAAATATGCCAGTTGTCGACTGCATGCTGCTTGTCCCCTGATCACTCTGGTGAGGGAAAAGCACAAGTCCACTTGGACTGGGATGATCACTTTGGAAAAATGAAAAATTTGCATTTCCAAGAAATTAGTGTGATTTCTAGAAATTGTTCAGCAAAAAATTTCAAACCATTGTTATGGTTCTAAATAAAAATTATTGGTATCACTAGCATCAAATCAAGAACATTTTAGTTTGTAGACATGGTTCTAACTTTTTCCTGTAGGAGAGGGAAAAAGAAGTGATATGTTCAGTTTCAGTGACTGGTTTGTCTTGTTTAATATACTCTTTTCTTAGTGTCTTATGATTTTCCCCTAGGACAGTGGTCGGCAAACTCATTAGTCAACAGAGCCAAATATCAACAGTACAATGATTGAAATTTCTTTTGAGAGCCAAATTTTTTAAACTTAAACTTCTTCTAATGACACTTCTTCAAAATAGAATAGCTCAGGCCGTGGTATTTTGTGGAAGAGCCACACTCAAGGGGCCAAAGAGCCGCATGTGGCTCGCGAGCCGCAGTTTGCCGACCACGGCCCTAGGATGCCAGGGTTCCATTTCAAGGGTCTTCCTATATGTATAAAAATTAATGTATGTCATTCTACTTTTGAATTGTTAGTTTCTTGCCTGTATGGAATTATCAAGATAGACAGTTACCATCTGACTCCTACCTAGAACATAATTTTCTTCTGTGTCATGTACTTAAGACAGTTTCTTGGGGGTGGGGAGTACCTAGCCCTTGTATTTCCTGGGAATATAATTAGACTTTTTTTTTTTTTTCAAATAAGTTTTATTATGTGGGATGCCTAACCTTCCTGAACAATGAGAAGTCAAGACCATCAGCAGTCATACAAAAATCCTAATCTAATCTATGCCTGTGTCCACTGGGACCAATTTCTATGCTATGTTTTTCCTTGGGAGGAAAAATGTCCTTAAAAAAGATATGGAAATTTGTGGCCCCTAAATCCCTATAGCATTTTACTGTCTGTGCATACATGCTTTACTATTTGGCTGCCATGAGATTTTTAATTTATCATCTCATCCTAACCTTTAAAATTTTATTTTATAATTGCAACGAAAACAACTTAAAATTAGCCAGTTATTGTCTGGTTACTATTATTACTCCAAGATCCAGAAATATTCAATAAATATTACTAACGAATGTTTCATTCCCAGAAGTAAAAAAATTAGGCATGTTGGAGGCTATATCCTATGTAATAAAGAGCTAATATGCTAATTAGACTGGATGGTGGAACGACCTTCCAGAACGATCAGTGGGTGGGGTGGGGGTGGGGCCGCAGGGCCCCGAGGCAGCCAGGGCTGCGAGGGACTACCCTTGCACAAATTTCGTGCATAGGGCCTCTAGTTAATAGTATAATTGAGGCAAATTCTATATTATCCTATCCCATTCCAATAAAAGTTCTTTGCATAACATGAAGCTTCTGAGAATGTCTACCCGTGGGCCACTGGTTTGAGGAGTTAGAAATTACAAATGGGAGAAAACGGTAACACAGAGATGTGAATCCCAGCTCTCCCACCTGGACAAGTTCCTTACCTTCTCTGGGTCTAAGCTTTCTCATCTGTGGAAGGGGGGTGATGATTCTACCTGCTGGTCCCTGTCAGGGCTACAGAATTAGTATTTGCTTGTCCCTGCAGTGAGCTTTCAGTAAATGTCAGCTCTTGTTATTCTAATTGTGGGAGCCATTGTAATAGAAATCAGATAACTGTCGCCTAAACAGTTCCTGCTGAGTGGAAGTTGAAGTTGAGAAAATAATGGCGTGCCTCCTGTTTTTTTGCAATTTTAGCTGTTCCCAAAGCAAGTGATTCTCATAGGTTAAAAAAAGCTTACTTTAGGGAACCCAGTTCCAGGGCCAACATCCATGAATACTATTCAGAGAGCAATAGAAATTATTTTGGGAAGACTTCTAAAAAGACTTGATTTTTAACATTTAAAGATAAAAATGCTAATTTCCAAGTTTCTTTCAAGTTTAGAAGCACGTCGGTTTAGACTGTGCATCAACACGTATCCTGCCCGATTTGCTTTTTCTTTTTCATTCACGAGTGAACTCAGAACGAATTGTGAGGTGACAATTTGGTTGTGGCACTCGAAGTTCATTTCCGTGAATCAGAAAAACGGAGATTCTGGTTCTAAGCATGGGGCTCTGGAAGAATTTTGTTTTCTCCTCTGCACCCCAAGGCAAACTCTTTGTGCTGCAAGTTGGGAGGAACTATGTTAGAGTTGCTAAACCTGACTGTCGGTTGCCGAGTCCCTAGTGCAGGTGTCCTCAAAACGGCAAAAACACCCGCGGGCCACATGCGGGTGTTTTTGCCGTTTTGTTTTTTTACTTCAAAATAAGATATGAGCAGTGTGCATAGGAATTTGTTCATAGTTTTTTTAAAAACTATAGTCCGGCCCTCCAACGGTCTGAGGGACAGTGAATTGGCCCCCTGTTTAAAAAGTTTGAGGACCCCTGCCCTAGTGTATCAAGCTGAAAGCAAGCTTGAAGCGGAAGGCTAAGTAGGGGTGTACTAGAATGTTACCTTGTCTTCTGTTACAAGGCATTCACTCAGCATGAACCGTAGGCGGTGTTCACCTCACTCTGTGACTCTGTGGACACTATTTAAACACAGAGCAAATCCTGATCACCTTTCCCTGTGTGTTCTAGAACAGCCTACTCCATCGCTTTCCATACTTAACGAGAAGGCAACGACCCAATGTCATGGTGCCATGTGAGGAGTCCTGGTTTAGAAATGGACACGAGCTGAGAGAGGACACAGCTGACCTTTCAGCCTCAGTGGCCTCCTCTGTGAAATGATGTTGGAACAGAGCTCTTGAAGTTTCCTAAAAACACGAACTTTCAGGTGATGTTTGGGCTCTACGATAGGGTGGGGCGCAGGGAGCTACCCTGGGTAGAAAAAGCCACCTCGGAGAGGGGGCTGGTGAGCCCTCGTTCAGTGTGCCACTTCGGGGAGCATCTCGGGTGGAGGCAGAGGCCTACAGCCCCTCGGGTTGATACAGTGACTGTGGCTGATCCTCAGGGGACCCCGAGACAGCATTATGGATGCCTAGACAGGAATCCATACAAAGCCCTAAAGCTTTCCAGCAGAAATCCCCAGGCGTGGGGTAATCTCCCATCTTCACAGCGTGCTGCCTGTTCTCAGAAACACAGCCTCGTTAAACCGGTGGGGAGGATACCGGTCAGGTGACAGCGGTGGGTCTGTCCTTGAGACGACACGCAATTTTATTTTGCTGTAAGCGACTGTCTTGATTTAAAAAAAAAAGAGAAAAGGTTTTTACTGTCACAGACTATGGGCGAGCATGTTTTCTAATCTGCGGAGCTTACTTCATGAAATGTTCTGTGTTCTACAATGTATCTGACATTTGTGCCGTCTCCCTCTTCCTCGGCATGCTGGGGACGTCGGGTGCCAGAGGAACACACTCCCCTACTCCCTCTCCTCAGACGTGGTCCCTGTAACTTCTGCTGTAACGAAAATATGGCCCGGCCGGCATGGCTCAGTGTTTGAGCGTCGAGCTATGAACCAGGAGGTCATGGTTCAATTCCCAGTCAAGGGCACATGCCCGGGTTGCAGGCTTGAGCCCAGTAGGGGGTGTGCAGGAGGCAGCCAATCAATGATTCTCTCTCATCATTGATGTCTCTCTCTCTCCCTTCCTCTCTAAAATCAATAAAAATATATTTAAAAAATATGGATTTCTGTGTTTTCCCAGGTCATTGACGTTCCCTGCACAGAAATGGACAGTTCAGGGACCAAGAGGCCCAAGGCGCAGGGCAAGGGGCGGGAAGGAGTCTGCGGCGGGAATCAATAAATCCAGAGATGCTCCTTCTGGCTTCTCTCTTCCACTGGGTCTAATGTTATGAGCTTCAGCTGTAGGAGCCAGGCGGGCCTTCCTGGCCTTGTTACATTGGGCGAGCCCTTCGCTCACTCTGAGCCTCACTTTCCACACTCCTAATGGAGCTCTGTAGACATGAGGGAATATCCCCCTCCTTCTACGCAGCAGCTCTGTCTCCTGCTTCCCAGGAAGGAGAGCTGTTCATCGGCCAGCCCGCCACTGGTACCCCAGGAGGTCAATGACACCCACACTCTTAGTGTGGGGTTCACAGTCCCACGTTGGAAGGTGCATCCTGGGACCAATTCTGCGATCTTGGCAAATCTTGGTTTAAGCTAGAAATTTCCAGGTTCCCCCACTCCACAGAGATAAAGTACAGATATCAGCTCACACTTAAAAGGTGGCTCAACATTCTAAAATCGCCTGGGACAAGATGAATGCCAGAAACAAAGTCAATTTGCTCAAGGTGGGCAATTGTCAATAAAATTCGCTAACCCTCTCGGATATATATATATATATATATATTTTTTTTTAAGGAAGGGGATACTTCCCCCTCCTTCATTAAGATAGTTGATTTCGTCTTCAGGATTAAGGAAGCAGCTGTGTCCTAATGTTCATTCAACTTTCGGGTAACCACCAAGGTTTCATGAGCGCGAGATGCTAGTTACACAGATATGAAATGGATCTGAGATGAGGATACTGGGTACATGAGAGATCCGAGTCCCTCAGCTCTCCTCCTAGAACATCAGCAAACAGCTCAAAATGAATGCAGCTTTGTCGCAGAGCTGCACTAGCCTGATCCTTCCCCCACCTCGTTATATAAAACCTAATTAGTTAAAGGGCAATTCAAATGAAACTTTTATTTGAGGGATTTAGAAGTATTAAAGCGAAGGGGGAAAGCAAACAAGGCCGCTCTCTGCGTAGCATGAACACGGCCGCTAATAACCTCGGGGGTGGAGACAGGGCTGACCTTGTGATTCTCCTCACGATCCCGGTTTCCTCTGTACATCGGCAGCGGACAGAAATTTCTGGATGCTGCATGGAGAACAACTTTCACAAGGTCTCCAGCTCTAAGGTTTTCAAGTAGGAAAACAGGTGTAGGCCAGTGGTCGGCAAACCGCGGCTCGCGAGCCACATGCCTCAATCAGATTGAGGACGTTTTTAGCAAAGGCCAGCTTAGGAGTACCCTAATTAAGTTAATGCCAATGTACCTACCTATATAGTTTAAGTTGAAAAAATTTGGCTCTCAAAAGGAATTTCAATCGTTGTGCTGTTGATATTGGGCTCTGTTGGCTAATGAGTTTGCCGACCACTGGGCTAGACTTTCCCAACAGGCTGATGGGCCCCTGCAGGTGACGCTGCCCTTGTTTACTGGTCCTGCCAATGCCATCAAACTAGAGTTGGACATTTGACTCTGTGATGAAGGCAATGCTCATGGTGAGAGCAAACAGGAAAGTGGAATTATTTCCCTTACGTGAACGATCGTCTCGAATTGAACGAGTTGGAGAGGAGGGGATGGCCAAACACCTCCACCCACCGTCTATGCTTTTCATGCCAATCATCTGAAAGTCATTTAAGGCAATCATGTTTACTTGGGTTCACAGAATGTTCCCCCCTCTCTTCTTCTGTTGCTTTTCAAAGAAATACTTGGATTTATTAAAAAAAAAAAATTCCAAGGTTTCTGAAATGGGGTTTTCGGACGTGATCTTTCATTTCAACGGATGGCCTACCTTTAACCTCCGACTCGTCTCATCCCTTTTTAAGGTGATAATCACCCACACAAACCTATCTGCACCGTAGGCCAATGCTTGCTGTTCTAATTATGTTCTTTATAAGATACGTTTCCACATAATTAGCGAAATCACTTGCTTTTCAGGATCAAGGACCAGATAATATATGTTAGGAGGTAACAATTAGTTTGCCACCTTAACAAAGACGCCCACACCAAACCAACTATTAGTTTGGATCAACAGCATCAACAAATGTTCACTTGAATAAATCGTGAGTTTGCTTATCAGGGCATAATACATTAAGAGAAAAAAAGGAAAAACCTGAATGAATTACTACCCCCTCAGGTAACCAGGGCTCCTGGGGATGATCTATTTCGGGATTCATTAATTGCTGACAACATCACCAGTGTTTTTTTTCAGCGGTGGCCAAAGCACACAGAAATGACTGAGTTTTGAGAAATCAAGGACCTTTGGGGATGACTGGACAACCTATTTCCTAATGGAGAGACAACAGCAGCTACCAATGACCTTAATGGGAAATTTGTTTCAAAAACGTTTAGCAGATGATCAGAAAGGATGACCACTCTGTCCATGCATTTGAACCCGACCTAATACAGGTGTTGGCAGTTTGAGATCTATACCGACATCTATCAGGGCTCCAACTCTTGAGCCCTTGTATGTATGTGAACTTATGGTTACATACGTTAATAATTTACGTCGATCATAGACATCATTCGTGTTCCTTGAGATGCTCTTGGATGATGGGTCTCCTGAGTGTCAGGGCATCTTTCTGTATATACTTGGTGGAACTATGTTCATTGATTCCTTCTGTGGGATAAAGGGAACAGCCCTGGCCAGGGTTTGTACCTGGAACCCCCCTTCCTGTGCCCCCTGGAACGGGCAGTGGGTCATCTATCATGAATTCCTGCCCTGGAGAGGAAAGGAATCCAGCAGAGTGCCTCCTGAGCCCACAAAGAAGGAACCGTGCGGATGCCCTTAAAGCAGCCATGTCTGATGTTCTATCACACGTCGCTGGACCTGAAAGCCAGGCAACCCAAGTCCTGCGTGATGTTGGGTGACCCCAGGAAGCTCTTACATCCTGTTTTCTGGAAAAATCTAAGGAAACACCCACCGCACTCCACGGAGAAAAGCCAGAGGCCCGGTGAAGGCGGGGCACAGGCGCCCACTCTACCTGCGGGAGGGCTTTGGTTAGGGATGCAGGAGCTAACTGTTCCCAATAAATCATACAGCCGAACACATCTACCCAAGGCACAACGCAGCATCCTTTCGGGCCACCGGCGATTTCGAAATCAAAACAAAGCCCCACGGAACTGGGGTTCCCGATTGGGTGTGTAAAAGGTCAACATCTGCTGATGCTCGGAGATGAGGCATGAGGTGAAGGCGGGGATGAGATGACCCGTGAGCAGTACAGTGACAGATCCATGCAGCACGCGCCCCACACGCCCCACACAGAAACACTCCCAGCCCCAGAGAACCACTTTCCATCCGTCCATTTCTGAAACGTCAGACCGGCCGATGGCCACGGCGGCCTCCGCCATCCGCCTCCGCTTGCTTCCCTGGGGGTCCCTGTCTGCTCTCAAATGCCACCCGCAAGGCCTGAAAGGAGCAGGTTGTGGGACGGGGCTACAGTCAGGCAGAAAAAGGGGGACTCTGAGCGCTGCAGCTCCTGCACCTCTGAGTGGCCTCCCTCCAAAAGGCCCCGTGGGCAGTGCAAACGACAGGGAAGTCAAAGACTGGCTGATACGATTCATAGGATTCCTGGCAAAAGACATAAGCAAGGCTGGGAGAGGAGTAGGACTTCCAAAGACAAAGGGTCTAGGAGTGTCATAGGGGACAATTCTTTATCGTTGATGGAGCCATGTCCTAGATCCGTGGTCGGCAAATTGTGGCTCTCGAGCCACATGCGGCTCTTTGGCCCCTTGAGTGTGGCTCTTCCACAAAATACCACGGCCTGGGCGAGTCTATTTTGAAGAAGTGGCGTTAGAAGAAGTTTAAGTTTAAAAAATTTGGCTCTCAAAAGAAATTTCAATCGTCGTACTGTTGATATTTGGCTCTGTGGACTAATGAGTTTGCCGACCACTGTCCTAGATATTTAGGTAGGTGGAGAATCAGGTAGAAGCTGAAAAGGGAAACGTGGCTAGAAATCGGAGAACAGACTAGAACTCTGATTGGGTTTAATCAACCAGACCTGGGAGGAGCACAGGCGTGTCTGTTGCACTACAGACAAATCACCCACCCGAAGGCCCGTCCGTGCCGCTGTACCTCAAGGCCTGCGTCTGTGACCTGTCCGCTCCTCGGCAAGTGGCGGCACTGAGCTCTCTCCGCAAGGCCGCGGGGAGGACGCTGCGTGCGCGTGGCTGGGGGCCTCCCCGTGGCTGAGAACACGCCTTCTCTCTGCACCCGGCACCGACCCGGCCAGGGCTTAACCAATCCGCGCCGGGGCGGTCCCAGGCTGGGGCAAACGGGGTTGTGTTGTGAGTGGGAACACCTGGCTGGCATTTAGAAAGCTCGGGAAGCTGTTTTACCTAAAGGATGGGATGCTGGGATGGTCTCGCTGGCTGCAGCTGTCACCCTGCACCGCCCGAGGACAGGGAGGGGAGAGCCCTGTGAGAATTCCTCCCTGGCTCCCAGTGCAGGGGCTCGGCTTCCTCGGGGCTGGCTTTCCCGTTACTCAGCAGCCAGAGGCTGGAGCCACCAGGAAGGGTGTGATGTGTCAAGATGGGTGCGATTCTGCAAAGTTCTGGGGCCTTTTCGGCTTTTTGGGCTAATGCCAGGGGTACTTGGCTTCTACACAACCAGGAAGCTCCAGCCCCATTCTCCAAGAACAACTGGTAAGGGCTCTTGGCAGGGGCATCAGACTGACTTCCCCAGGGGGTCGCAGGGGCATTTTCCTTTCCATGAAAAGATTTCTTGCAGAAATTTCTAGTAGCCAGACTCCTCCATGCTGCATGTATTTTTTGTTTTGTTTTGTTTTGTTTTAAATCCCTCTTCTCTAGCAAACTTAAAGCTACGTAATCAGGAAAACCTGGACCTCAGTATTTTAGAAGAGACAGACAGACCGATTCGTTTTTCCCTCCATTCCTCCAGAAAGACGAATCATGATCAGAACCTGCTTCTTTCAGGCCTTCACCACGACTGACGCTGCCGGGAAAACACAATCCCCTCCCCCTGGCTTCCCGGATTCTCCTTGGAGCCTAACGGACACGCAAGCGCTCACTGGCGTCTGTTCTCTGATTTTCTAAATTCGTGGTCGGCAAACTGCGGCTCGAGAGCCACATGCGGCTCTCTGGCCCCTTGAGTGTGGCTCTTCCACAAAATACCACGGCCTGGGCGAGTCTGTTTTGAAGAAGTGGCGTTAGAAGAAGTTTAAGTTTAAAAAATTTGGCTCTCAAAAGCAATTTCAATCATTGCACTGTTGATATTTGGCTCTGTTGACTAATGAGTTTGCCGACCACTGTTCTAAATGATGGCAGAAAGCTCGTCCAGGGGAGAGCGTTCCATTAGATTGTTGGTGACTAAGTTGGGTAAATAGGACTGTTCCTCTTGTTGCCTAATGAGCTCAGGTGACTTCAGTGATTGCACCTGTGAAGCGGGCCCTCACTGATCCACATGAAGGACAGCTGGGCTGGGCCTGAGCCCCAGGGTCTACCCAGGTAACCCTCTCACCCGTGGTCTCATCACATCTGGGCCGAGAACAAACCCAACAATTCAATCCACCGAGAAAATACTGGTATCAGAAATGGAGGAGGGGAAAACAGATCTGAGGAGCGGAACAACAAAGCGAAGCTAGCTTCGACTGCTTGGTGATTTTTTTTTTTTACTTACTACCAATACTGGAAATACTGGGGATACCTAGGGAAAGAGAAAAGAGAGAGAGAAACGCTGTTAGACATGTATCAGTACATGGCGTCGTGAACTCAATATAAAAATCTCAGAAACATAACACGCGGTAACATTCAGATCATGAGGGCATCAGCTCTGAGAAGGCAGCGTCTCTGTCCCTCCGCGGGAGCCACTTCGCTTTCGCTGTAGAATCCAGAACTCATTCGAGTCAGGAAATCAAGGCCTGGCTTCCACAGCTGGCTCAAGGCAGCTTCCTATCAAATCACATGTTGTGCTTGCCTATAAGGTGAGCGGACATGTGTATGTGGTTCAAAACAGATATTAAAAACTCGGCTTCTGTTCTGGGCACAGAGGACCAAACAGACACAGCGTGGGCCTCTGCAAAGAGACCCCATAATGGACTAGGTCTCTCTCAATGAGCGGGTGTTAGCGGTGCAAGTCGTCTGGCCTGTTATTTGATTAATGTCACATAGCCATCATTTCTTATTCCTCTTTTACTTGTCAGATATGAGGGTTAAACTCCGTAATAGAAATTTAATTCGAGAATACATTAGGTTGTTCCCCACTGATCATGGACTTCATTGATTTTTCAGATTCCACTTAATTTCCACGTTGTGCGAAGGTGGTGGAACCATTTCAGAACACACTGGACTTGGAATAACCATGGGCATGGATGTAGTGTGCATCCAGATGAGAACTCATAGCCAATGCCCTAGGCAGTTTGGCTCAGTGGATAGAGCGTTGGCCTGTGGACTGAAAGGTCCCGGGTTCGATTCCAGGCAAGGGCACCTGCCTGGGTTGAGGGCTTGATCCCCAGTGAGGGTCATGCAGGAGGAAGCTGATCCATGATTCTCTCTCATCATTGATGTTTCTCTCTCTCTCTCTCCCTCTCCCTTCCTCTCTGAAGTCAATAAAAAATATTTAGAAAAAGAAGAAGAAGAAACAAGAAAACTCCTGGCCAAGAGCAGAGGCACCAGGCTGTCAGAGTTGGGAGCTTTGCTTTTGCACTCGCTGCCTGTGTGACCTTGGGGTAAGTTGCTAAGGCTCCAGGAGGCTCAGCTTCCTGCCTCATAGTGTTGTTGCAAAGATGACAGAAACTGACTTATGCGAAGCACTCAAAACATGGCTTGGCAGGTAGTATGTGCTATCTCCCTCTCTGCTCTGATGACTATTGTTGATGTAGTTGGTTCATCAAACAAGCAACCCCATGATAGATATCACCAATGAACAGTCAGAGATTTGTATCTTCTCCACTAAATTCGGGTTGAGAGCATGAGATGGAAGTTGGGCTGCACTGAGGGACAGTGCTGCTCTGCCACGGACCAGCTGGGTGGCTGCGGGCAAGCTCCCCGCTCTATCCCGTTTCCTCACTGGAGAGGGGCTAATGCTCTCTACCGCAAAGGGCTGCTGTGCGCATTGACTGGGATGATCCATAAAGGCGTCTGACACGCGGTACACAGTGCATACACGACAGCTGTTAATGAGCTGTTCGGATGGGCTGGTTACACCGTGAAGTGTACCAGCAGGTGGTAACTGGAGGAATCATTAAACTTCTATTTTCGTATTTATTTTTGAACGACTGCCCTCTGCTTATTTTAACTGATCCCTGTAGATTCCTAGCTTTGTTTTCTTTAAAACCAAGGGCCATTTTCCTATTTCTTCAGAGGGAGGGGAGAAGGAGAAATAAAAGCTTGCCTTTATTTTTTAACACCTTGGAAGGAATGAAATCCTATGTTCCATTATTAGATACATTAAAATTCTCTACATTTTATTTATTTTTATTTTTAATATGTATTTTTATTGATTTCTGAGAGGAAGGGAGAGGGAGAGAGAGAGATAGAAACATCAATGATGAGAGAGAATCATTGATTGGCTGCCTCTTGCATGCCCCACACTGGGGATTGAGCCTATAACCTGGGCATGAGCCCTGACCAGGAATCGAACCATGACCTCCTAGTTCATAGTCAACACTCAACCACTGATGCATGATGCATGCTGGCTGGGCCACAGTCTTCCAATTTTAAATGAACAGAGTTTATGGGGCTTCAGTTCAATTACTGATCACTGATCAACACAAACTGGAGACCGCAATTTCCATTTCCATGTTTCAGCGCCGTCCAGCGAAGCAGCTCAAGCTGAACGCGCTCTCTGCAGAGGACGGCTGAACTCCTGACCCACACTCCAGCAGGCTCCCTGGCCACAGCACGACAGTGACTTGGTACCGAAAACATTTTTTTTCCTTTGCAAATCCCCTGTTGAGTGAGGAATGATGGCCGCATCATCATTTTAGTATCAATGGCAGGAGGCTCCAAATTTCCCCGTGATTGAAAACCCTGCTCCACTGGGGGAAGCTGCTTGCCTTTTGTAATCCGTCAGAGAGAATGGGAGTTGGGCTGCAGGAAGAGACGTTTCATGTGCTTGCAAACGCACGGGGAGCTAGAGGGCCATGCATAATGCAAAGCGAAGTTCTCAGTTCTTGGGGTGCTCGGGCCCCCACCATGGAGAGCCAATCCCCAAGACTGATGAAGTCCTTGCTGCAGTAAAACACTTCAGACTCATGCAAAACTGTCTCTATCCCTTCGGGGAGCCCAGTACAGAGCGCCGTGTTCGCTGCAGCTACAAACCTCCATAAGCAAGGCTATTATGAAATCCTGTTTTCCATCAGCTGACATTTGGATGCTTAAAATTCAGGCTCTTCCTCACGTTGCGGCTGGCCTTTTTTTTTGAGATGTCACCAGGTGAGCCACGTCCTACTCCAGTGCTGTCAAATGGGAATGGCTTCGAAGAGACTTTTTTTCCCGACTGCTCGTTGGAATAGAGATTTTTGAAGTTGAGAACAGCTGACTGCCAAGGGATGCCTACTGGTATAGTTTCAAATGTTATTCTTTCCCTCATGTTTCTTATTTAATGTCCAAACACCTGGGTTTTGGTTCTCTAAAGACACCTGGTGAAGAATTTAATAAACCCATTACACTTATTAAAAGAGCTTCGAGCAAATCACGAGGAATCTTTCAAATGTTGAAGGAACCGAGATAGGGCGTGGGGGATGAATCAATGAATGAGATCCTATCTTACACCAGTGATGGTGCTCTGAAGCCACGGGGCAGATGGTTTGGACAAGGCCCATCGAATAAGTGACCAGGCTGCGGCCATCAGGAGCGCTAACTGCCAAAGCCCAGCCCATGAGGACGTAGGTGATGAGTAAGAAGACGGGTGTGTTCTGTTGCCATCACTTCCGACGTCCTCCCAGTCCTAGTCCCTGGTCCAAATGGCTGTACGGAGCTGTCTTCCAGGAACTTGAAGATGAAGGAAAGAAGACTGCCTTCACAGAATTGCGCTGTGGCATCATCATACAGGGGATCCAATCAGAGATGGCTAAAGTCACCTTATACCAACAGAAGGGCTCTGGGGCCTGAGTGTACATGACAAACAACAGAGGTGACGTTAGCGGATTGATGGACATGTGTGAAGAAGAGAAGAAAGAGGGGCAGCCTGAGACGCACGGTGGCAGGGTGGCCTAGCAGGGTCTCAGGAAGAGGCTTGGGGGACCTCCCACCTTGACCTCTGTTCCGTTGATGCTGGGGAGGCTGGCCCTGCGGTCAGATGCATGTGTCAGGATGTTTCCGCCCGATGTCATTAGCATTTGAGTCATTTGCATTTCCTGACCCCGTGCTTGGCAAGCAGCCTTCTGATGATTATCTGTCTCCGCAAGGAGAGTGAATCACAGGGGAGAGACTACACTGGTCCTAAGGACTGGGGCATTCCACATTCCGAACACCGGAACAGTCCTTCCATCCTGTGGGGGAGCAACTGACATGCGGACACACTTCATCTCCCCATAGAGCTGTCTCCAAAGGGAGAGCCTGCTGATCAGACTGGGGTGGGTCCTTGGGCCGGAGCTCAGTGAAATTCTCATGACAACAGCAGCGGAGTCCATTGTGTGCGGACTGTGTACCTGCCACTGTTCCAGATACCTCACATGCATGAATTTGTTTCACTTTCATGACAACCCAATGAGGTCAACACTCAGGTATATTTCACGGGTGGGAGAAACTCATACATGATGAGCTTTCCCATGAATATCTCAGTAAGTTGGGACAGAGACTGGGGTTTGAATTAAGCGGTGCTACCCGCTGTTCAGCTGTGGGTGTGGTGGCAATATAATATAGGTATGGTGTATGACCCTTCAAAATGCTAAAGCTTTCGAATTCCAAGTCCTATCTGGCCTCATGAGCTTCAGATAAGAGACTGCAGGCTGGTGGTTGCATGAATAGTTTGGTATTCTGGGTTTTCTAGATCGCGCCCACAGGCTGGTTCATACACCTACGGTTCTGCAAGGAAGGTCCTCTCTTATTGGGCCGACAGGTTCTCATCTGAAAGGTTGGTGGTCCAGGCGCCGAGGCCAGGAATGCCACTTGGGGAGGCCCATGGAAACCAGCCGGGCAGGGTGTCATCTCCAGATGGCTGGATGGGCCATGAGCAGCCAGGAAAACAAAGCGAGTCTTCCTCCTACCGTGTTCCCGTCACGTTCCCATTGGGTCTCTTCCTTAGGAGACTGGGTCCCCTGGGCCCGTTGTGTTAGAGCCGATGAGCAGTGAAGGCCACATTTTCCAGGAGACCCAGGAAAGTCAACAGGAGGTCAATGTACCCACATGGGCATTATAGAGTTCTTTAGGTTCACTTATTCGTTCACCAGGTAATTAATTCCATAAACACGTATAGAATACTAGAGGCCCAGTGCATTAAATTCGTGCAAGGGTAGGGTCCTTAGAGGCTGCTGGCTGCCAGCCAGGGCCTCCCTTCCTGTGGTTGGCCGGCTGGCCGGCCCCACCTCCTGGTGGAACTCCTGGTCAAGGGGACAATTTGCATATTAGGCTTTTATTATTTAAGATAGATAGCCCCATTCTTAAATGGCTAGCATTTTAGCTCCTGAAGTCAAACAGAGCTGCGTTTAAGTCTTGCTCTGTCATGCATTCGCTGTGGGACCTTGAGGCACCTAATTAACCTCTCTGTGCTTGTGTCTCCTTATTTGTAAAATGGGGGGAAATAGTGAGGATTGAATGCAAGAAAGCACGCAAAGCACTTCCCCAAGTCTAAAAGCCTCTGGCAAGCTTGATCAAGAGGAACTGGCATTATTATTCGAATTTGGGTGATCAATAGTGAGTGTCCATACATTGCCAAGACTCCAGAGAGGAAAGAGCAGTTGATGTGGCATGGCAGAGCCTAGGTAGGCTACGCTGAGGAGCTGACATTGACGAGCAGCCTTGAAAATGAGCAGAATTTCCATTGAGAGCGAAGAGAACGGGATGACTTCAGTATCCAGGGTGTTGACTTTGAGATTTGCACAGCTGGAAAAATTGTCTGGATTCATCAGAAAAATTCAGGCTATAATTGGTAGATTACTGTTGAACCAATAATACTAAGAACTAAAACCCAGGTATAGATCGGAATATCAAGGAAACGAAAAACACCTGTAGATCGAGAAGAGGCAGAGGTGGGGAGTCAGAAAATGTAAAGCAAGGGCGGAAGGGGGTTCTTTGAAGACAAAGAAACAACAAGTAGAGATCCAGGGAGAGAAGCAGGAGAGAGCGGGGACAGAAGCAGAGACCAGAGGAAGTCACTGAGGTCCCCTGAGAAGCAAGATGGGGTCAAGACACAGCGGGGTTCTGACCCTCCTTCTGACCCCGACTCGCTATGTAAACCTCCAAGGTTCCTTCCCCTCCACCGTCCCCCGATTCCACGGCTACAGCGTGAACACAGTAGCATCTTCCTCATAAGGTGGCTGTGAGTTAAGAATGAGCTAATGCACTTAGAGCACTTGGGCAATTGTCTGGATGATGACATATATGTGTTAACCTGGGAAAATATAAATCGATCAATGCAAATGCAATACCAGAGAAAAGAAGAGAACCACCGCCAATTACTTCCCCTCACTCCGAGGAGCCCTGGCTCATGTGCAACAATTCAAGTTGGATTTCTGAGCAAACAAATAATGTCAATGTCAGACCAATTTCATTTTCTTTCTTGGGAGAATATGAGACTGTGTCGGTAGAAGGAAAGTGGAAGATTGAATGCAGCTCAACTAGCGGGGCTTTCTGTCTGCCTCCATGACAGTTCTGTCTGCAGCCTGAAGAAACTGATTAGAATGGCCTGTCCCCGCAAAGAGTAGTTTAGAAATGGAAAGTTATCAGTGTCCCACGAACAAGGAACCTGGGAAACAGTAGATTACATTGGCTACTTGAAAACAGGATTCTCCACTTTTTAAAATAAGGTAATGTGAATAGCTAAGAGTTAGGATAGTGGACAGCATTTTTCAAAATTTCTTGGCCATTAAATTATTTTAAGGGTCATAGAACATGGTATGGGAAGCAGTTTGGTAATATTATATTACTAGAGGCCCGATGCACGGAATTCATACAAGGGGCTTGGCCCTCGCAGCCACCGCGGCCTGCCTCGGCCCTCGCAGCCCCGTTTTCGTCTGGAAGGTTGTCCGGAAGGACGTCGGAAGGTTCGTTCGGCTGTCTGGTCTAATTAGCATATTACGCTTTTTTAATTATAGATCTTTCCTGGAGTGATAGTTTCTAAGGTTGATTATTACGTTTGCAGCATCTCCATGCAGAAAAATATTGTGTGTTATTCTACAGGGATCAGAATGGAAAGAGGTGCGACTTAATACTTTTATTCATGAGCTGATCAGTGAGCATCAGGAGAATCTGGACAGCGTCGCTGTGGACTCAGAAGCTAGAAGAAGTAACATTCAAAATGGGATTCCCTCAGAAACAGCACGAGGATCAATAGGCAGAAGAAGAGAGACATCTTACCGATAAAACATCACTTCTACCCACTTCTATAAAGAAATAAGGAAAAGATTTCGATGCACACATCCAGGGATTACCCAGAATGCGTGTCATTCCCAAGTCACCGAGAAGTTGATGCTGAGCGGTCAGAGACCGCAGCCACTTCCTTTTTACTTCCTAGACTTTCCGTTTTTGAATTAGGATATGGCATATCCTAAGTGTCCCTCTTAGAGAACTGACTTGCAATTCACCAAATGGACTCACAGGTCTGAGTGTGTGTGTGTGTGGGGGAAGGGGGCTACTTGCACACGTGCCCATGAGCTCATGTATGCACATGCATAAGAAAAAGTTAATATACAATGAGAACCATAACAGCGCTACAAGTCCTGTGCTCGACTTTAAATTCCCACACTAAAAAATGAGAGAGATTTCCTGGGCAAGCAACCTGGTAAGAGGCGTGCACATCTTACCACCTGGAAAAAGGAGTTACTGATGCTGACCTGGACAGGAAAAGAAACCGGGGCCAGTGTAATTCTTTCTCTATTTCAAAAGAAAAAAAAAAAAGGTGGTTGGAAATGCAGAGACACTTACTATTGATGTTAAGGAATAAGTTTGATAACAAGGAAAACTGTCCTCCAATAAGGGACAAGTCTGCCTGGGAAAAGAATCCCAAAGATGGACTTAGTTTGAATACTTAGTTGGTGGCAGGTGCCATGCCGCGCACACTGCTGCATTAGCTTATTCCGTTCTCCCAGAATGCCCGGGGACATGCGCTGCTGTGATCCTCACAGTACAGCTGGGGACCCGAGGGTTGGAGAGGTTCGTTGACTTCTTCGCGGTCACACGGCTAGTGAATGGATGGAGCGGGATGGGATCCTGGAGCCCGTGCGTGCTCAACCACTGAAGTACTTCCTCTCATCCCTGGGCATGCTGCAGCACTGTCTGATATGGCAGAGATGCCAGGTAAGGGGTTGGTTCCATTGTGGGAAGTTTCCATTGCAAGACCGGACCATCGTAGGTAAGCTCTAGAGCAGGCGTCCTCAAACTACGGCCCGCGGGCCACATGCGGGTGTTTTTGCCGTTTTGTTTTTTGACTTCAAAATAAGATTTGTGCAGTGTGCATAGGAATTTGTTCATAGTTTTTTTTTTAACTATAGTCCGGCCCTCTAATGGGCTGAGGGACAGTGAATTGGCCCCCTGTTTAAAAAGTTTGAGGACCCCTGCTCTAGAGTCTTTAACCTAATTTCTTGATGTTGAGAATTGAAACATTAGCTCCAACCTCCTTGGCCACCATGTCCATCTGTCACCTTCCTATTTTACAGAGACGGGGGAGAGTCTAACCGTCGATGGAAGGACAGAAAGAGGGAAGAGATGGATGGACAATGGAATCGACGAGGAAACCTGGAGGAGGGTGCGATCCTGGGGCCAGGGAGTGGACTGACGTTCATTTCCATGAAAAGCGTGGCTGGCACAAGGAGGTCTCCCCAGCGCAAATGTCTTGAAATAAACAGACTTGGAAGCACAGTTACAGGTGGAAGAACAGGGTCCTGCTAGCGTAGAAGCCAATGCCTTGGATAGCAGCGTGCCCAGCCGCCCCTCTGGTGGCCTGGACACGTTGGCCTGCCCCGCAGGCCCGCGGGGATGCCAGCTGGTGATGGTCAACTTGACTTTCTTCCGTCCTGTCTCACTAAAGACGCGGCAGACACTGAAAATGAAATCGGAGCCATTTTCACGGTGGGGAACTTTTAAACTCAATTTGACGACCGTGGCGATGGGGATGCTTAGATAGCCGGCCACTGGGTAGCAGAATAAATAACCTCAGGGGTTCCTTCGGAATTCATGAGCGATGGCCCGCGGTGATCCGGGAAAGCCCGGGAGAGGCTCAGTTAATAAAATCTCCCCGAAAAATCAACATTTCTGCCCAACAGGGCTTTGTGTATTAATTTGAGGAGCTGGATGGTCATTTTTCCCTTTAACACAGACAGAAACCGAATCCCCTTACACTGAGCGATTTTTTCCTCTGCTTCGTAGAGATTTCATCATCATTTCCTGCCCCCGCACTCCACGGCTTGTCACTGGGCTCATTGCTCTTATGATTACCTTGATAACGTCCTGGGCTGGTGGTACTGGTTTTAGGTTTTGGCTTCTCCTGGTAACACTCCCCACCTTGCACGGAGCAGGTGGCTTTGCGAGTTTTCCTGCTCTCGTAGCTTCCTCTCACCTGGGCAGGTGTAGGCTCCACCTCACCCCTTCTCTGCTTTTGAACGATGGCAACTTGGGCTGTGCAAGTGGCCAAGGGGCCCACCCCTGGGAGTGGACAGATCACCTGGAAGTGGTGACTTCTCTCCGTGAGTGTGTCACAGCGTGGTTTCAGGGGGGCACACGCGAGTGGTCATGAGGCACCGCTCTTTTCACAGGGACACAAACGTATCTTTTCTCATTGTGGCCCTCGCACGCCTATAGTCACTCTCTTTATCTAAACCAGGGGTGGGGAACCTTTTTGCTGCCAAGGGCCATTTGGATATCGATCACATCATTCCCGGGTCATTCAAAAATCATCACCTTAAAAACTAGCCTGTTCTATTTGGTCAAACATTTAATTAACTCACCCCTACTGCCTGGGCAGGGCCAGACCAAATGATTTCACCGGCCTTGTACGGCCTGCGGGCCGGACGTTCCCCATCCCTGTTCTAAAGGGCGTCTCTGCTAATAGGACCCAGGCCTCGCATGACATTCTCAACCACGGGGGTTTGGAAAAAGCCCATTATTTCACTGGACAAAGCTAGGCTGCGGCGAAACTCGGAGAGGGAAGCATTTCTGAACAAAGCGTCTCTCGGGTCACCCAGCGTGAGAAATGGGACTGCCAATATTTAGAGACTGTCCCGGAAGTTGTTTATGGTTCACATCGAGTTAGAGTTCTAAAGTCTTTGTTATTTTTATAGGAAACTAATTTGGGGGAGGGAAGAAAGCACCTGTTTCGCCCACTGAGAAAAAAACATTTCCACCATCTCCCAGCCCACGTGATGGGAACACCGGCAGACGGAAATGAACAGGGTCCCCGTGCTGACATGGGCTTAAAAGTGCTGAGACAGGGACTGGGAGCTTCAGCTGCATTTGGGAGAGGGACCCGGCGGCTGGGAAGAGGAGTCAGAGAGGAAGAGGCCAGGTGAGATGGGGAGGGACAGCGGCCGGCTCATCGCGCACAGAGGCCGGGGTAGGAGCGAGCTACTCACAGGTGTTGGCGGTGCCCTTGGGGATGGGGAGGTAGGAGCCGGGGCTCCACGGCCGGCCCTGGTAGTTCTTCTTGCACTTCCCGCAGTCGGGCCCTGTCGTGTTGTGCTCACACTCACAGGCCAGCTTGCTGTTGTCGTACACGCACACGGTGGCGTGGAGGTTGCATTTGCACCTGGGCGGGAGAGACAAGAGGTCATTGTCAGTGAGGCTGGCCTGGAGGTCATGGAGCCTTTGCCCACCCGTGTCTGGGGGTGGTGGCTCCGGTGCCACCTACAGGCTCCCGGGGAAAAGGCGGATTTGCAGCCCCGCCCTCAGAATCCTTCCAGCAAATGCCCTGGGGGTGGGTGGCTGGGGTTCTGACACAGCCTGTCCTCACAGCCCACTGGGAGGAATGCTAATCCCAGCGGGTCCGGTCCGTTCCCTGGGGCCTGAAGCTCCCTGAGACAATCCTGCTCCGAAACCAAGGGGTTCCTCCCCCCCTTACTACCCCCCTTACCCCCGCCAGGTATCCACACTACAGCCACACCTGAGAGGTTCTGCTGTGATACCATCAAATCTATGACAATTGCATGTGGGTTGGAACTAGTGTTCTGCTCTGTTCTCCCTGAAACCAGAGGACAATTCTTTTTGTTTATTTTTATGTTTAAAAATATTTTTTTATTGATTTCAGAGAGGAAGGGAGAGGGAGAGGGAGATAGAAACATCAAGGATGACAGAGAATCATGGATCGGCTGCCTCCTGCACCACCTCAGAGTCCGCAACAGGGGCATGAGCCCTTGACCGGAATCAAACCCGGGACCTTTCAGTCTGCAGGCCGACGCTCTATCCACTGAGCCAAACCAGCTAGGACGATTCTTATTTGCTTAAGAAGAAAGATAACCATAGGACAGTGTGCTATTCCGATGTATTTCATGGAGCCCCGAGGTTATATCAGCTGCTCTCATGCCTAAGACCCCATCTCCCATCAGAAGCGATTCCCACCGAGGCCCCTAACCAGCCCGAGGGTCGGTCCTCAGGTGCCCCCCTCACGGCCAATGCGCTTGTCACCAAGGAGTCTCAGAACCGGGTCACCTGGCTCAGGGAAAAGATGCTTATGTCTCCCAGCAAACCCAAGCCTTTGGGGTCCTTAGCCAAGGCCTCGCCTTCGGAGCCTTCCTGTGAAGCTATGATATATGAGAGGCCACAGCAGAATCTGCAATTTCCACAGAAATACATTCCCACATCCAACGTCTTCGACTGTGGAATTGCAAAGGCCAACTTGATGTCTGTTGAGGGAGCAGGTTATAAATCGTAACACCCCAAGCACGGGCCTCATCCTCTAGACCAGTGGTCGGCAAACTCATTAGTCAACAGAGCCAAATATCAACAGCACAATGATTGAAATTTCTTTTGAGAGCCACATGTTTTAAACTTAGACTTCTTCTAACGCCACTTCTTCAGAATAGACTGGCCCAGGCCGTGGTATTTTGTGGAAGAGCCACACTCAAGGGGCCAAAGAGCCGCATGTGGCTCGAGAGCCGCAGTTTGCCGACCACGGCTCTAGATTAAAGCCTAGGTTGATGGAATGACCTGAGCGGAGGTCAGAGCAATGTATTTGGGAAGGGGTGTGTCACTCAAAGGAGAGAACCAGGACACCCCAACTAGGGGGGGCGGGGTGAGAACCAAGATCTGTCACAGTCAGAACCTGAAAATGTTTCTCTGTGTGCCTGCATTTTTATTTTTAAATATGTTTTTATTGATTTTAGAGAGAGAGGGATAGAGATATAGCAACATTGATGAGAGAGAAACATCATCAATTGGCTGCCTCCTGCACCCTCCCCTCCCCGCACTGGGGACCGAGCCCACAACCTGGACCTGTGCCCTGACTGGGAATCGAACCAGTGACCTCTTGGTTCATGGGTCGATGCCCAACCACTGAGCAACACCGGCCGGGCTGTGTGTGTGTTTTTAAACTAGTCTGGCCTCTTCCAGGATCTGGGATGAAAATATAGAAAAAAAGCCGAGTTTCATAACGACAAAGAAATATGGTGGCGTTTTACATCGCTGTCCTCTGCGGCGGCTGGCATGCATTGGGAAGAGAAGCAATACTCCTTCTTAGGGAGGAAAAGAAGGTTCCTCAGCAAGGGCTGTTGGTTTCTCTGGTGTCTGTCAGTGACAGCTGGGCGTGCTCCTGCGCTGATGACCTGTTGGGAACACTGACCTACATTCACCGCAAGGAAGCAAAGGGATGGCTCCGACCAGTCTTGACAGCGGCCGCGCTCGCTTCTGCCTAACAGCCAAGGGCACCCACGTTCCCCAGGTCGAGCCTCAGCTTCCTCTGGGGTCTCCTACAACTTGTGGCACTTGTAGCTACACCCTGCCCTCTGTAGAGTCATCGGTGGTGATGAGCTCTAAGGCCACTATTCCAACAACCCCTATTCAACACAGACACGGACACAGAGCCTCCGGAAATGGACGTGAGCACCATCTTTGACAAAGAGAAGAGAAACATGGTTCAGTGAAGAGAACTAGAGAGTGTTTTGTTAGGAGCGGGTCTTGTAACAATCCTCTCCGTGCAGGCAGCGGCTTGTGCTAAGCTGCCTATTAACAGGAGCGTTCTCCTTACAACATCAGCACCTTTATTTATGGGTGTGTTTACACATGGAAGATGTTAGGGACCTAAGTGGTAGAAGCACCCACGTTCACTGACTTAGCACCCTCTCTGGTGTCAGAAATTCCAAATGAGGAAATGAACAGTGGGACCTCCTCCCCGAAAAGTACAGGCTGGTTTCATGTGTGAAGACCAAGAATGCAATAATAATAAGTTGGATTGATATATCTTGTTACTGTTAATACTTTCATACATGCAGTCACTTCTGAGATGCAGGCAATTTCCATCCTAAAGACTTCATATTCACTGAGAAAATAGTCTCTGAATAACAAAAGGAGGTGAAAGAAGAATAGATTAATGTTTCGTGGGTCATCTTCACCTGTCCAAAAGCTTATTAGTCATTCTAGTCTCAGCTCAATTCATGACTCTCCCTGATCTCTTCTGCCTACTCTAGACACCCTACTCTCTACCTTTCTGATTTCCTTAAATGCTTCTGTGTGTTTAGTTTGGTTGATGGTTGCTTAAGACTCTGTGCTTCTAAAATTTTTACTCATTGGCATAAATCTCTCCCAATTTAATGTGTGCGTGTCGGGTGAAATATCCACTTTGTACTTGGTCTTTCCCATTTGTCTCTTCAACATTTTCCTCTCTCTTCTTGAGTTTCCTACACTTGCTGTCTCTGTTTTCTCATCATCTCGCTCTTTCCAACTACCATAGCTTCTCTTGCCAAATTCATCCACAGCCCCGGCCGGGTGGCTCAGTTGGTTGGAGCATCGTCCCATACACCAAAGGTTTCAGGATCAATTCCCTGTCAGGGCACATGCCTATGTTTCGGTTTGATCACCCATTGGGGCACAAACAGGAGGCAACCGATTGATGTTTCTCTCTCTCTCTCTTCCTTCCTCCCTCTAAAAATCAATTTAAAAAACAAACATATCCTTGGGTGAGGATTTAAAAAAAAAAAGATCATCCACAACCTCCTGTTGAAAACCCAATGGATATTTTCCCTGCCTCAAGAGCATCTTACTCTGTAGACCATCCCCTTTCCCCTGCTGGATTCTCGCGCCTATTTCCAGAACCCTCTTCTCCCGTGTGTTCTCTTCCGGGCTGTTGTGAGGGTTCTGGCCCAGCAAGGTCGGCCTGAGTGACTCTCCTTGGGCACCCGTACCCAGGTTGTCCCGTAGGTTTCCTCTGTGGTCCTTAACTGCCTTTGAGTTACAGGCAAGTGAAAGCAAACTTACATCGATTTTTGTTCCCAGAAAAAAAAAAAATAGACATATGTAAAGTAAGCTCACACGTATGAAAACAGTTCAGGAGATGCAGGGGTTCTGTGTTACCCACAGAGATCCAGGGAGCCCCCTCCTCTCCCTCCATCATCACCACGTGAGGATTATCTGATTGACCTGTTGGTAAGTCCTGGGTCTCCATCTCCGCTCTCACTCCTGGGCATCCCAGACTCCACATATCCCCAACCGCGTGCTTTGGCTTCCCTCTCCCACCGAGTCCTCCTCCTGTGGGTTCCGACTCAGCACACGGCATCACCTTTCAGTCAGTTGGTCAAGAATGACTCCTTCTCTCCCTTTCCTACCACAGCTCCTTGTCATCACTCAGCCTCTCCGCAGGTTCCGAGACGCCTCCTCCTGACAGCTCTCAGATCCACCCAGTTCTGGCCACCGCCACTTCCCCCGTTGAGATCAGCATCATCATCTTGGATCTGGTTCATCGCGATGGCTTCTAAACAGAGCTTACTGCCTCCAGTCACGCTACTCTCTCACCCAATCTCAACACAACAGTCCAAACCATCGTTTACTCCAAAATATGTGGGTCAACCTGGCTTAGAACCATAGAAAGATTTCCCATTATTCTCAGGAGAGAGTCCACGCTCTACAACATGGTCTACGAGTTCCCTGGAAGTCTACGTCTTCTCCTGCCGGAATGCCTTTCCCACATGCTCCTCTGATGCGGGCAAGGCCAGTCACTGTCTCTACTACAGACGTGGGTTGTATTGTCCCTGTGAGCTCCTGGGAGCAGCAGTCCTGTCTGCCTGACTTACCACAACATCCCTAGCATGTGTCAAGTGCTGGCGCATAAATACTCAGAAAATATTTGACCAATAAACAGCTGGGCAGAGCCCTGCTTGGACACCAGTGCAAACTAACTTCAGCCGCAAATCCGGGCCATCTGTCCCCAGTCTCTGTGTGGTCTGCTGTCCTAGGGCTGGGCATGTGGAAGTGGACATCGAGGCGCCCCCACATTGGCCCATATTTGGAAATGACTCCCTTTCATTTTCTACAGCTCGGTGTATTCTCATCAGCCGTGCCAGCCCGACACTGAATCCTCCATGGGGAACCCCTGCCCTGGGGAAAGATGGATTTCACAATGAAGGGCGATGGCTCTCGATTCCCAGGGGTCATGACCTCCAGCCTTGTGATTTCCCAGACACCTGCTGGTCTCTGACAGAGTCATTATCCTCTTCTACGGCCCCCCAGCTCCCACCTCTAGCAGCACCTTAGGCGGGGAGGAGACCTGGAGGCCTGGCGGACTTTGCTAGAGGAGAAATGCACATCTGTCTGATGCTCTGGGAGCGCAGCCTACTCACCAGCTCCGATTACGCACACACCTTGCACCAAGATGCCGCCCACAGAACTCACTGCCTTGCTTGTACCTGGGAGAGCCACTTGTGTGTAAGTGACAAAGTGCACACGCTGTCAAATACGGGCACTGCTGAGATGGACTTAAAGTGAGCCTGCCCTAGCCAGTTTGGCTCAGTGGATAGAGCGTCGGCCTGCAGACTGAAGGGTCCTGGGTTTGATTCTAGTCAAGGGCACATGCCTGGGTTGCAGGCTTGATCCCCAGTAGGGGGCATGAAGGAGGCAGCTGATCCATGATTCTCTCTCATCACTGATGTTTCTATCTCTCCCTCTCCCTTCCTCTCTGTAATATATATATATATATATATATATATATATATATATATATATATATATATATATATATTTATATATATATATAACAAAGTAAGCGCTAATCTGGGAAGCGCTGGGCTGCAGCGTGCTCCTGCTCTCAGCCAGGTCCGCGCCCCTGTGTTTCGGTGACCAGCTGTCACGAGTCAGTTTAATCTCGCTTGTAAGAAGGCTCCAGCACGGAGGCCTGTGCACCTGCTAGTCGGTATGAAATTAACCCATACAGCCTGCCTGTTGTTTTTTTAAAAAATTACATAACTTAATATATTTATCCCGGGAAGCATGTGATCCACCCGCATCTCCTGTGAGTTCCAGGTGTGTGTATAGAACCTAGGAGCTGCCTTCGGAGGCGCGGAGACAAAGGAGTTTGGAACGGGCTTTTTCCGAAGCAGCAGAGGCGGAGGGCAGCCAGGCTTCTGCCGGGAGGTCCGGGCTGGCGCTGCTCTGAGCCCGAGGAGGAGTGACATGCGGGGGGTGAAGGTCAAGCAGCTCAGCCCTTCCCAGCCCTGGAGGAGCCCCAGCAATGTGCTCCCGGGGGCACATGCCCCTCTCTCACCTCGCAGATGAGATCTTATTATATAGTTTTATTTAATGAAGGTTTTTCCTTAATGAGCCCCCCCCCCGCCCCGCCCCAGGGCATACATTTCAGGTGCTACAGGACCTGAGTCAACCTCCCTTTGCGCCCCCTGAATTGGATCGGTACTCGGTCCACAAATGCATTTAGCAGACACGTCAGCATAAACACCAGGGCTTTGCAGAGGTCTTTTAAAAAAGATGATATATTATCAAAGGCCTCAGCAACCCCCTGACCTTTCTCTTTGCACTTTGACCCACGGACATGTAGTTTCCGCCTCAAGGCACGGTTTGAGATGGGAGACGGGCATCACTAGCACTGAGAGATTATGAGTCGGGATGCCGGACTCAGGCAGCCGGGGTTCAAGTCCAGTTCAAATGCAGGTGGACGGTGTTAGCACGAGTGTGGGACCTGGGCGTCAGACGACCTTGGCTGCAGGCAGGGCAGTGGGCCAGCCCGGGACCTCCCTCCCTCCGGACAGCAAGCAGAGAGAAATGCATTCCTCCTTTGCTTCCGGCATTTAATGCCGTCCCTCTTACGCACCCCGGAGCTTACCTCTGGAATCTGGCACTGGCTACACCTAAGCAGTGACCAAACATCATCTTACAGCCGAAGACCAGATCTGCAGACAGCCAACGGGCCTGGTCTCACCCTGATCCCATCAGGGCTCCCATCTTTCCAGGATTCCACCCCCCTTTCTTCCCTTGACCGAACCCGGACTCTGACAGTAGTTGTCACTGGGAAGCAAACATTCTTTCAAGAGATGTATTTTTATCATGTCTGCAATGGCCCGAGTTCAAGGGCAAATACATATCTGCTTATGGGGTAAGCCTTGGAAAGCAGCCACACACTGACAGACCAACCGAGAGGCTGGGCACCCTACGTGTGCTGGGATTCCTGTCTTATGAGAAGCACTCGGGAGAGAAGAGGCATGGGGGCGCTAGGAAGCCACCCCACAAATCGAGGGGCAGTGTGCCCACGCTCCTGAACCCACGCTTCCCTGGCATATGGAGACCCTACCATGGACCCCAGTGGGCTTTCCTCTCCTGGGCTCTGCTCTTTTTTTTTTTTTTTTAAATATATTTTATTGATTTTTTACAGAGAGGAAGGGAGAGGGATAGAGAGCTAAAACATCGATGAGAGAGAAACATCAACCAGCTGCCTCCTGCACACCCCCTACCAGGGATGTGCCCGCAACCAAGGTACATGCCCTTGACCGGAATCGAACCTGGGATCTTTCAGTCCGCAGGCCGACGCTCTATCCACTGAGCCAAACAGGTTTCAGCAGGGCTCTGCTCTTGGAAGAATTATTTTTGAAACCTGATCTAGGCCTATTTTTTCTTTTTTTTTTTTTGAAGCAGAGAAATGTAGTTAGTTACACAGTTTTCTCTAAAAATAAAAACTGAGATCTTCATCAGTTCTCCACGGACACTGGGATCTTAGGATCTTCTCTTAACTACAGAAGGCGATGGGTTTGCTCCCCAAATTCATGGAACGAGGGCCAGAAAGCCTTCTTGCACAGCTGAGCAGTAAATGACTTAGAGATCCTTACGGCACTTTTAAAACCCTCTAAAAGGGCCATTTAAACTTTACTTGAAACCCTAAACTTACCCAGAGCGAAGCATCAGATGGCATGACTCACTAAATGGCTGGTTCTTTTAGGTAAAATGAAACGGAGCCCCTTTTCCATCGCTCGGTCCTGCCAGGGAGACGCGAGTACCAGGACTATAAAATAGAAACGGGAGCGTATAAATCTGAGAGAGGACGCACGCACGAGACAGACGCAGGTACAGGATCGCGCACTCTGGACTGCTCCCTGCGCTCCCAGGAGTCTGCTTAGATAGGAGGTGCTGAGGACGGAAGACAGATTTAACGAGACAATTATCACACTCCGGACGGCCACTGTCCTCGGCCCAAGTGATCAATCTGAACATCGGGATGCAAAGAGCTTGTTGCATGAAAACGAAACGAATCCAAGGCCAATGAGCAATGACGAGATGGCCCTCGATGCTTACTATACAGGCATGGCGAACTTGTCTATTCTAGTTCTTTTTGAGGAGACAGGAAATTGAAGAGTTTCCAGTCCCAGACTTACTAAGGATCATAGTTCAGGGTTCCAGAATCTATGAGAGAGATGGGGCATGTGGTGTTAGGAGTGTGGACTATGGGACATAGGGCTTGAGTTCAAGGTCTAGCTCTACCACGAACCTGCTGGGTGGCCCCTCGGAGCCTCTGCGTCCTCACCTATACTTAGGACTACTGTTCGCACCTAGGCTACGGGATGGCTACACAGGCTGGATGAAGTAGGCCATGTAAGTACCTGTCACAGAGGCTGGTAGCTAGGAAGTATGCAGTACATGGGAGCGATTACTATAGGGCAGTGGTTGGCAAACTGCAGCTCGCGAGCGACATGCAGCTCTTTGGCCCCTTGAGTGCGGCTCTTCCACAAAATACCACGGCCTGGGCGAGCCTATTTGGAAGAATTGGCGTTAGAAGAAGTTTAAGTTTAAAATATTTGGCTCTCAAAAGAAATTTCAATCGTTGTGCTGTTGATATTTGGCCCTGTTGACTGATGAGTTTGCCGACCACTGCTCTAGGGAGATCCTGCCACTTCATGGCTTGGCTGCTTAAAAGTCCTTCAAGCATCCCCCACTCTCCTGCCCTCCTCTGTAACACGGGTGGGAACTGTGATGCACACTTCCCCAGCCTCCCCTGCCTCTAGGGCTGGCCGTGCTCGGTAGTTCTGACCATGTGACCTGCATGGAGGATTCAGGAGCAGTTTTGGAACAGGACAGCTCCCATGGAATCATTCCTTTGGTCTTGTGCCTTTTCCTCCTATATATTTTTTCCTTATCTGGGATCCAGATTGAAATGCTCACGGGACTTCAGGCGTGGTAGCCATGAGCATGGAGGTTGCGCTGAGCAGTGGGTAGGCGGGAGGCCGGAGAGAACCTAGGCCTGCCGATGTCCTCCTCACTGTCAGAGCCCAGCCCGGGGACCTCGCCGGGGCCCACGAGCTCCAACCTGTTTAAGACAGGCAGCTCTCCACATATTCCTGATATAAGAGGCAGTCGCAAAACTCGAGGATGTATTCACGCTGTGTTCACATGGACTCATCCATTCCGTGGTTTACTGCGTAACCAACGGCTAAGTTACATTTCTCTCCTGGTTTTTCTTTTTATAGAGAAAAACAAACAAACCCCACATAAGTGAAATATTTCTTTCATCTACTTTTCTTAAAATTTCCAGTTGGATGTGCACTCTACCATGATGCTTCATTGGGTACTTCGTTGGATTAAGAAATAGGCCCTCCTGCCCTAACCGGTTTGGCTCGGTGGATAGAGCGTCGGCCTGTGGACTGAAAGGTCCCAGGTTTGATTCCGGTCAAGGGTATGTACCTTGGTTGCGGGCACATCCCCAGTGGGGGGTGTGTAGGAGGCAGATGATCGATGTTTCTCTCTCATCAATGTTTCTAACTCTCTATCCCTCTCCCTTCCCCTCTGTAAAAAACCAATAAAGTATATTAAAAAAGAAAAGAAAAGAAGTATGCCTCCTTTGGTATTCTCCGAGAAACCGGGACAACAGAAACAGAGGGCGGGAACAGGCCTCAAGCTCTCTGTGCTCCAGGAAGCTGGGCCCAGGAGGCTCGGGCTGCAGACCCAGGAGGATCTGACGCTACAGAATTCCTTCTGCGGTGAGACTGGCAGGTGCGTTTCTGAGCTCCCATAAATATGCATACCGATCGTCTTTCACAAAGGTCCGATTTCCTCCAATGGTTGTATCAGAGTCTGATTAAAAATGAATCAGACCGAAGGTACAGCTTTATGACTGGGCTGCGTGTCGAATCTGTACAAAAGAACACGCTACAGCAACCTTATTCTATACTTTGACTTTTCGCTACAAAATCTGAGAGAGACATTGAATTAGGTTCCCCTGGGTGGTATGGAAAGTGGGGGGAAACAGCTCCCCCCCAATTCTCCCTTCTCTGAGAAGTACAGTAATACCCAATAGAGAAGAGTACACCTAGCAAAGCCTTTGTCTCTCCCCCCCCCCCCGCCCCCTTATTTGGTGGCCTACTTTTGTTAACAAGCCTTGGGAAAGTGAAGTTTAGAGATGAGAGAGAGAGAGAGAGAGAGAGAGAGAGAGAGAGAGAGAGAGAGAGAGAAGGAAAACCCACCCACTAAAGGAACCTGATCTGAACTTGCTGTGACCAGTGGACCAATGACCTGAACTGTGTCACTGAAGATGATGATCAGAAACAAAGGCTCAAAAGCAAAACACCAAGAACCCTGAGACTAGAAATAAAGAAAAGCAACGGCCCTGGCCAGTGTGGCTCAGTAGGTTGAGCATCGTCCCATGCACCAAAAGGTTGCCAATTAGATTCCCAGTCAGGGCACATACCCAGGTTGTGGGTTTGATCCCTGGTTAGGGTGTGTAAAGGAGGCAGCCAGTAGATGAGATGTTTCTCTATCTCTCTCTCTCTCCTTCCCTTCCTCTATCTCTAACTCAATAAAAAAAATATTTTAAAAAAAGAAAAGCAATGATTTCTGAAAAGATCCAACAGATTGGATATGGTCAGGTAAATATAACTACACTGAGTGGCCAGATTATTATTATGATCTCTGAACGCATAATAATCTGCCCACTCAGTGTGTGTGTGTGTGTGTGTGTGTGTGTGTGTGTGTGTGTGTATGAGGCCTGGTGCATGAATTTGTGCATGGGTGGGGTCTGGCCAGCCTGGCCAGGGGGAGGGGACATGGGTGGTTGGCCGGCCTGCCTGCTGGTCGAATTCCTGGTCGAGGGGACAATTTGCATATTAGCCTTTTATTATATAGGATATACACTGAGTGGCCAGATTATTATGCGTTCAGAGATCATCATAATCTGGCCACTCAGTGTAGATTGTAGCTACTGGAATGACTGACAATGTCATAATCATAGTTAGTCTTTCCATCCATAGGGTTACATATTCCAGAGTGGGGTCTGCACTGAATAGGGGAGAAGATCTTAATGAGAAGTGACATTTGAAATAACAATATGGATCCCAGTTCTATTTTACAGTCCAGTAATACATGCCCACGGAACCTGGGCTCACTCACTAGCTAGCTGATTCCCTTTTTTTTTGGGGGGGGGGGGGGTGGGGGGGGAGGGTTATTCCCAGCTTCCTGGGGCCAATTCCTTTGAAATGTGAAGGGTCTGGTCTGTGTTTGAAAAACACCCTACATTGGCTGCCTGACTGACCCCGCCTTCTACACGGTGTCGGGTCCATCTAAATTGTAGTCTTGCTCACCCCAAGCCCTTTCTTTTTCCTTCGGTAACAACCCTTTGGGACCCCCGCTTCTCACTCCCAGGCTAAGAGGGCCAGGCCGGCGACACTGGCTTGCAGCTCCAAGGGCGAGCAGAGAGGCCAGGCTCAAGCCCATCAACCTACTTCATCTCCTCAGACGCCAGGATGCGTCCCAGGATGGAAACACGGCCCCATCCCTCTGCACACTGGCCCTGGGTCTTTGCTGAGGTTGTGGGACTAAAAAGGCCCCTTCCCTCCTTGCATCCCTGTCTTCTGAGACCCAAAGGCCTCCGTTTGGATTCCCGCTCTCCTCCTTGTTGGCGGCGTGGCCTGGGGCAGGTTGCTTCCCTTTTCCACGCCTTGGTCTCCTCATCCGTAAAACTGGACGACGTTGCCCCTAATTCACAGAGTTGTGCTTTTCTTATCTTCGAAGCATTTCAAAACAGTGCCTGGCACTTAGTAAATGCTAACCTTAGCGTCAGCCCCGTCGTCTTCATGATTCTTGTCAGCGTTCTGGTTGTGGGAAGAGAAGCTGCCAGAGGCAGCGCGTGTGGAGTTCTCTGTAAGACACATGCTGCGTTACCCCAGGGGCTTCTGGGGACCCCTGGTTGACAAGGAGCGTCAGCTCTTCCCGAAAACAGGAATGTTGTTCTCTCTCCCCCAAGACTGTGTGGTTTGGACACGATTTTAAACGTTCAGATTCTAAACCCAATTGGAAAAATGCTGTTGACCCCTACACACCACCAGAGAGGTAGGGAGTGAGGATGCATCAGCTGAAACGAAGGTGGAAGATGCTGGAAGTCTCACGGCCCAGGATGCACGCACACAGAGATGAAGCGACCCGGGCGGGGGCCAGTACCTGCCCCCGTGCCGTCGGGGGCCTGGAGGGTCCCCTCCCCGCGGTCCAGCCTGGAGAGGGCTCGGTGCGGACCCCAATGGGAAGGGCCCGGGGCGGGCAGGGCTGCGAACAGCAGATGCTGACTGCGCTGCGGCGTTTAATCCGCGGGGCCGCGGGGAAAGGTCAATTACCGCACTTAGAGGAATGAAAGGCGGCAGTAAAAGTCAAATAGATGCGCCATTAGACGGGGCGTCTCAGGCATGAAAATAAGGCTTTCAAGGCGGCTTACCGAATGCGCCGGCGAACACGGGAGCTTGCTGACAAAGAGGAAGAAGCGAGGCTGATAGTGAGGCTGCCCGACTGGGCGCCCCTGCCCCCGAGGAGCCTGTGTGGGCCTGTGCAGTCCCCGCGGACGGCTGTCAGGACCCTGCCCAGAAGCCGGAGGTGCCAGGCGGAGCCGAGACACAGGTGCTGTTGCCAGCCTCTGGCTCTGGCTCTGGCCTGTCCTGCTCCCGGGACCGACAGCACCCCGGGCTTTTCTCCTTCCCGGCAGCCCACTGTGCTCCTGACCTTGACCCCGGCAGCCCACTGTGCTCCTGACCTTGACCCCGGCCCGGCACCCAGCTCAGCTCTCCTGTCTGGGTGCCTCCGGGGTCCCAGACTCATCCCAGATCCCGGGGCCATGACTCCTCAGTCCAAAGCTGTCTGCCTGCTGCCCGTCCTTCAGACCCCGATCTCCACTTGTGACCAGACCGACCTGCACGCACGTGGCTTCTGCGCGGTGGGTGGCTGGGTCAGGGGAGTCTGACCCTGACCAGTTCGCCCTGGTCACTTCCAGCACCGGGTCCGGGGAGGACGCCCTCTCCTAAAGCAACCTCTGGGCTGTGTCTCTGCATGTGTCTCCTCCCCCAGCCATCCCCCTGTCAGAACCGTCCTGCAGGCGGAGGCGGAATGAAGGCAGCAGACCTGGGAAAAGGGGGCAAAAGCCACCAGGAGACAGAAAAACCCCCAGAACCCTGGAAGTCATGGGGATACGGCGACAGAATACAGGGCGTCCTACACTAGGTTGGGAAGGTGTTTCAGCCATTTTTATTTGAAGATCTAAGTAAGGGTAATGCCAGTAGGCTAGGGACTAGTGAAAGGCCTATGTATCATCTATCTATCATCTATCTATCTATCTATCTATCTATCTACCTATCTATCTATCTATCTATCATCTATCTATCTATCATCTATCTATCTATCTATCATCTATCTATCATCTATCTATCTATCTATCTATCTATCTATCTACCTATCATCTATCAATATATCTATCATCTATCTATCATCTATCTATCTATCTATCTATCTATCATCTATCAATATATCTATCATCCATCTATCTATTATCTATCAATCTATCATCTATCATCTATCTATCTATCTATCTATCATCTATCTATCTATCATCTATCTATCTATCTATCTATCTATATATCTATCTATATATCTATCATCTATCTATCAATATATCTATCATCTATCATCTATCAATATATCTATCTATCATCTATCTATCAATATACCTATCTATCATCTATCTATCTACCATTTATCTATCATCTATCTATCTATCTATCTATCTATCTATCTATCATCTATCATCTATCATCTATCTATTTATCTATCTTATTGTCCCCAGCATGGGTTACTTCATCTCTGTGTTCATGGGTCGTGGGCCATAAGACTTCCTGAATCTTCCACCTTAGTTTCAGCTGATGTATCCTTACTCCCTACCTCTCTGGTAGTGTTTAGGCGTCAATAGTATTTTTCAAATTTGGTTTAAAATCTCAAAGTTTAAAATCATGTCATTCATATGTACATATATACATATATGCCACCAATATATATATATTGGTGGTATAATTGCCTGTTTTACAAAAATGAGAAAAATTGCCATTCTCTAAGAATACCATTGCCTTTCCAGGCTCGATCCTGATGCAACAAAAAATTGACATGCACCACGGTAGTCTAGGGCAGTGGTCGGCAAACTGCGGCTCGCGAGCCACATGTGGCTCTTTGTTCCCTTGAGTGTGGCTCTTCCACAAAATACCACGTGCGGGCGCGCACGTACAGTGCGATTGAAACTTCGTGGCCCATGTGCAGAAGTCGGTTTTTGGCTCTCAAAAGAAATTTCAATCGTTGTACTGTTGATATTTGGCTCTGTTGACTAATGAGTTTGCCGACCACTGGTCTAGGGTTTAAGGATCACACAGGAGGATATTTCCCAGGGGTAAATCTGACCGCAGGCACACACGGAGTTTGTTAGACCATAACGATGCCCGTTCACTCAACCACAGCTCGCTGGGCGTGTGAAGTGAACTAGGCCCGCTGGTGCCCGGCCCTCAGGAGGCTCAGCGCCTCTTTCACGAGTCTCCAACCCACGTGTTTCTATGTCCCGTCTCCATCCTTAGGGTCCTATATGGTGAAAAAAATCTATTTGGGGCAAATATGAAGATCTATACTTCCCGTTAGGGGCAGACGCTGGTTTAGAATGCCCAAGTCTCCATTCAGGATGCAGCCCCATTTTCCAATTAGATCTGGAAGGAGCAGTGATTTATCATATGGCTTAATGCCATTAAACATTTATTGAGCTCCCAGAGTGTGCTAGGCATTGTTCCCGCTTAGCAGCCCCCCGTAAAAGAAGACTAATGAACACACGTGTGTTCCATAGATCAAGCAAGCAATATACATTTTAAGAAATTTATAAATATTTAATCAAGATGTTCTACAGTCACTCTGACAGAGAAACCTAAGCTCTTTGGATTGCTAAAATAGGAGTCTAAATAACAATGGAAAAGTCTACAGCTTTTGTGGGCAAAGTGAATAGAAAACATATCGAAATAAACATTTCAACGTGATTCCATACCCTGTCTCCTAAATTTCCCAGAAAGGGACTGAAGATCAGAGAACATCTTACATCCCCAACAGACAAGATGATTTAATTCAGCATCATTTAAATCTAGACAGAAAATGTGGAAGATTTCATATGATCCCAGTAGCTTCTATGTTAATAACTTGGAAGGGATTTGGAGTCTGACTTTATCCTTTCATCCTGAATGCCTTTAAATATGAACACACACACAGACAGACACACACACATACACACACATGCACATACACGCACACGCACACACAGAAATGGGAGCCTTTGTCTACAGGTCTATAAATTCTATTGGGTTGGCATTTTGTGGCTCTTTGAACATCATCCTTGACTCTAACCCCTTTTGTCCTAAAGTTAATTTTAGCTCCGCATGTCCAGGTCTCTGGGGGAGACTGAGCCATAACAAATGTCGCTTTGAGACAGATTTGGGGTCTACATTTAAGTAAAGGTGCCGTGACATTTACGCAGGCGCCATCCTAAGGAAGTCCTTCTGTGATGGGCGTGGTGAACCTCGACTTCCGGTCTCTCCAGCTGGTATGCCCTGCACCTGTCTCCCCACTGTGGGAGGGAACAATTTGGTGTGTGGGAGGTCTACAGTGGCAGCATGGAGGGACCTGGAGAGTATTATGCTGAGCGAAATAAGCCAGTTACAGAAAGACAAGTATCACATGATCTCACTCATATGTGGAATCGAATGAACCAAATAAACTGATGATCAAAAACAGATCCAGAAACATGGGAGCATGAATAGACTGTTGAACCTCAGAGGGAAGCCAGGGGAGGGTGGGAGGGTGGGTGGGAAGAGATCAACCAATGAACTTGTATGCATACCAATATATGCATAACCCTTGGACACAGACAATGGGGTGGTGAGGGGGGATGGGGACGGGAGTGGGCTGGAAGAGATTCATGGGGGGACAAGGAGGACCTATGTAATACTTTCAACAATAAAGATTAAAAAAAATTGCAGAGCTTAAAATACCACCTGAGTGGACATGGGTACAATACCATTCAAAACTGTCCCTTAACTCTCCACCACCACTGTACTTCCCCGCACCAACAGAGCCACCAGGCGAGCTGACAGACCCGTGCCAACTGCTGCCGTGGCAAGGAGCAGACACAAATTACAGAACGTTTATCTGTCACTAGCTTACCGGCCGAGGCGAACTAGGCAAGGCACACTGACACAGCGGGGAAGGTAGCACATTTATGAATGGAAAGAACATGGACTTTCTGTTGAGTTGTTTGCTGCTGCTGGAGAAACAAAGGAGGTAAATTTCACGCTGTTTAATAAAGCCTTGAACGAAGGTAAAATAGAATAAGGCTTGGGCCTTATCGCAGCGGTGTGCTAAGAACCCGCCCTCCCCCAAGCAAAACAAACTCAGTGTCGTTTTAAGACCTTTAAAATAGATTTCAAATTCTTAGGCGTGCAGGTCCTGAGGGATTATGTTAAGTCGTTCTTACAAATCGTATCTCGTGCCAAGTGGCATATAGAAAAAAATATGCAAAAATATGATTATGTTTCATTGAAGATTCGGTCTATTCCGTATGATGGCTGGATTTGAATTTTTATATTTATAGACCTCATTACATCACAGATGGTAAGTGACTGTAAAATATGCATATATAAAAATTATATGGGTTTACCTATATGCAAATCAGTAAATATACTCGTGTGCATAATTTTTAATTATCATTGAATGCCTCAGAAATGGGGCTGGAATCCAGTTGTTTCTTTTGTTTATTATTGTTAATGCTCACCTGGGGATATTTTCCCCATTGATTTTTAGAGAGTGGAAGGAAGAGTCGGGGCTGGCGGGGAGAGAGAGAGACATCGATGTGTGAGAGAGAGACATCGATTGTTGCCTCCTGCACGTGTCCTGACTGGGGCCAGGGATTGAACATGCAACCCAGGAAGTGCCCTTGACTGGGAATCGAACATGAGATCCTTCGGTGCTTGGGCCGGCGCTTTAACCATTGAGCCACACTGGCCAGGGGCAGTTGTTTCTATAAGCTCACCATCATTGGTGGCCTCTGGCTATGTTTTATTGGTAGGAATCATCACTTTTTTTGGACAGTTCCTAATACAATTCCTATTGTGTTGCTGGCTCACGGAGCCTTTTGGGGGGTGCAGGACTGTCCCTTTGTTCTTCTGGGGTGCTTCACTGTCCCCAGCGAAGAAAAGAACAGAGAACAGATGCTGAAGACATACTTGTGCTTGACTGCACAGCAAGAACGAGGAAGTATTTCTGTAACAAACCGCTTAGATTAATTTTATTGAAAATAGGATGCAATAATAAGTAACAATTTAAGTCATCAGCCGTACAGAAATGTTAAGAAAGGTGGAGGAACTTAAAAAAAAAAAATCTGAGAGATCTTGAAATCCTCAACTGCCCTTATTCTATTTCTGCCTGAAATGAAACTCGCACCGTTGCCTTGTGCTTGACAGTTTACTAAGTGTTTCCACAGCTATTCCGCGGCTACGCTTCACGGCAACTGGGGGATTTCACAGATGACGTAGGCGTCTCCGAGGCCCAGGGGACCGCACCTCCCCTCCCTGAGCAGCGGGGAGGGCGCCACGCCTGGGTCTTCGGCCCCCAAGTGCTCCCCCTGGCACCACCGCACCCCGTGCTGTCAGCTTGGGCGTCGCATGCGCTGGGGTAATGCCCAGACGCGTTCATCCTCCTGCTTAGATCCTGCTTGACCAGCGAGCTGGCTACAAAGGGAATGGACTCACGAACACCGGCCTCCCGGGACGGCAGCAGAATGGCATAGCGCCTGCCCCATCCAGCCAGGGGTTAGGCAGTGACAGGTCCCCAACAACCACACTACCCGGTCTGCGCCACTGAACACCAAACGGTGACACTCCGGGGGAACAAAAGGTCTCATGTCCTAACTCTGCTATGCTGCCTGCAGGTGCACCTGGGACCCTACCATTCCAGGTATTCCTTTGGGTGAGATATACCCACCCCTTTTATTTATTACTAGTGGCCTGGTGCACGAAATTCATGCATGGGAGGATGTCCCTCAGCTTGGCCTGCACCCTCTCCAATCTGGGACCTCTCAGGGGATGTCTGACTGCTGGGTTAGGCCTAAACCAGCAGTTGGACATCCCTCTCACAATCCGGGACTGCTGGTTCCTAACCACTCACCTGCCTGCCTGCCTGCTCGCCCCCACCCCCCGCTGGCCTGCTCACCCCCAACTGCCCCCCTGCCAGCCTGATCACCCCCAACTGCCCTCCCCTCCTGCCCGCCCCTAACCGCCTCTGCCTCGGCCCTGCCACCATGGCTTTGTCCAGAAGGACATCTCCCGGTCTAATTAGCATATTACCCTTTTATTAGTATAGATTATTTTTAAAAAATATATTTTTATTGATTTCAGAGAGGAAGAGTTAGAAACATCAATGATGAGAGAGAATCATGGATTGGCTGCCTTCTGCACGCCCCCTACTGGGGATCAAGCCCGCAACCCAGGCATGTGCCCTTGGCCAGAACCAAACCCAGGACCCTTCAGTCTGCAGGCCACACTTTATCCACTGAGCCAAATGGGCTAGCGCTACCCACCCCTTTAAAAAGCACTTACGTTATTGCGATGGAAACATCATGGTGCACAGACTTGGGAAACTGTCCGAGAGAGAGCGCCGTGGAAAGGGGGTGGAAAGGGGGTGGCGGTCAGAGCACTTCTGATGGTGGGTTTCGGGGCTGGGAGCCTGTGGGGTGCCCGCGGCGTTCCTGCTGGTTGTGGGATGGGTGGGTATGAGAGGACCCTCTCTCTTTGTTCAGGGCCCCCCTGTCCCTGTCCTTGTCTCTGTCACGCTAAAGCAGCCTGTTCGTGCTGAGACCCTGTCAATCACACTTGGGATCCCAGAAGCCGCGATGCTAATTTGGGAAGACTCGGCCGTGGCGGGGCGATCCCCAGCGCTGACACGGAGCCTGTCTCTGGGTAACCGGGTACGACACAGGCTCTCTCCCACGGAGGAATCATGTCCCGAGTGTCAAAAGCGACACCAGCTGTCAGCAGGAAGGGGAGGTGTGGCACTGAGGAAAAGGTTGGCTTTCTCAAACCATTTTGCATTTTTTTTTTTTTTGAGCTGTGAACTTCCACATGGCCGTGTGCTCTCCTTGAAAGTGATGTAGTTTATACGTTAAAAGAGTGACACAGGAGTCCCATTAGCAGCAGGCTTCTGTGTCAGAGAGATTGATCAACACGAAGGGTCTTCAGCCCGCTTTTGAATGACCATAGGAAGAAAAATGGAACCAATGTATTTTGGGCGCATAGCTGCAAATGCTCCTTTACTGGCGAACGGATATTCGAAAGCAGTGTCTCTAAGCCATTTGGGCCAGGGGCCATGCATTAAGGACTCTGTGCGGTAAACAGAGCTTGGCGTAGGCCTTTGCACACAGTAGGTGCTCCATTGATGTTTCCTACCCTGTGGGTTAGCCGAGCAGAGAAAGGATGCAGATTACAATTTCGAGAGCATGACTTCATTTTGCAACTATTTTAAGAAATTAAAATAAGCTAAAATATTAACGAACTACTTAAGAGTTAGAACGATCTAGTCATCACCATATTCATCAAATGACTTGGTTTCCTCGCTGCGGATCTCCCAGGGGCTTCCCATCGCCCAAACTATCTGGCGCTTGTTCAAGTCTCCTCCCTCCTCTCCTGTCACTTCCCCCTTGCGTACTCCACACGCTCTATTCCCTGCTGTTCTGCAGGGCCCTCCTCCTTGCCTTTCCTCTTGAACGCTCTCCCTCCAGACCTTTACAGGCTCACTCCGCCCCATCACTCACTCTTGCTCTGATGTCCTGCCCTCAGAGTAGCCTTCTCAAACCACTCAAGTAGCTGTCCTCTCCTTCTTTTTTCTTTACCCGAATCTAGTTTTCTTCGTGGTAAGCATCACTGCGCAATATGACAAAATGGCCCTCACTGGTTTGGCTCAGTGGATAGAGCATCAGCCTTGGGACTGCAGGGTCCCCGGTTCAATTCCGGTCAAGGGTATGTACCTTGGTTGCAGGCTCCTCCCCCGGGTTAGGGCATGGGCAGGAGGCAACCAATCAATGTGTTTCTCTCTGTTTTTCCCCCTCTCTAAAAAACAAACAAACAAACCAATGGAAAAATATCCTCGGGTGAGCATTTAAAAGAAAAAAGACAAAATGTATTGTTTTGCTTACGTTACCTTTATCAAGGTTTGATGACATAAACTTAAAAAAATACAGGCAAACCCTAACCAACAGGTTTTCAATGTAGACAACGCCGTCTCCCATGGGAAGAAGATGCCACGTGGACTTTCACAGTTAGGAGAAGCCAGCGCTGGCTTCAAAGTGACCACGGACAGGCCGACTCTCTTGTTAGGGGCTAATGTTGCTGGCGACTTTTGGCCAATGCTCATTGGCCATTCTGAAAGCCTTATTAGAGCCCATAGGAATTATACTGCATCTACTCTGCCTGGGCTCTGTACGGGGAGCTACAAAGCCTGGATGACAGCACATTTGTTTACAACATGGGTCACTAAATATTTTAAGCTTGTTGTTGAGACCAGCTTCTCAGAAAAAAAAAAAAAAAAGATTCTTTTCAAAGTTGACTGCTCATTGAGAATGCAGCGGGTCACCCAATAGCTCTGGTGGAGATGTACAATGAGATTAATGTTGTTCTCATGCCTGATAATGTAACATTGACTCTGAAGTCTGTGGGTCAAGGAGTAATTTTGACTTTCAAGTCTTATTACTTAAGAGCACATATCATAAGGTTGTGGGTAGTGATTAGCTGCCATAGGTAGTGATTCTTCTGATGGGTCTGGGCAAAGTTAGTTGAAAAACTTCTGGAGTCCGGCCGGTGTTGCTCAATGGAGTGGAGCATTCACCTATGAACCAGGAGGTCACAGTTTGATTTCTGGTCAGGATACATGCCCAGGTTGTGGGCTCAAGCCCCAGTAGGGGGCGTGCAGCAGGCAGCTGATGGATGATCTTCTCTCATCATTGATGTTTCTATCTCTCTCCCTCTTCCTTCCTCTCTGAAATAAAAAAAAATCTATAGATAGATAGATATAGATCTAGATATATATAAAAGAAAACCTTCTGGGAAGGATTCACCATTATAGCTGCCTTTAAGGACATTCGTGACTCATAGGAAGAGGTCAAGTTATCAACATTAAGAGGGGTTTGGAAGAAGTCGATTCCAAGCCTCGTGGAGGACTTTGAGGGCTTCAGGACTTTGGTGGAGGAGTGACTGCAGATGTGGGGGAAACAGCAAGAGAACTAGAGTCAAGATGGGACTGAACCGCTGCATCTCGTGATAGAACCTGAATGAGGAGGCGTTGCTTCTTGTGGCTGAGCAGGAAAGTGGTTCCTGAGATGGAATCTAGTCCTGCTGCCAGTGCTGGGAAGACTGCTGAGATGACAACAAAGGGTTTAGAACATGACACGCACTTCGCTGGTAAAGCGGGGGCATGGCTGGGGAGGACTGGCTCCGGTTTTGAAAGAAGGTCTACTGGGGGTAAGATGCTCCCCAACAGCGGCACATGCTACAGACAGATCCTGTGTGAAAGGAAGAGTCCATCCATGAGGCAAAGCTCGTGGTTGTCTTCTTTTAAGGAACTGCCACCCCTGCCTTCAGCCTTCACCAAACCTGGTTAGTTGGCAGCTATCGGCATCCAGGCAAGACCCTCCACCAGCAAGAAGATCATTACTCACTCGCTGAAGGCTCAGATGATGGTTAGCATTGCTAAGCAATAAAATATACATTGAGTGGCCAGATTATTATGACCACCTGACGTTGGTAGGCAAATTAGCCATACACTGCATCGTATGGGATATGGAAGCCGAAGGCCTGTTCGAACACCTTTGCTGTCTGCAATTACCAAGATAAAAAGTCTCCAATTCGCACAGGAACACAGGAATTGGACAGTCGAGCATTGGAAAAAAGTCATGTGGTCCGATGAATCACGTTTCCAGTTGCATCATGCAGATGGCAGAGGGAGAATTTCACGGAAACAGCATGAAAGCATGCACCCCACATGCATGAGTACAACCCTTCAAGCTGGTGGGGGCAGTGCTATGGTTTGGGACATGTTTTCCTGGCATGATTTGGGCCATTTAATCCGTGTGGAACAACGTCTGAATAGCACAACATACCTAAGTATCGTTACTGATCAAGTTCATCCTATCATGTTGATGGCGTATCCCAATGGAGATGGCTTCTTCCAACAAGACAATGCGCCATGCCAAGGTGCTCGTATTGTGCAGGAGTGGTTTCAAGAACATGAGGGAGACTTTACCTTGCTTAGGTGGCCCCCACAATCACCAGATCTCAATCCAATTGAGCATTTGTGGGACGAAGTTAAAAGAGCCATCAGGCAGCTGGTTCCACAACCATCCAATCTCACAGAGCTGGACAGCTATTCATCAGGCATGGTGTCAGATTCCTCACATCACCTTTCAACATCTCATGGAGTCAATGCCAAGAAGAATCGCCGCAGTATTGAAGGCAAAAGGTGGCCCAACAAAGTACTGATGGGGTGGTCATAATAATCTGGCCACTCAGTGTATATATTTTTAAATGAAGGTATGGACATTGTTTTTCTTAGACATTATACTGTGGCATGCTCAAGAGACTACAGTATAGTACAAACATCTCTTTTATATGCACTGGGAAACCAAAACACGTGTGTGACTGGCATTACTGCAATATTTGCTTTATTGTGGCGGTCTGGAACGGACCCTGCATTACCTCCAAGGTATTCATGTAGCTCATACTGAGGAGCTCCAGGAATCAACAGAGTAAATTTTTCTCCCAATCACCTTTTCCCCCACAAAGATGAAAATACCCATACCCTTGATATTTACTTTCAGGTTTCACATATTCTTGTACTCAAAAATTTCTCTCTATTGAATTCTTAGGACTTGTAACATGTTCTCAGTGTTTAAAATGGAGTTCACAATAATAGTTCATTTTAAATTCTATATCTTCAAAAGCTTCATCATGTATTTGAATGGAAGGATGAATTATTTGAGAGCAGTCAGAAATGTCAAAGGAGTCATTGGGCTTACACAGTAGAGTAGGATGTAAGGCTATGGGTTCTGCAGTTGGAGTTTCTAAATGTTCCTGAGTTATAGGAAGCAGATGCAACTTCAATATTCTATCTAACGAAATGACTTCATCTATATTTCAAATGTTTCCGATCAATATTCTCCTTTATTTTGTATCAACTCACCATTATAACCGCATGTAATTCAAAAGCTGAGGACTGGCTACCCCGTTAAAAATCATTTACAGTTGCCACGGTGAAAAACAAATTGTTAAATAACGCCGAGAAAAGCAATATGTTTATATTTTTATGTTAAAAATACATCCCCCTCCCTCAGTTTTTCTCCTTCTCTGTTAGCTTTTAAAGGCAGACCCTCTGCTTTCTTTCAACATTAACTTTGCGATTTAGGCTTTCTGGTCATTTCTCAACTCTTCCTATCAGATCTGTCAAGGAAAGGATGAAATGGCTTCAATTTTTAAGGGACAATGAAATGCCTGTGAAAGAAATAAAAATAGTTACAATGAACACCTGGCCAAGCTTATATATCTGGATAGCGATTCTTCAGCTCATGGCTTTGCCAAACAGATATTAGGACTGAGGTGTCCAGAAAAGATGTTATAAACTCGGACCATTTTTAGCTTTTCGTTCCTTTCTCAGCTCACTGCAGGTCTGCCTGTCTCCTCCGGCCCATGACAACATAAACTTAGAAATTTGTTGTCATTGGTATTATGGCTCAGTGAGGTCAGCCTACGTCATGGACCTGGCCAGCAGAGAAGAGCGCCCTCCCTGTGCCCTCACACACTGTAGGGGGCACTCTCTCACCCGGAGGAGGAATCCACGCCCGCAATTGTGGGCTCCGATTCTGACTGGGGTGGGGCCTGCCAGCGAAGATATTTGCAAATCCTGACCTTTGGCCTGAGAAGTGTTGTTTGGTTTGGAACCACTGGTACCGGCCCAGATGGACTGAGGCTCCACAAAACCCTCCTAGAATGAGCCTTTTCTACGTATTCCCAGAGACCCGACATATATTTTCTAATGACGTGACTCCCTTCAAAAAACAGCCCAACTCTTTCTGGGGAGGTTTCTTCCCAATTCGTTAATTGTTCAAGAAACCGTTGCTGAGAGTACCCTCTCTACTAGGTACAGTCTAGGTCAGTGTCCCCCAATCTTGGCTGCACATTTGCATTTCTGAAAGGGCTTTTAAAATATGCCCATGTCAGCCCCACGCCAGGTATGTAGCCACTGGGTATGATCGTAAGTGGAACCAAAACTGGGAGACACTTTCTAGGCACCCAAAGGTGAACAGAACAAAGGCCGGTAGAACAGACTCTATTTGTACTTCCGTGAAGGAAATGGCCCACAATATTTAACAGGACTTCAGTTCCTAGCGCTACGACAGTCCAGAACACACTAGGACCTTCTTACAACGCCAGAGCTAAGAATACTCAATAAACGCTTTGGAGACGGCGGAAGAAAGCCTATTGGCATCAGGAATAAACCCTCAAACCACGTGAACAGTGAATCTGTGTGGGAATAATGACTGAGTTCTGTGGCCTGGAGCTTGAGGGTGTGTGTGTGTGTGTGTGTGTGTGTGTTTGGGGTGGGGGGGGGTTAGATTGGTACCAAGTCAAGACCGTGAGCCAAGGAAGTCAAAGACCAACCTAAAAAAGATGGAACGCAGGAGTGTTCAGGGTCTTGTGGGAAAAGGTAAACTGATGTGTGCATGGTCATATACACACGTTCATACCCACACCCACACTCCCCACAAATGCTCCAGAACCAGTCAGCAAGGGACGTTCTTTTTCTTGGCTTGGCTCTAGGTAGCAGTTAAGCCAACAAATATGTCTGGTTGTTTTTGGTCCCTGCCCACCCCTCAGGAGCCCCAGGGTTTGAATATGCCTGATGTGCATGGCCCTGAGAACGTTAAGGTGTAAGTCATAACTTTAAACAGACTTGGGGCTATGCTGTCCCAGGTGCCGGAAAGAAAAACATATAGATCGAGGACTATCCATGATAAGAATAACCCCAAATCACAAAGCTCGCAGGAAATAAACCACCCTGTAAGAGAATCAGTGGGGAAACTAAAAGCCAATCAATCAATCAAACCAACAAACAAACAAAACCAAACATGCAAAGGCTTCAGAAATTGGAATAATCAGATCAAATACAAAATAAATATGTAGCCTTAAGAAAGGAAGAGAAAACTGAAACACAAGTGGGAAATAAGAGACTATTAAAAATCATCAGGTAGATTTGAAAAACAAAACCAACTCGACACAACGACAGACATAAGACTCGACTCATTGAAGTAAAAAACTTCAGTGAGAGTTTGATAGCGAGAGAAACCCAGGATAACTCACAAGTAGCATTGCATCGCGACAGGAAAGGGTGCATGCTACCCACAAATTCTCCCAAGAACCCTTGAGGCCAGTGATTATTCTCACATGACTGAGGTGGAAACTATCGCTCTGAGACACAGCATTTGCCCACGTGACAGAGATAGCAGATGATGGAGAAATGGATGTGAACCCAGTCTGGCTGACTGCAAAGATGGCCACTGTGTCATACGGAGCGCTTCCCGCTCGCTCTGTCTTATTCTTTTCCGTTTTCCTCCCTTCCATCACTCACCTATGCTACAGCTGCTTCTGCCACACTGTTTCCCAGCGTCAGTCCACCCCCAAAGAAAGGAAACTTTCTTTCTCAAGGGAAAAAAAAGAGACGATGGCAGGAATAGGAGGACTCAGAGT